>NC_139230.1:214805348-215398833 GCF_977018435.1 Lepisma saccharinum | reverse complement strand
GTAAGTCTACATCATCTGCATATGCTAACAACTGAGTCACACCATTTAATTTTAGTCCTTCTTTAGTTTCTTTTACCTTCCTTATAGCATATTCTAAGGCAAAATTAAAGAGCAATGGAGATAATGCATCTCCTTGTTTTAACCCATCATGAATTGTAAATTTGTCAGAAGTAGTGTATATTAGTTGTTTCAACGCAGTACTTTGTAGGTATCCTCTTTTTTTATCAATTGAATATCACTTTTTGACATACTTTGACAATTTTTTGTCGATGTTTTAGCGTTTAGCGATGTTTTAGTACAAATTTTCACTATACTCATTTTTTTTCCACTCGTACTTGGTAGGTATATTATGATCTTACGTGATACAACTTAACCTATCCTTTTTTTACGATTATTTAATTTTTTTACGATCCTAAGTGATATAACTTAACCTATCATTTTTTTTATTTATGCACTGTTTGAACGTCATCATTTGAGGATCATATTTTGTAGGTATTTTTTTTTTATCAATCGAATATAAGTTTTTGACATATTTTGACAATTTTTTGTCGATGTTATAGCGTTTAGCGATGTTTTAGTACAAATTTTTACTGCACTCATTTTTTCCATTTATACTTGGTAGGTATATCACGATCTTACGTGATACAACTTAACCTATCCTTTTTTTTTACGATTTTTTAATTTTTTTTACGATCCTAAGTGATATAACTTAACCTATCATTTTTTTATTTACGCACCGAACTAACCTTCAAGGGGGACTCTGTTTGTTTTAATATTTCAGTATTATAAGGTTTTCACAAATTTTATATAACCTAAAATGTGTTGGATGTTGATTTTTAGTATGTGGCAATTTTTTATGAATTTTAAAACTGCTCTGTGACCCTCTCGTTCTTCACGTCGTAGGCGAAGGACTTCTCTGCAATCAGGATGACACTGCATAGGGTATCCTCGGGCAAGGCATCGTGGAACTCGCAAACACCCACTCTACAAAAATTCTACTATATGATCTTTTACTGGCTAAGCTAACCTACAAATAGG
Organism: Lepisma saccharinum; assembly: GCF_977018435.1. Taxonomy (NCBI): domain Eukaryota; kingdom Metazoa; phylum Arthropoda; class Insecta; order Zygentoma; family Lepismatidae; genus Lepisma; species Lepisma saccharinum. Next base: position 215,397,795 of record NC_139230.1, on the reverse strand, counting down.
AATTGGCAGCACTGACTTATAAACCCACTGGGTCTTCTTGGCATGTTTTTTCATGATGTGTTGCCAGGCTATTGGGCATCTTGGCGTATACAATGTATATATTTTGAGAGGGGGGTTATAGCTTTTTATGCTGTACGAATACTAAAAACTTGACAGTGACAACCAACAGAGTAAATAAACCTACATGCAGAAACTAACAACACTAGTTTCTGACAGTGAATTTGAAATAAAATATTAAACAAAATACATGAGTAAGCACTGTGATTACAAATAATACCAGTGTTATGCCCCCCCAACTCCAACTGGGCAACTGGGGAAAATAATTGTACAACAATTTGTACCTAATTGTACAATACTTGTACCTAATTGTACAACATATACACAGACATAAAAAAGAGAGCCTTCCTGTAACTTACCTCATGCACAATTTATATGTTTTTACAACTGTGAAAAGAAAGCATATGTGTTCTGTATGCACACATTTATTCTTATTTTTCGAAGTTGAATGAAAACACGTGTTTTTACGCTCTCGTAATACTGACCTTGCCCCAGTGATTTTAAATTGCTTCCATCCGCTTTTTTTTCTGTGTTATTTCCGCATGCACGCAACATTCGCTTTCAATAGTTTAATGAAATACAGAAGGAGTGTTAGTATAGCAGGCTCCGAGTTTACAATTTATTAAATTAAACAATAATTTATGTAAGAATATACTTGTACTTACCGAACACAAAATAATAAAAAGCACATGTGAATCTTTGCGTGCGTTCATGTTATATGACGACTGAGTAAAAAAATAATGTTGACTCCCCGAAAGATAAAAGTTCCCGGTTCGATATCAGATGCATGCAAATTTTATGTTTTGCTCTCCAAAATCTTGATTTTTATGTTTGTGCTATTTGTCATACAGCAGAGGAGAAGAGGGGAGAGGGCAGGGGAGGGGGTACTATTAGCGCCATCTATTAGCAAACAATAGAAATAAAAAGTAGGGTCAAACTTTTTCAACACCCAAAAATTTTAAACGTCCTCGCGTAGTAATACGATCAGCAGAAGACGTTTAAAAGAGTACTCTTAGTCGATAAAGCTAATTGCTAGGGCCCCTATATTGCTAAAATGTTCTTTAATTTGCATATTTCTCATACCGCCATATGTTGTTCTAGTTGACTTCTTCCAAAAAAATGCTAATTAGCGAGAGTTAATTAAGCCAGGCAAGTAAAAGAAGCAAATAGGACAATATGTGGCGGCGTGGAAATATGTAAAAATTCGATTCAGAGGTGGATCGAATTAAAATTGGGGGATATTTTGCATTTGTTTCCTATAATGTACAAAACATTTACCGTACATAATCTTTTCTATTTACAACAGTATAAAATAAGAGGAATGTGTGACAATATCCATATTAATTAGGAAGGTATGTTGTATGCTAGGTTAGCTAATTGTGTCTTCACTGTATAGAGGAAAGATGGAAAAAAGAGAGCTCTACAAAAACTAACGCTCTTAACAATATTGTACGCCCCGTGAAAATTATATATAAATAAGGCATAAGCGTATTATCTGCTTTCATGTCAGATTTTCCCGACCTGTGAGCTGTAGTGTTTAGGCGACAAGCGACCTGCTCAAATATGATACCGGTGACAATATTGAACGCCCCGTGAAAATTATATATAAATAAGGCATAAGCGTATTATCTGCTTTCATGTCAGATTTTCCCGACCTGTGAGCTGTAGTGTTTAGGCGACAACCGACCTGCTGAAATATAAGACCGTTGACAATATTGAACGCCCCGTGAAAATTATATATAAATAAGGCATAAGCGTATTATCTGCTTTCATGTCAGATTTTCCCGACCTGTGAGCTGTAGTGTTTAGGTGACAAGCGGCCCACTCAAATATAATACCGTTGACAATATTGAACGCCCCGTGAAAATTATATATAAATAAGGCATAAGCGTATTATCTGCTTTCATGTCAGATTTTCCCGACCTGTGAGCTGTAGTGTTTAGGTGACAAGCGGCCCACTCAAATATAATACTGTTGACAATATTGTACGCCCCGTGAAAATTATATATAAATAAGACTTAAGCGTATTATCTGCTTTCATGTCAGATTTTGCCGACCTGTGAGCTGTAGTGTTTAGGTGACAAGCGACCTGCTCAAATATAATACTGTTGACAATATTGTACGCCCCGTGAAAATTATATATAAATAAGGCATAAGCGTATTATCTGCTTTCATGTCAGATTTTGCCGACCTGTGAGCTGTAGTGTTTAGGCGACAAGAAAGTCCGTGCTTCGGAAAACGCGATGATGTGCGTAATGATATCTTCCGTCTCCTGCATAGACTTGTACCAATCTACTGTGTACCATCTTCTTCCCTGTCTTGCCTCCTCCAGTTCGTCCAACCTCTTGTCTAATTTTTCCCCTGCAGCCGAAAGCAGAATGTTGAGATCACCGCACCTCAGGCCGCTGATCCCCCGAAGACGGTCCTTGAGAACCATTTCACAAGGGATGCGAAATTCTGGCGTTGTTCTTGCTATGATTACAAGTTTCCCTACATCTCTGTTTACTATTTTTTTGAATATTTTAGATAGTAGCTCGGGTGGCAAATTAGTTATACGAGACATGTTGTTATTATTATTATTTTTCACTCTATGTTATTTATATACCCCACCCCAATTTTTGTTTCGTGTTCATGGCGATGGTGGTAGAGTGCCACACACGTAAATTTACCGTTGCGTAGAAACGAATTTTCGTTTCGTCTCCCTCTCTCTTAGCATCATGTGTTCTACCCTGCTCGATAACCTTCGCTATTGTTGCCATATTGTTATTCCATTTCTGGACACACTCGCGCAAACATTATTGAAAACAATTGAATAGCGCTCCAGCTCGCGGTTCCCACCGTTCGGTAGGGACGCTAATGTGGCAATATAGCACGGCGTAGTGCTTGCTTCTTTTATGCAGTGCATGTTTATTGGCTAGCTAGTAACTAGTGTTGCCAACTGTAATAATGAAGCACTATTTCTGTCATGGAAGGGGAAAAGGCAGGTAAAGTGGCGGTGAGTTTTGTTGGATTGGAAGCACCATATTTTTATTTTATACTAAGTATTTGACCGGTTTGATGTTGTGTGCGTGTATTGCGTGTGTGTATGTAAAAGTGTGTGTTTGCTAATGAACGTTAAATTCCATAATGCCTCCAGTTCTGTCGAAGTTGAAATCAAAAACCTTGCATAGCCAAGCTCGGGAAATTCTAAGCAACGTGCACGAGTTCATGAAGGAGGAAGCCAGTCATGGTGTTAGCATCCCAATAAAGCATTTTGGCAAGAGAGCAGCGAACAGCAGCAACAAATTGTTCATATTTCATAATTTTGGAATTATTCAAAATAAATAAATTATGTAGCTCCAACATCATTTCAACTCTGGCTCCGGTACGTGTTCTTGTAGAAATTGCATAGAGGAGGCTGTCATTTTTGCTGCTTAATGCGATACATATTGTTTTCTGTGTTAAAATTGCCATGCTTTGATGGGTGATAAGCCTATTGAAAACTGTGATCGAGCGAGATATTTTTTTTGCGCTGAATAGTATTGAAATAGCATAAGAAGTCTCATTATTTATTTTATATTTTGATGTTTTAGTTAGGAATATATTGATTTTTAATTTTCCGTTGCTGCGTAATGACCGGGGGGGGGTCGAAATAGAGCGGCATCTGCCGCCACCTCCCAGGGAGGCAAAATGACTAGCGCCGGCCCTGGTTCATAACAAAAGAAAAAGCCGCGCAGCTTATCGTCTAGTGGCAGTATATGTACTTGTTATTGTTGTGGAAGCCGGCATTTTTTGTAAATGTACAACAAAGGCAACCGACTGTCGCCGATCTCAGAGAGGAAATAATAATACTGCTTCAGGAGGAGTGTTATGGTGCAATTGTAGCGGTTTAACACGTTGGCATGTTATTATCTGCCGTTGCAGTTCCATACCAGTGTATACGGGTTTTGGAAGTGAAAAGTTAGAACGCCACCAGTGCATTAATGCAATGAAAAATAATATATATATATTTTTTATTTTGTTTGAAATCACTCAAATAAGGAATCGTATGAAGAAGTCTTTTTTGCAGCATTTTTGGTAATTTTACTTATGTGTTAGTTCATATTTTGTGAATTTTTAGTCCATATGTATGTAGCTACATACAAAGTCACTTGTTAGTACATATTAATCCTAGTCCTGGTATAATGCATGACGTTTAAAACTCAACGTTAGATAGACCTGAATTCTCTAATTTTATTGTTGTACGTAACAGCTGTGCATCGGCGCACTGCAGCGATTTTTCTATCTGCTCCATTAGCAACACTGTTTTTTTAGTTGTTTCGCGCATCGCACGGCAGAATTATCTGCGCTGGACTCTACCCAGTGCGGCGACCTGTTCACCCAGCGATGCGTCTCTGCTCACGAACTTTTCGAAAGCTGCGTGCTCTAACTTTCTGTCTGTTTCGTGACGTGCATCCAGATCCGTCTGCGTGGTGTTGTAAGCGATGTCGTGATTTTTGCATGTGGCATCCAACGGATTCACACCCTTGCCCCCTCTCTCCAATTTTTTCTCGAGTTTGGTACCCGGTCCGCAGTACTGGTAGCCAGGTAAATGCATCTGAAAAGATAACTTGTCACCTTTTGAGACATTGCAACGTTCCCCCCTCGGAAATAAAACCACTCGACGATTGTCGTGAAAATTCAGTCGTTGTGTTCGACGACGCCATCCTGGAAAATCAAAATGAAATTCGCAACTTTTTCACGCAAGGTCGTCACAAAAAAATGGATTGCTTCTACCTAGCTCAAACGTTTTCCAAAATTCCAAAACAGTTACTACGCGACAACGCTAATTTCATATGTTTGTTTCGTCAAGATCATACCAACCTCAAGCACGCGTACGATGACTACGTAGGCGGAGACATGAACTACAATCAATTTTCGGAACGCTGCTGCTCTACTTGCTGGAACGGTGACGATTTCGGATTCGCGACGATCGACATGACGAGAAAATCGTTTATTTATATACGTCGTTTCTCACAACGTTGCAACGTTTAGAAAGTCGTTGATTTTGTTTCTGTATTTTCCGTCGTTGGGTTTCCTCGTCATGTCGATCGTCGCGAATCCGAAATCGTCACCGTTCCAGCAAGTAGAGCAGCAGCGTTCCGAAAATTGATTGTAGTTCATGTCTCCGCCTACGTAGTCATCGTACGCGTGCTTGAGGTTGGTATGATCTTGACGAAACAAACATATGAAATTAGCGTTGTCGCGTAGTAACTGTTTTGGAATTTTGGAAAACGTTTGAGCTAGGTAGAAGCAATCCATTTTTTTGTGACGACCTTGCGTGAAAAAGTTGCGAATTTCATTTTGATTTTCCAGGATGGCGTCGTCGAACACAACGACTGAATTTTCACGACAATCGTCGAGTGGTTTTATTTCCGAGGGGGGAACGTTGCAATGTCCAGACCATCGTACAGTTACCTTTTGAGATGCATTTACCTGGCTACCAGTACTGCAGACCGGGTACCAAACTCGAGAAAAAATTGGAGAGAGGGGACAAGAGTGTAAATCCGTTGGACGCCGCATGCAAAAATCACAACATCGCTTACAACACCACGCAGACAGATCTGGATGCACGTCACAAAGCAGACAGAAAATTAGAGCACGCAGCTTTCGAAAGGTTCGTGAGCAGAGACGCATCGCTGGGTGAACGGGTCGCCGCACTGGGTAGAGTCCAGCGCAGATAATTCTGCCGTGCGAAGCGCGAAACAACTAAAAAAAACAGTGTTGCTAATGGAGCAGATAGAAAAATCGCTGCAGTGCGCCGATGCACAGCTGTTACGTACAACAATAAAATTAGAGAATTCAGGTCTATCTAACGTTGAGTTTTAAACGTCATGCATTATACCAGAACTAGGATTAATATGTACTAACAAGTAACTTTGTATGTAGCTACATACATATGGACTAAAAATTCGCAAAATATGAACTAACACATAAGTAAAATTACCAAAAATGCTGCAAAAAAGACTTCTTCATACGATTCCTTATTTGAGTGATTTCAAACAAAATAAAAAAATATATATATTATTTTTCATTGCATTAATGCACTGGTGGCGTTCTAACTTTTCACTTCCAAAACCCGTATACACTGGTATGGAACTGCAGCGACAGATAATAACATGCCAACGTGTTAAACCGCTACAATTGCACCATAACACTCCTCCTGAAGCAGTATTATTATTTCCTCTCTGAGATCGGCGACAGTCGGTTGCCTTTGTTGTACATTTACAAAAAATGCCGGCTTCCACAACAATAACAAGTACATATACTGCCACTAGACGATAAGCTGCGCGGCTTTTTCTTTTGTTATGAACCAGGGCCGGCGCTAGTCATTTTGCCTCCCTGGGAGGTAGCGGCAGATGCCGCTCTATTTCGACCCCCCCCCCCCCCCGGTCATTACGCAGCAACAGAAAATTGAAAATCAATATATTCCTAACTAAAACATCAAAATATAAAATAAATAATAAAACTTCTTATGCTATTTCAATACTATTCAGCGCAAAAAAATATCTCGCTCGATCACAGTTTTCAATAGGCTTATCACCCATCAAAACATGGCAATTTTAACACAGAAAACAATATGTATCGCATTAAGCAGCAAAAATAACAGCCTCCTCTATGCAATTTCTACAAGAACACGTGCCAGAGCCAGAGTTGAAATGATGTTGGAGCTACATAATTTATTTATTTTGAATAATTCCAAAATTATGAAATATGAACAATTTGTTGCTGCTGTTCGCTGCTCTCTTGTCAAAATGTTTTATTAGGATGCTAACACCATGACTGGCTTCCTCCTTCATGAACTCGTGCACGTTGCTTAGAATTTCCCGAGCTTGGCTATGCAAGGTTTTTGATTTCAACTTCGACAGAACTGGAGGCATTATGGAATTTAACGTTCATTAGCAAACACACACTTTTACATACACACACGCAATACACGCACACAACGTCAAACCGGTCAAATACTTAGTATAAAATAAAAATATGGTGCTTCCAATCCAACAAAACTCACCGCCACTTTACCTGCCTTTTCCCCTTCCATGACAGAAATAGTGCTTCATTATTACAGTTGGCAACACTAGTTACTAGCTAGCCAATAAACATGCACTACATAAAAAAAGCAAGCACTACGCCGTGCTATATTGCCACATTAGCGTCCCTACCGAACGGTGGGAACCGCAAGCTGGAGCGCTATTCAATTGTTTTCAATAATGTTTGCGCGAGTGTGTCCAGGAATAGAATAACAATGTGGCAACAATAGCGAAGGTTATCGAGCAGGGTAGAACACATGATGCTAAGAGAGAGGGAGACGAAACGAAAATTCGTTTCTACGCAACGGTAAATTTACGTGTGTGGCACTCTACCACCATCGCCATGAACACGAAACAAAAATTGGGGTGGGGTATATAAATAACATAGAGTGAAAAATAATAATAATAACAACATGTCTCGTATAACTAATTTGCCACCCGAGCTACTATCTAAAATATTCAAAAAAATAGTAAACAGAGATGTAGGGAAACTTGTAATCATAGCAAGAACAACGCCAGAATTTCGCATCCCTTGTGAAATGGTTCTCAAGGACCGTCTTCGGGGGATCAGCGGCCTGAGGTGCGGTGATCTCAACATTCTGCTTTCGGCTGCAGGGGAAAAATTAGACAAGAGGTTGGACGAACTGGAGGAGGCAAGACAGGAAAGAAGATGGTACACAGTAGATTGGTACAAGTCTATGCAGGAGACGGAAGATATCATTACGCACATCATCGCGTTTTCCGAAGCACGGACTTTCTTGTCGCCTAAACACTACAGCTCACAGGTCGGGAAAATCTGACATGAAAGCAGATAATACGCTTATGCCTTATTTATATATAATTTTCACGGGGCGTACAATATTGTCAACAGTATTATATTTCAGCAGGTCGCTTGTCCCCTAAACACTACAGCTCACAGGTCGGGAAAATCTGACATGAAAGCAGATAATACGCTTATGCCTTATTTATATATAATTTTCACGGGGCGTACAATATTGTCAACAGTATTATATTTCAGCAGGTCGCTTGTCGCCTAAACACTACAGCTCACAGGTCGGGAAAATCTGACATGAAAGCAGATAATACGCTTATGCCTTATTTATATATAATTTTCACGGGGCGTTCAATATTGTCAACGGTATTATATTTGAGCAGGTCGTTTGTCACCTAAACACTACAGCTCACAGGTTGGGAAAATCTGACGTGAAAGCAGATAATACGCTTATGCCTTATTTATATATAATTTTCACGGGGCGTACAATATTGTCAACAGTATTATATTTGAGCAGGTCGGTTGTCGCCTAAACACTACAGCTCACAGGTTGGGAAAATCTGACATGAAAGCAGATAATACGCTTATGCCTTATTTATATATAATTTTCACGGGGCGTTCAATATTGTTAAGAGCGTTAGTTTCCGTAGAGCTCTCTTTTTCCATCTTTCCTCTATACAGTGAAGACACAATTAGCTAACCTAGCATACAACATACCTTCCTAATTAATATGGATATTGTCACACATTCCTCTTATTTTATACTGTTGTAAATGGAAAAGATTATGTACGGTAAATGTTTTGTATATTATAGGAAAAAATGCAAAATATCCCCCAATTTTAATTCGATCCACCTCTGAATCGAATTTTTACATATTTCCACGCCACCACATATTGTCCTATTTGCTTCTTTTACTTGCCTTGCTTAATTAACTCTCGCTAATTAGCATTTTTTTGGAAGAAGTCAACTAGAACAACATATGGCGGTATGAGAAATATGCAAATCAAAGAACATTTTAGCAATATATGGGCCCTAGCAATTAGCTTCGTCGACTAAGAGTACTCCTTCAAACATCTTCAGCTAGATCGTATTACTACGCGAGGACGTTTAAAATTTTTGGGTGTTGAAAAAGTTTGACCCTACTTTTTATTTCTATTGTTTGCTAATAGATGGCGCTGATAGTACCCCCTCCCCTCCCTCTCCCCTCTTCTCCTCTGCTGTATGACAAATAGCACAAACATAAAAATCAAGATTTTGGAGAGCAAAACATAAAATTTGCATGCATCTGATGTCGAACCAGGAACTTTTATCTTTCGGGGAGTCAACATTATTTTTTACTCAGTCGTCATATAACATGAACGCACGCAAAGATTCACATGTGCTTTTATTATTTTGTGTTCGGTAAGTACAAGTATATTCTTACATAAATTATTGTTTAATTTAATAAATTGTAAACTCGGAGCCTGCTATACTAACACTCCTTCTGTCTATTCAAAGCGAATATTGCGTGCATGCGGAAATAACACAGAAAAAAAAGCGAATGGAAGCAATTTAAAATCACTGGGGCAAGGTCAGTATTACGAGAGCGTAAAAACACGTGTTTTCATTCAACTTCGAAAAATAAGAATAAATGTGTGCATACAGAACACATATGCTTTCTTTTCACAGTTGTAAAATCATATAAATTGTGCATGAGGTAAGTTGCGAGAAGGCTCTCTTTTTTATGTCTGTGTATATGTTGTACAATTAGGTACAAGTATTGTACAATTAGGTACAAATTGTTGTACAATTATTTTCCCCAGTTGCCCAGTTGGAGTTGGGGGGGGGCATAACACTGGTATTATTTGTAATCACAGTGCTTACTCATGTATTTTGTTTAATATTTTATTTCAAATTCACTGTCAGAAACTAGTGTTGTTAGTTTCTGCATGTAGGTTTATTTACTCTGTTGGTTGTCACTGTCAAGTTTTTAGTATTCGTACAGCATAAAAAGCTATAACCCCCCTCTCAAAATATATACATTGTATACGCCAAGATGCCCAATAGCCTGGCAACACATCATGAAAAAACATGCCAAGAAGACCCAGTGGGTTTATAAGTCAGTGCTGCCAATTCCTATTTGTAGGTTAGCTTAGCCAGTAAAAGATCATATAGTAGAATTTTTGTAGAGTGGGTGTTTGCGAGTTCCACGACGCCTTGCCCGAGGATACTCTATGCAGTGTCATCCTGATTGCAGAGAAGTCCTTCGCCTACGACGTGAAGAACGAGAGGGTCACAGAGCAGTTTTAAAATTCATAAAAAATTGCCACATACTAAAAATCAACATCCAACACATTTTAGGTTATATAAAATTTGTGAAAACCTTATAATACTGAAATATTAAAACAAACAGAGTCCCCCTTGAAGGTTAGTTCGGTGCGTAAATAAAAAAATGATAGGTTAAGTTATATCACTTAGGATCGTAAAAAAAATTAAAAAATCGTAAAAAAAAAAGATAGGTTAAGTTGTATCACGTAAGATCGTGATATACCTACCAAGTATAAATGGAAAAAATAAGTGCAGTGAAAATTTGTACTAAAACATCGCTAAACGCTATAACATCGACAAAAAATTGTCAAAATATGTCAAAAACTTATATTCGATTGATAAAAAAAAATACCTACAAAATATGATCCTCAAATGATGACGTTCAAACAGTGCATAAATAAAAAAATGATAGGTTAAGTTATATCACTTAGGATCGTAAAAAAAATTAAATAATCGTAAAAAAAGGATAGGTTAAGTTGTATCACGTAAGATCATAATATACCTACCAAGTACGAGTGGAAAAAAAATGAGTATAGTGAAAATTTGTACTAAAACATCGCTAAACGCTAAAACATCGACAAAAAATTGTCAAAGTATGTCAAAAAGTGATATTCAATTGATAAAAAAAGAGGATACCTACAAAGTACTGCGTTGAAACAACTAATATACACTACTATCAATCCTCTGCACATGTAGAAAAAGTTAAAACTTTAATCGCACCTCCAAAGGATTACTGCAATAAGTACAGTCACCTGTCATTTTGACTGGTACAGTTTCATAGGTAGACACGCCTGCAGGCAATAGTGCATTCAAAGCAAATATGTTCATTTTGAATCAGCCTCCCTCACCCTCTGAGGTAACCCTCACTCTCCATTAACCTCCCCTACGAGCTTTCACTTGCCCTCACCCTCCCAACAGGGGAACTGAACTTGTGTTCACTGCTTTGATGCCTCTGGTGGCTTTGATTACTTAAAATCCAATTATTTCAATCTATGATTTAAGTGAACATGAATAACACAGTCTTTCTAACCTGAATATTAGTGTTTTATATACCTATTATACACTGTAGGAGGTATAATTTGTTATAATGATGTAAAAATAAGACAAATAAAGAAACACAAAAGTTACTTTACGCTCAGAATAACAAGAGTGGAAAATATTTCAAGGAAAACCCCTGCCCATCAAAGTCATGGGTTAGTCCTAATTGGTAGCTAGAAAATCACCATCCTCCTAGTGCTAACATATTTACATACAATGTTAAAATATTAATTAGACTTGTAAAAGCATCCCACGTTAAAATGCATACATTCAAGCATCACTATCACAACTTTCTAACATGGTTTCCTTGTACTATACATGCAAGTGGGAATAACAATGGTAAAGTTCCCCATGCATATAGCACCATATCATGAAGGCACACATTTTAGGGGATGTGGGGGTCGATCTCAGCCATTTTGGAGGTAATGTGATCAGCATCACACTTTGGCCACCGTTACCCCCCGAGTGTTGCCCCAGATACCCATTGATTTGAGGCTGGGTGAACCCCAGAACTGCTTTATGCAGGGACAAAGCCAGAAAAATTTTGATCTTAGATCACCTACCTCAGGAATCAAATCTGGGTCTCCCATGTGGCAGTTGGATACCTAACTGACTAGACCACAGTGGCTCCAGTGCAGTTGGCATTCGCTGTTGTCTAGATATATCAATTGTTTAATAGACTTGCATAGGCATGAAACTAGTTGAATATCTAGGCAACTTCAGAAGCAAATCACACAAAGATTCTTGTGAATGCTTTAGAAGGAATTCTAAGCACATAATTTTTTCAGATTTTGGAATATCATAGCAGTTTCTCGAAAGGAGAGGAGAATTCAGCCAAATATCCATCTGAACCTTAAGCCTCTTGGGCTTCCATGTAGCCAAATGGTTATCCCTGTTCCTTTTGGGTTGAGTGTTCTCAGGTTCAATTACCGATGGGAGCCCGTAAAATGTTGGTTTTGACCCAGCGTTGTGAGGACAATTGGGGAGCTACTTGAAAAGAAGTAACAGGCTCCTGTGTCAAAAAACAGCAGTGATGGGGCTCAATGCGGCGGCCACGCATCAGCCAATGGAACATTGCTTAGCAGCTCCTGGCACTTACAGGGCTATTTCACCATGGAGTTTAGTGTAGTTTAAGTCTTTTAATATAAGATGAAAATTAAATAAGACTCCAATTCTTCATCTTCTAATTTCCCTGGCTGTCCAGAATGCTCTTAATCTTTCAGACTGAAATGCCCCTTTCAGGAAAGATGAAATCACTTCTTACAGGTGCTGTTCAATACAGCATCTTATTCCAAGGCTGAACAATTCATTTCTTTTGCCTCAGCAGCATTTTTTCTTCAGTCGATATGCAAAAAGCATGCAGTGCTGCTTCTTTAAGCTACATCATCTATATTTTACCCTTTCAGGTTGGTATTGCAATGCCCAAACATGTAAGGTGCTGCCACCTAGGTAAACAAAGCTGCACTATGCCAGTGCCTGGGGCAGTACGTCCTCCGACCCACAGCGGAATACCTCGCTTATCTCTTGCTCCGGCTAGCACGACTAACACTACATGGTGGCAGCGGTGGGATCAGGTGGGATCCGAATTCGGTCGAACGGAAGAGTGGAATAGCTAACATGGGATCCAGATATCGTGGCTCTACTAGATTTTTTTGAGAACAGAAAACAAGGTATGTGAGTCTTAAACATGCCTAACAATAGTGATTCGTCGGTAACCGGCAACGTTTTGCATTCACTAGTGAATGTGAATCCTCCTGAACAATTTGACTTTGTTCGACCAGAACTGTGGCCATTATGGAGAAAAAGGTTCGAACGTTATCTAAGTGTTTCGGGCTTGGTTAACAAAACTGAGGACGAAAAAATCAACCTACTTCTATACGTGATGGGTTCACAAAGTGAGGAATATTTGTTGCGTTTCCCGGAACCACGTTCAGTGAGCGAGTTGATGAACAAGTTCGATTCTGTGTTTCTGCCACATCGTAACATAAGTTTTGAACGATATAAGTTTAATACCAGAGTGCAAAATGTGGGGGAACCAGCTGACGTGTTCATCACGGATCTGCATAGACTGGCTGAACATTGCGTGTTTGGTAATCTCAAGGACGACATGATTCGAGACAGGATCGTCGTCGGTGTAGCGGATAAACGTGTGTCCGACAAACTACAGATGCAGCGAGAATTGACGCTTGCCGAGGCAGTTAATTGGGTTAAGCAGCACGAACAACAACAGAAGAATTCACATGAAATTGCCGACCAAGGACAGGTACAACAAGTGACCAGACGACGCGAACAGACGACCGGGAAGGACTACGCTAGTAGAACCGGGACCGGACGTGCAACGTACAGGGGAGGTAATTCTCGACCACCAGCTTCGAGTAAGTACAACACAAACTTAGAGAAACCGAAGTATTGTCCCTTCTGTGGAGGACCATTTCACCCGAAATTAAAGGATTGCCCAGCTAGAACAGTGGCGTGCAGGTACTGTAAAAAAGTAGGACATTTTTTTCGAGTTTGTAGGAAGAGAAACACGAAAACAATCAATCATTTTGAATTTGGTAATGTGAATGAACAAAACACTAACGAAAAATCGAGGGTGGAAGATAATTTTGTAGGAAATATTAAAGGATCTACTTCTAATTCAGAATTCAGTTGGTATCGTTCAATTTTCATTAAGGAACTTGGCGATAATGTTAATTTTTTGATCGATACAGGTGCTGATTGTGTATGTGTACCTGATAAAGTGTTATTTCCAAACATGTTGAGTAATTTAAATGCAAAGCAATCGTGCCTTAAAGGACCCGATGGTACACAATTAAAGGTGTTAGGTACTACGAATTTGACATTATGCTTTAAAGGCAAGGAATTTTGTACAAGGGTATATGTAGTAGAAGGGTTGCAAAAACCATTGCTTGGTCGAAATGCAGTCACTGCTCTGGAAATGCTAAATGTAAATAATCTGCAAAAAGACCTACGATCTTTCACAAAAGTTGATATTAATTCACCAGAATATTGTAAATTGTTTCAAAACATTGGAGAATTTAAGAAAACAGTTTCTATTACTATGAAACCTAATGCAAAACCATATGTACAGGTTGTACCAAGAGTAGTACCCATACCAATGTTGAAAAAACTAGAAGTAGAGATTAACCGTTTGAAAAATCTGAAAATAATTGAACCGGTAGAAGAAGTAACAGACTGGGTTAGTCCTATTGTGTGTGTGCCTAAAGGTAATGAGGTTAGGCTATGTTGTGATTATACAAAGTTAAATGAGTGGGTGTTAAGGCCACATTTCCCTATGCCAAAAGTAGAATCGACTCTTGCACAATTAAAGGGAGCAAGGTATTTCAGTAAAATTGATCTAAATACCTCGTTTTATCAAGTAAAATTAGATGAAAACAGTCAACTGTTAACTACCTTCATTTGTCCATTTGGAAGATTTAAATTTTTGCGTATGCCATTTGGGATTTCTTGTGCTCCAGAGTGTTTCACAACACAAATTTCCATGTTATTGCAAGGTGAAAAAAATGTAATTTTTCATGTAGATGACATATTGTGCTTTGGGAGTACTATAGAAGAACATGATGAAGCTCTTAAAAGAGTCTTAAATAAACTGAAAGCAGAAGGTATTACTATTAACAAAAGCAAAAGTATCTTTGGTGTAACTAAAGTTAAGTATTTGGGTCATATCCTGTCTGAGAAAGGTATTTCGATAGACCCGGAGAGGGTAAAATCTATTGTAAACATGGACAGACCTACTTGCAAATCTGAGCTTCAAACATACTTGGGTATGGTTAACTATGCAGGAAAATTTATTCCAAATAAATCAGATATTTTAGCACCTTTAACTGGTTTACTTAAAGATGGTGTAGAATTTAATTGGGGTGCAGCACAAGAATGTAGTTACAAAATGCTACAGCAAGCTCTAACTACAACCCCAACATTAGCATATTTTGATCCTAGTAAACAGTGCATTGTTAGTGCAGATTCATCTTCATATGGCATAGGTGCTGTGTTATTTCAAATGAAAGGTGCAAAAAGAGAAATTGTTGCTTATGTTTCTAGAAAATTAACACCTACAGAACAAAGGTATGCACAGATTGAAAAGGAAGCTTTAGCTTTAACGTGGGCTATGGAAAAATTTTCAGAATATGTTTCAGGTCTAAAAGTGAATTTGGAAACTGATCATAAACCATTAATTCAGATATTGGGTTCTAAGAACATTGATGAGTTAACTCCAAGATTGCAAAGATTTAGAATAAGGTTAATGAGGTATGACTATACAGTTAATTATGTACCAGGCCGTAAACTTATATTAGCAGATTTTCTGTCCAGAAATCCTATTGATGGCTGGGAGAGAGAGGAATTAGGTGAAGAAGTTCATGCTTTTGTAAATTTTGTTATTGAACACTGTCCTGTGAAAGATTATTACTTGGACAAAATTAAACAGTGTCAAGTAAATGATAACATATGCAAGAAACTTAAGTACTATACTTTGAATGGTTGGCCTGAGAAAAGTAAAATTGCAGTTGAGCCATATCATAGTCAGTCTCAAGGACAGGTAGAAGCTACTGTTAAAATTGCTAAACATTTGTTAATGAAGAATGATGACATATATAAAGGTTTGCTTGCCTATAGAAATACTCCATTAGCGAATGGTTATTCTCCTGCAGAATTATTTCTGAACAGGAAATTAAGATCAGATTTACCGATGTTACCTGTAAAATTACTACCTAAAGTGTTGAATCGTAGCCAAATTTTGTACAGGAACAAGAATTTAAAGAACAAACAAGCTAACAATTACAACAAAAGGCACAGAGTTAGACATTTAAGAGACCTAAAGGTAGCTGAGAGGATCTGGGTCAAGGATTTAAAACAATATGGTACAGTTAAAACTAAATTGAAATATCCTAGATCATACTTAATACAAACGAATACAGGTACTTATCGTCGAAACAGATGGCTCCTCATCCCTGCTCCTCAGGTAATGAACAGGGATGATATTACATTTCCTGAAAGGGCTCCGCCCAGAGTAACTCCAACTACACCAGGACGAGATAATAATAAAGATAATAAGTTAGAAGAAGCTGAAAGTTTGGTGTATATGCATCCTCGAAGGGAAAGAAACCCTCCAGGATGGATGAAGGATTACGTAGGTTAAGATATTATTTGTGTTTTTGTTAATAGGTATGGTGGTTATGGATAAAGTTGTTAAATGTGTCATTTTTATGTTTTGGTTAAAACATTACTGTTCGTCAATTTGAGTTAAGAAACAAAAACTTTGTTTAAACTGTTTTGTAATAGGAGGTAAGATTTATGTAGAATATGTAAACAAACATAGCTTAAATAAAGAAGGGGGATGTTGTGTAAGGTGCTGCCACCTAGGTAAACAAAGCTGCACTATGCCAGTGCCTGGGGCAGTACGTCCTCCGACCCACAGCGGAATACCTCGCTTATCTCTTGCTCCTGCTAGCACGACTAACACTACAACAGGGAAATTTCCAATTTGATCAATCACAAGAGAAAAGTATAATAGGTGAATTAGGGGTCAACACAGACAAGCATCATCAGCAAAATCTAGGTCTTCTAATCTATCCATAAGGCCCCATTTCATTCCTCTTCTTTTTCCTTTTACAGTTTCCCTCATTACTGTATCTATTACCAGAATGTGTCTGTTGTCAGAATCTTATAGAGATGCAAAAACTAAATTGGAAGATCTGGTTGTAAAAGCTAAAAAATTTGGACTGACATTAAATAAATCAAAAACTAAAACAATGCGATTAAATGCAAGAACTCAAGATCATATTCAACTAGAAAACGAAACCATAGAAGATGTAGACAATTTTACCTACTTAGGAAGTGTCGTTGCAAAAAATGGAGGGACAGAAGCTGATGTAAAACAATGCATCAGAAGGGCTAATGGGGCCTTTGTGCAACTTTGTCCAATGTGGAAGAGTAGGATTATAACTACAGAAACAAAGTTAAAGATTTTTAGAAGCAATGTCAAATCAGTATTGCTATATGGAGCAGAATCCTGGAAAGTCACAAATTAAGTCATAAACAGATTACAAGTTTTCATTAACAGATGCCTCAGGAGAATATTAAATGTACATTGGCCAGAAGTAGAGCATCAGAAGAACAGATTAAAAACAAAATTAAAATAAGAAAATGGAACTGGATAGGACATACACTAAGGAAAGCAGACAATGCAATCGAGAAGCAAGCACTTGATTGAAACCCTGAAGGTGCTAGAAAAAGAGGAAGGCCCAAAAGCTCATGGAGACGTACTGTTGAAGAAGAAAGACAACAGGGGAAAAGTTGGAAAGAAATGAAGAGAATCGCATGCAACAGAGTATAGCGCCTTGAATAAAGTAGTGTGGAAAACGGCACTGTTCTGGCATCTCTGGCTGGTTCCACTCGAAAATGATACCGCTAGAGGCGTTTCTAGACAGTCGACCACGTCCTGTTATCGTCATACTTTCGTTAATAATACGGGAGAAAAAATACGTGTGGAATGCTCTTGGCAACTAAATTTTTGTGTATGAATTAGGTTCATTATTATTATTATCATCATCATCATTTCTTTTAAAGATATACACACTGAAGCATTTGTATTTTTTATATTTACTGCATCTTTTCTTCCGCTTTAAACTAATTGCGGCGATGATGATGATTGCATGAAACGACAAGGGGAACCCCACAAAACTTTCTTAGTGCCATCGACATGAGTGTAAGGAAACTTTCAAACCAATGGGACAAGCGACATGGGATGTTCACACTGTCACACTAGTGACAAACACTTCCAGACTGTAAAATAGCATTCATTGCACATGAGGACCCAAACAGCAAACGACATGTTCATATGGCGTATACGCGTGCTACTTGTTACTTCGGTCGGAAAGCTCCTTAAAGGAAGGGTGCTCAGACCGAAGCGACACGCTACAGGGGGAGTTCCCAACTAAGTGACAAGCGACATCGTGCCTTCAGTCTATTGGCAAGCGTTCGCTGCTAGTTGTGCGAACAACAGATAGGCGACACGAAAAACCGCACATTACAACAACAGATCTAGGCGACACGATAAGCCACATGTGTCGCTTTGTCGCTTATGCGTCGCTCAAAATGGGCCATTTCTTCAATAGCTTGCAACATGTTGCCGTGGTTTGTTGTTCGCAATTGCGTGATGCAATGAGTGTCTTGCTTTAGGGAGATTGCTCAACAAAGCGACAAGCAGCATGCGACACTTATCGCTTGAGGATTTCACCAACCGAACGATGGCCTGTGCTTCCCGTCATGCCGCTACGATGTGAAATGTTACTCTTGATTGGCTCGTTTCCAAGTGTCGCTTCGGTATGAAGGTTGGCTTGGACCGAAGGACCCGTGTCGCTTTGGTGTGAAATCCTCGTATCGTTTGTCGCGTGTCGCTTTGGTGTAAAATCTCCTTGAGGAAACGGTGCAGTCAGAACTTGTCCCTACGGTTCGAAAGGCTGCATTGATTACAGACTGCTCGCTTCCAAGCGACACTTGTGGTTTGTCTCCTCGGAATGAAATATCTCTCAGGATACTCTTTATATTCTAATAACATAAAAAAATAAAACTCTAGTACACAATCCAACACCTGACATCCGGAATCACTTTGCGATGTTTCTTCTTGTGTTACGCATGCTATTTATTTATTAATTTTATTTTACTTTTTTTTTCAAATTAATGTCATTTCATGACTGCAAATCACTCCACAAATATAACTGTTTCCACCAATTCACTTACCGCCTTTCTAGACAAACAAATCTACACAATATATTCCAAAAACTAACTAAGCGGCATTACTTTCATAACAAAATTAGCACCTGAAAAAACTGCCATCTATATTTTCATCGTTTCGGGAACCAGTTTCTTGGGTCGTTTTCAACACTACGTTATTCAAGGCGCTGTACAACAGAATGAGGTGGAGACACTTCATGGATGCCGATGTTCCAGTAGGAACTAATAGAATTAAGTCAAAGTAAGTCAAGGGGTCAAGAATTCATTTGTACACCTAAACACACTATATGAATATAAATTAAGTAGCTCTAAATTATGTAACCTTCTCCACTCACCTGTCTCCTCATCCCTTTTAGGTCCAAATATTTTCCTAAGGATCTTATTTTCAAATACTCTCAATTTATGTTCCTCTTTCAATGTAAGGGACCAAGTTTCGCATCCATATAATACTACAGGCAAAATTACTGTTTTGTATATTCAGGGTGGCTACAAACAAGCAGAAATGAAATTCCCTGACTTTTCCACGTTTTAAAGGAAAAAATGTACATTCTTCCCTGACAATTACAAACTAAACTAAATCGATGTTTTTGCAAATAAAAATAATAAACTCACACAGATCCGCGTATGGTTTTGTTAAGTACCAATATTATCTTCTATGAAATTGACTTAATATCTCTATTCTCTATGATTTGAATTCAAACTGCAAAATAGTGAATTTGGAAAATTATTACAATTCACAAGCTAGGGAAGGATTACGGAATTTTATCATACGCAGTAAGTTTAAAATAAAATACTCGATTATTTTTAAAGTTACAAATAAATGAGATTAGAGTGAAAAGTGATTGATTAAGAAATACAATTTATTTATTTACTCAAGAGTTTCAGATACAGTCTTATTTGGCCATTTTACGCTGAAACAACATAAAGTAGAAACAAAAAATAACAGTATCCTTATACATTCTCGTCATTATATGCTGCTATTTCCACTGAGGTTTGAAACCCTCTGCTTGCAAGAACCATGAGTGCGGATTCATTTTTCGATGCATAAAGCTACTTCTCTATTCTCTGTAAAGCAAACAGCTTAACCCTTGCATATAATGAAACAATTGAATCGAACAAAATAAAGTGTCATATTTCCTTACATTGTCAATGGGATTTCTGCTTCAGTACAGTATATCCAAGTACAGTATATCCAACAACATGCAGTTATACCATTAATGCTGACGAAAAGGGTAGCTATGTAGGTATTAGAAATTTAACGCAAGAAATTTATAGAACTGCATTGTATAGGTACCTGATTTAGCTAACCACACATTAAAACAGGAACACTCTAATAATAAAAACTTCTGAAAGTTCATATACGAGGGGCATCCTGAAAAAAGCTCCAATGGTGCCTATACGCAGCGCTAGTAGTCGGAGAGCGACACACACACACATGCAGGCTGGAAGAAGTGATATGTAGCTGTAATCTGGTACAGTTGCAATGCAGCAGTTTTAGGACAGTTCTAGGTTAAAGCTTGCAGCTCTCATACAGTCTCCCACCGACTGTGATGTAGCCTACATTGCACGCTCAGAATTCGGCACAGAGCCACCAGCAATCGTGTGAGGTGTGCAGACCGGACGTCGTGAGTGATAGTAAGGTCAGACGATGGTGCATACAATTCAAGGAAGGCCAATCGAATGTGCACAACCACATACAGCTGAGTGCACACGGGCCCTTTGCATCACTTCAGGCCAGAGATCTTGGACCACTCACTCCCTGTACAGCCCTGGCCTTGCATGTACCGACTTTCATCTCTCTGTTTTACTGAAGAGGATTCTGACAGGGCAAGGATTTGACAGCTACACTGCGGTAGAGATAGTTCCAGTCTTTGCTGTCAGACACATATACCATGGGCATACAACCGTGGTGATTATGCCGAAAATTAGGTAAGGACTCATTGTTACTAATGCAATAAATTACAACTGATATTCTTGTTTTATTTATGCCTAATCGGTAGGGACCTTGATTTTTTGTCATTTTTTTTCAAATTGTTTTATTTTTTATTTCTTACTATTCGATGTTATTTTCCTCAAAATGTACATTTTCATTATAGCGCATTTTCTGGCAAATATCTGAAATTATACCTTCATGGTGTTTTTAAACTGCTGTTTCAAATTGTAAGTCACATGGCCTAAACATCTTCGTGAGAGTTTGATATCTTGAAAGTTATTTTGGGAAAGTTATTTTCCATACTCCCTTTTTAATTTTAAGGTAAGGATTTTAGATAATGGAATTTTCCCCGTGTATATACTGAAGGGTGCATAATGACCATAAGTGGCGACGAACCCAAAAAATTAAAATGAATCAATCTCACGTGACAGATACCGATATATTATGGCACCAAAAATTGGCATTATCTTTTTTTTTGACTTGTTAGTGTTACATTTCCCAAAATTCGCATTTCTGTTTTAGAACATTTATCTGCCAAATATACCGAAACGTAATACTCCATTGTGCTTTTAAACTATTACTTTAAATTGTAGGTCACACGGTCTACGTATTTTCGTGACAGTTTGATATGTTGGAACAGATTTTTGAGGACGTAAAAGTAAAGTGCTCCCTTGCACTTTTCCATGAAGGTGTATAGTAGGGGTGTGGAGTTAGGATGATGTGATCAGCAGCATGCTACTGGCTACCTTTATCCCTCAAAGTTTCCTCAAGGTACCAGCTTCATATGATGCTGGGTGGGCGCCGGAGCAGTTTTAATAGGTGGAAAACATCCCGGTTTTCCCCCGCAGGGGATCGACCCCCGGTCTCTCGCATAGTAGTTAGATGCCCTAACGACTGAGCTCCATTATTACTTGCTCAACAAATGCTGATGGTGCGCACTTAACTTGGTAATTCAAAACATATCTCGTGCGACAAATACGAAGATGTGGCTCCCGTGTGACGGTAGTTACGCACTCGATCTCCTGTTAGAACCCTGCCACTTTGCTCTGTGATGCAAATGGTTTTGACAGAAGTTGAAAAAATCGTGGGAAATATATGATTTAATGTGGCTGTCGGAATTATTCCATGCACTATAGTTTACTCTTGAGTAAAATGTTGGAAAACTTGCATGTTCTATGTACGCAAACATGGCCTAGAAAAGACAAGAATGTTGGATTTCATGGAATTTTTCGTTGTTTTAGGACATTTATTTTTTATAAAAAAATCGCTAAAAACGTAAACAATTCGCATTTTATGCCAAATTCGCATTATTTCGATATTTCGAACGGGCGAAAATTTGTCCAGACAATACTGCACATTCCTAAACATAACTTCGCAGCAATTAACATTTTTCACGGTTTTGGTGTTTGCGAAAAATCAATGTCCCTACTAATTGGAAATTACTTTCTGGCCACCCCTTGTATAAATCAGTAGATGGAAAGTGAACATTTAGCAGGGCTGGAAGAGAAAAGTCAATTCTTGAAGAAAGTGATTTGCTTTCATGATTGAATGATTCGAGTAAATATGATATTAAAATATTTACGTATTTATTATTAGTATCTTATTTCATAATATTGGACATTAACTTGACTCAGTGAGAGATTAATGACCATCTCTCACGAGTTTAAACAGACAGGACAGAGAGTGGCGTTAATTTCATTGCAATACTAGTGTTGCAGTAAATTTGAGGTTGGGAGCATGCACTTGCCAATTTTTATAACGTTCACCAATGCAGATTTAGATTTCACTTTATCGTGATAGTATTCAATATATATCCCGTTTGTTTGGATTCTTCTTGATATCTAAGAATAATGCAATGTCATTGTAAACGTATGCTAACTTGTGTGAAACCAGTAATACGTCACGATGATGAAAGAAAACCTTCGTAAGCACTGCTACATTAAATAAGGTGAAGTGAGCCAGAAGAGTAATAAAATGCCAGCAGCATATATATTTGCAGTCTAAAGCTCTTCTTGTTTATGCATTGTTGGATGTTGCAGTCCATGCAATTTCTGTCGCATGTTGTAGTGAGATACTTTGCCGGGTGGCGATATTCGACAACAGTCATATGTATCAATGGAACCTATTTGTTTCCAAGTTCCTTCAGTTTGTCCAACAAAATGCCTTACTACGACGTCCGACAACTATCGAACGGCGCCACCTGCTCTTATCCCCTACATCTGTTGACAAGTCCCCTTACTACTCCCATACGGACAAGAAAAAATGATAATTCAATGCATTTTCCACGTAATATTTAGAGGCTTAACCTTTACTCCCCCGATGCAAAGGCGCCGACTCCATGGGACTTGGGGGGCTCGAGCCCCCCCCCCCAATGTTAACGATGTGGGGGCGGAGCCCCACAAATAATTTTGCTTAAGAGGATCTAATGTATTATTTTGCTTCTCTTGTAAAGTTTACTCTGAATTGTGCCTCATGAACATAACTTTAAATACACATTTGAAATGTTCTAGACCAGGGGTTTCCAACTGGCGGCCGGCGGGCCGCATGCGGCCCCCGTTGCCTTTTTCTGCGGCCCGCGAAGCCAGTTTGCAAAATACATTAATTTTATTTATTTTTATTAAAATACGTTATTTTTCTACTGAAGGAACGGATGCTCTGTGAAGAAAGACAATATCACAGGTAGAATTGAATTTGCAGTCAATAATGATAATCAGAAGAATATAAAGTGACGTAACTTTCTATTCACACCATGTATTCCATCCCTTCGCTATGTGGAATGAACTCGCCTGCTTCCGTGAAGGCTTCACTCTTTGTGTTCAGAAACAAACTGCAGAGAGGCGCTATAGAGATCTGTTTTACTACGCACGAATTACAAAGAGATTTCCAGTGTTCCAACTCGGATTTTACTGTGACTGATTGTTAAAGTTTGTGCAAATATCGAAATGACCAATATCTCCTAAAAACGTAAGATTGAAAATTAAAATAGCTTCTCTCCAACTTGAATTGCGTGATTTGCAAGGCGATGTGTTCCTTCAAACTAGGCAAGAAAAGGAGCCAGAGTTTTTCAAATACCTTTCAAAAGAACGCTTTCCAAACCTTCGTAGTTTTGGGCAAAGAATGACATCGATGTTCGGCAGGACATACACGTGTTAAAGTGTTTTTTCTTCAATGAAGTTAATCAAGAACCGCTACAGAAGCCGACTGGCATATTCTTCACTGCTTCACCTTCTGAGACTTTCAAATACAGAAATTCAAATACAACTTTAATAAAAAAAGCAGATCGGCCTCAATTTTCACATTGAACACTTACTATGAAGGATTCTTATTTGTATGGTGCGTCTTTAATTTCTTTCAATTCATCAATAAGTATTGGTTTTTTATGAAATAAATTGTAATTATACAATTTTGATTTGTAATTCCATTGTTTTATTACCTCATTTTAGAAATTTAGGTCAAGCGAAAGTACTACATTTTCAGTTCTGTACTTACAATTTTTGTAAAATTTAATCCCCCCCCCCCAAAAAAAAATGCGGCCGGCTATCAACTGCTGGATATAATTTTGGCCCTCGGACCTTTTGAAGTTGGAAACCACTGTTCTAGACCATCAATTTTGGGGGCTGAGACCGCTAAACCATCAACTTTGGGGGAGGGGGCTATGACCAGAGACAGCAAAACACATGACTTGTTACTATATACTAAGTACCTATATAATTATGATTAGAGACCGGATGTTAGGCAAAATGCCTATTCTTTCCTGTTAGAGATATGATGAAAACGAATGTTGCGAAGGCCAGGGGGGAGGGATTAGATTCATTTAAAGGCAATTTAATTTTGCCTATTTTGCCTATTTCATACGATATTGCCTATATTATTTCATAAATGCCAGATATTGCCTATTTTAGGCATTTTCTTTAAAATTGGGACATGACTGAACTCGGTGCATACAATTTCCTGTTCCCAGGATTAGTTTCCGATGCTTTCAAGAAATTTAAAAATAACAGTTAGCGAGTTATTGCAGCTAATAAGGACTTGGACAAGCTAAGGGCAATTCAACAAGTTCTGAAAGGTGAAAATATACAAACTGAGTTAGATCCACATGTTCTCGCGTGCTTTAAGTATGACCGGTAACATCTGTGGAGGTTGAAAGATCTTTTTAAATTCTAAAAAAATGTGTTGTCCGATTGCAGACATAACTTGTCGGTTGATCACCGGAAGAAATACCTTGTTGTGATGTGCAACCGCAATTAGTGCTTCTTATTCAGAGACTGGCAAACAGTACAGTACAAACTTGAAATGCATTTAAACAGTTTCTTAGTTCGAACTGCTGTGTGGAATATATAGTGTAAATTTTTTGACTGAAATAACCCTGTGTGCAGTGATAAAGTGTATATTTAAATAATTTTCGTACTGGTTGGAAGTAGCCAACAATTTCATTTGTCAGACTATTGTGTGTAGCCATTATACAATGGAAAATTTCGGGTTGACGTGGCTCCCGTTTGCAGTGATTTATTAAGTATAATATTGGACTCCTGTCTCTAATGATGAGCTCCTGGTTTATTTTAAGCAACTATAAAGAATGTACAAGTATGTTTCTATATTTTTAAACACTTATTTCTTTTTGTATGTCTATCTTCATTATTTTGAGTTAAATTTAATTGCCTTTTTATTGCCTATTTGTATTTTAATGCCTATTTTGAAAATTTTAAATGCTTATTTGCCTGCCTATTTTATATGCTTTTAGTGCCTAAATATCCGGTCTCTAATTATGATTATTGTTACATGACTTATTACTATATACTAAGTACCTATATAATTATGATTAATGTTAATATTTTTACTAAAAATAGTTTCAAAAGAAGATGTGCATGAACTAGGAGATTGGATGGGACGTTCGTGCTACAAATGGCTCTCACATGACATTCAGAACTAGATCATTTATATATGTATTAGGGAGATCTGTTTTGCGCTCCGTGGTAGCAGATATTAAAAAGTCGGGAATATTTTGCTATTTAGCTCATTATTCAACTTGTATGGCACCCAAGAACATGGAACATGTTACGTTCTCTTGAGAAATGTCCATTCTTTGAAAATAATACTATGGTTTGCGCCCTCTCTTTAAAATAGCGAGGGAAGAAGGGGCAAACTCCAGATTTATGTTCATTCAATTGAAATTCGGGGGTTCGTGCCCCAAGCACCCTTCCTCGGTCCGTTGTACACGGTTTCATGCTCTGATGTTTTAGCTGCAAAAAAAACCTATCCGAAGTAGATTGCTCCCATAGTGCCCGAGTTATAACAATTTACCTCCAAAGAGTGTTCGAATTTAAAATTCCCGCCGAGAACCCCTGGCGAGAGAAATTTCTCTCTCTCCTCCTCCTATTATCACTGGTTTCTGGCACCGTGGTTGAGTTGCGCATAAAAGGGGCCTAAAAGTTGAGGCCGAAACTTACGAACGACATTTCCTGTTCCCGTTCAAAGTTCCATAAGGATATCTTTAAATAAATAAACAAAAAAAGTAAATGAAGACGAAATTCCCTGACATTTCCCTAGTAGTGTAATTGGCCCTATTATAAACCCGAGAAAGTATGAGCCCCCCTCTGGCAGACTTGCCTACACTTAAAACTAGCTCAACATGCCCATATGAGCTTCTTGCTCAAGTGTGGAACCCTGTCTATTCCAAGATTTTTGTAAAAATGCCCTCGGGAATTTCCTGAGAAAGTATGACCCCCCTCACATTGATTTGTCTACACTTACAAAAGGCACTTCTGTGAGATTGTTGTCCATAAACCTGTCAAAAATATGCCCCTCTTGATATTTTTTTTGCCCACACCTAAAACTACGCCAAACGTATTAACACACACACACTGATCTTGACCTTGATCTTGAGATGATCTTGACCTTGACCATTTTTTCGATTATTTTTTCGATTATTTTTTCGATTATTTTGACCTTGACCTTGAGATGACCTTGACCTTGACCACACCCACCCACATACACACCCACACCCACCCACACCCACCCACATACACACCCACACCCACCCACACCCACCCACATACACACACACACACACACACACAAAGCACATTGTTGAACCCAACTGATATTTTTTATTAAGTATAGAGTTTTGATTTGAACCCCAAGAAATTTTATATAAATACCAAAGCCAAAAATATTCACACACATACACACACACACACACTAAATATACAAAACACACTGCTGAACCCAACTGATATTTTTTTATTAAGCATAGAATTTTGATTTGAACCCCAAGAAATTTTATATAATAAACATAACAAAATTCTAATATTTATTTTTGTTTAACAGGTACAACAAGTTTTGAGCACATAAGCAGTTTCTGAGGAATACAAGGCAGCAGCAGCAGCGAGCAAATAACTTATAGAAGGCAGTGTGTATCATATCTAATTGCATGGATAATCTTGACACAGGATTTTTTGAGAGAAGATGTATTTCAAAATACATAAAATCTAAGTCACTTGTTGATGATTTAAAGCTTAGATTCTTTGGCCTGTCCGAGTATGACCTGTTTCCTGTGCAGAATGAAACTGAAATGCAGTGGGTGCTTGCCAGTGACAGGCCATTCCAATGCCTGTATCTCAACTTTATCAGTGAGTTTGAAAGGCTTGTATACAACAAGTACAAGAGAATTGTTGGATTGTTTGTTAATTTTTATACAGACAGGTGCCATTATAATTTAAGGGTGAAATTGTTTGACAATTATTGGTTCAACAATTGCTATGAGCATTGTTTTGAGTATAGGATGCCCATGATTGCATCTCAGAGTTTAAATTGGAGACATTATAAATATTCAAATAAAATTATTAACAAGATATCTAAAAATAAGAAGATTGAATTTGTTACAACTGATAATGGGAATTTGTACAGTGGTGAAGATTTCAATCCAGAGTTTGTATCAAATTCCAACTATATATATTTGAATGAGCTTCTCATGTATTTTATAAGGCAAAAATTTAGAGATTGCACTTATGATTGTATTGTTGAGGCACTGGGGCAGAATAATTTGCATGGCATATGCAACTGTGGGAGAGTTTTGTCCAGCCTCTCAGTGTGATTTCAGGCACAGGAATCTGGCAGTTGGGCATCAACCCGCAGCACGCAGCCCTGATTATTTCAGCAGAGACAGCAATCAAGGTAAATAAATATTTGCTGCAAGTGTAATTTAATTCTCTTCTCATCAGTGTAACACATTTCCTGTCTTATGCAGTTCCAAATCCCTGCCCCATCAGTGCTGTAGAAATATCAGCCAGGCTCGGGTCTGTATGCAGGAAGAGGCAAGATATTTGTTTGAAATCTGTTTTGAAGCCTGTACCTAATCACAGCACAGCTCTGTCAGAGATAGGGACAATGAGTAATATCTGTAATTAATAATTCAGTAATCATTTCTAACAAGTTTAATTTTCAATAGGCTCTTCTCATCAGTGTAACACATTTCCTGTCTTATGCAGTTCCAAATCCCTGCATAGCAGTGCTGTAGCCAGGCTCGGGTTTGTATGTAGGAAGAGGCATAGTTGAAATCTGCTTGGGTATAATTTTTTGAAGCCTGTACCTCATCACAGCATAGCTCTGTCAGAGGATAGGGATATTGAGTATAAAATCTGTAATCAATAAGTCAGTAATCAATTCTAACAAGTTTAATTTTTAATAGGATCTTCTCATCAGTGTAACAAATTTCCTGTCTTGTTTCACATGCAGTTCCAAATCCCTGTCCCATCAGTGCTGTAGAAATATGAGCCAGGCTCGGGTCTGTATGTACGAAGAGGCAAGACATTTGTTTGAAATCTGCTTGGGTATAATTTTCTGAAGCCTGTACCTAATCACAGCACAGCTCTGTCAGAGATAGGGACATTGAGTATAAAATCTGTAATCAATATTGTCAGTAATCAATTCTAACAAGTTTAATTCTCTTCTCATCAGTGTAACAAATTTCCTGTCTTGTTTCTCATGCAAATCCCTGCTCATCAGTGCTGCAGCCAGGCTTGGGTCTGTATGAAATCTGCTTGGGTATAATTTTCTGAAGCCTGTACCCATCACAGCATAGCTCTGTCAGAGATAGGGACATTGAGTAATAATTAATAATTATTCTTGTCAGTAATCAATTCTAACAAGTTTAATTTTTAATAGGTTCTTCTCATCAGTGTAACAAATTTCCTGTCTCATGCAGTTCCAAATCCCTACCCATCATCAGTGCTGTAGAAATATCAGCCAGGCTCGAGTCTGTATGCGGGAAGAGGCAAGACATTTGTTTGAAATCTGCTTGGGTATAATTTTCTGAAGCCTGTACCTAATCACAGCACAGCTCTGTCAGAGTGTAACAAATTTCCTGTCTTGTTTCACATGCAGTTCCAAATCCCTGCCCAGCAGTGCTGCAGCCAGGCTCGGGTCTGTATGCAGGAACAGGCATGATATTTGTGAAATCTGCTTGGGTATAATTTTCTGAAGCCTGTACCCATCACAGCACAGCTCTGTCAGAGATAGGGACATTGAGTAATATCTGTAATCAATAATTAATAATTATTCTTGTCAGTAATCAATTCTAACAAGTTTAATTTTTAATAGGCTCTTCTCCTGTCTTGTTTCACATGCAGTTCCAAATCCCTGCCCATCAGTGCTGTAGAAATATCTTCCAGGTTCGGGTCTGTGTGTAGGAACAGGCAAGATATCTGCTTGGGCATAATTTTTTGAAGCCTGTACCCATCACAGCATAGCTCTGTCAGAGATTGGGACATTGAGTATGTATTATTACTGCACCTGCCCCATCTAACATGTTGCTGTGTTTCTTCAATATATTAGTCATAATCAATAAAATATTCAGAACAAACCTCTATAAGATATGACAACCTGCAACAATCTGGATGTATGAGATGTTTTGTTTTCTGTATTTTTCAGGCTCTCTTGTTACAATCTTGTTTCTCTCTCCAATATTGCCATCACTATAATTCCACATGTTCTATGCTAACAACTTCAAACCTGAAAACATATCTGTAATCAATAATTAATAATTATTCTTGTCAGTAATCAATTCTAATATTTAATTTTTAATAGGTTCTTCTCATCAGTGTCCTGTCTTGTTTCACATGCAGTTCCAAATCCCTGCCCATCAGTGCTGCAGCCAGGCTCTGGGTCTGTGTGCAGGAAGTTTGTAGTTGAAATCTGCTTGGGTATAATTTTTTGAAGCCTGTACCTCATCACAGCATAGCTCTGTCAGAGATAGGGACATTGAGTATAAAATTATTACTGCACTATATTTTAAAACCTGCCCCATCTAACATTGCTGTGTTTCTTCATAATCAATAAAATATTCAGAACAAACCTCTATAAGATATGACAACCTGCAACAATCTGGATGTATGAGATGTTTTATTTTCTGTATTTTTCAGGCTCTCTTGTTACAATCTTGTTTCTCTCTTTAACATTGCCATCACTATAATAATATCTGCCACATGTTCTATGTTAACAACTTCATAATCGATGCAAAAAAAAATAAACCTGAAAACATATCTGTAATCTAATCAATTCTAACATTTAATTTTCAATAGGCTCTTCTCCTGTCTTGTTTTACATACAGTTCCATCCCTGCTCATTAGTGCTGTAGAAATATCAGCCAAGCTCGGGGGTCTGTGTGTAGGAACAGGCAAGATATGTGTTTGAAATCTGCTTGGGTATAATTTTCTGAAGCCTGTACCTAATAACAGAATCACAGCATAGCTCTGTCAGAGATAAGAACATTGAGTAATATCTGTAATCAACAATTAATAATTATTCTTGTCAGTAATCAATTCTAACAAGTTTAATTTTTAATAGGCTCTTCCTGTCTTGTTTTACATACAGTTCCAAATGCCCATCAGTGCTGTAGAAATATCAGCCAGGCTCGGGTCTGTGTGCAGGAAGAGGCATAGTTGAAATCTGCTTGGGTATAATTTTCTGAAGCCTGTACCTCATCACAGCACAGCTCTGTCAGAGATAGGGACATTGAATATAAACTTAATTGAAAACATATCTGTAATCAATAAGTCACTAACAAGTTTAATTCTTAATAGGCTCTTCTCTGTGTTGTTTCACATGCAGTTCCATCCCTGCCCATAGTGCTGTAGAAATATCATCCAGGCTCGGGGGGTCTGTATGCAGGAACAGGCATAGTTGAAATCTGATTGGGTATAATTTTCTGAAGCCTGTACCTAATAATAATATCACAGCACAGCTCTGTCAGAGACAGGGACATTGAGTATAAACCTCTATAAGATATGACAACCTGCAACAATCTGGATGTATGAGATGTTTTATTGTTTTTATGTTTCTCTATTTTTCAGGTTCTCTCTTGTTACAATCTCATTGCCCTGCCACATGTTCTATGATTATATGCTCTAACAACTTATCTATAATCAATAATAATTTTTCTTGTCACTAGCTCTTCTCATCAGTGTAACAAATTTCCTGTCTTGTTTTGCATGCAGTTCCAAATCCCTACCCATCAGTGCTCAGCCAGGCTCGGGTCTGTATGTAGGAAGAGGCAAGATATTTGTTTGAAATCTGCTCTGAAGCCTGTACCTAATAACAACATCACAGCATAACTCTGTCAGAGATAGGGATATTGAGTATAAATTTAATTGAAAACATATCTGTAATCAATAAGTCAGTAATCAATTCTAACAAGTTTAATTTTCTTCTCATCAGTGTAACAAATTTCCTGTCTTGTGTAACGCTCTGGGGATACAAACGTTACTTAAAAGGAAACTTACTCGCTAGAACATAACACAACAGAGGTAGATTAAATATGGTTTATTGTATACTGCATTAAACATTGGTCATGTTGCGTCGTACAACAATCTAAGGCCTGACTGTAGCTAAATAAATGACCAGATATATTAGAGAAAGAAAGGAACGTCGTCTTAACCACTTAAGGTAGAGAGGAGCGAGGTAGACTGGCAGCGTCTCGGTATCGATGTAGGTGAACTCCCCCTCGGCTGACTGGATTATCAAGACTGCACTCTCGACTCTCTGGACTCTCAGAATCAACCGACCCCTTCCATTCTATATCCTGCCCTTTTTATATTTGTGTATGTCCTTTGTCTCACCCTCAGTTCTCCCTTAGGGACACTTGCACTGAGTGGCTTGTGTACTTAGTTAGTCCTTTCTAGGAATTAAGGATGTGCAGGTGCCTCTGCACCTACGAAGGAAGTGATGGGTACTTTCGTACCCATCTGGTGCATCCTTCCCAGAACAGATGCACCTATGACATCCTGTTGTGTTCAAAGTTCATTCCCAGAATCGCCAGGGCCATATAGCACTCCTGGCATCGCAAAAGCCACAATGATATCCTGTTTGGTGGTTTTCCTAGTTCACTTGCACCGACCATAGGAAGTAGTAGATCCTTGACCAAGTTCCAAGAACTGAGGATGAGATAAATGTACGTATGTGTGTGTGTGCATGTGTGTGTCTTTTTCTTGTCTTTCCTTAGTTCGAGACAATGCCAGTATTATGTAACTACCAGGTTTCTGTACGTTACATTACGCCCCACCCTAGCTTAGATGGTCTCCATCTAATCATATTAAGTATTGGAGTATCCTTGCGTAAGGAACTATTGACTGTGCTATATTGCAGTTCATTATTCTTATCTTACTCTGGTCACTTATTTATCCGGAATCTAGTATACTAGAAGTATTATACTTGAATACAATTATATATATATATATATATATGGTGAGTTACATTGCTCTATCGGAATAGTCTTTATGTATTTGAGCGTCTATTATTTTCCATTATTTTGCACTTGAACTTCCACTTCCTTGTTCATCTTGACCTGGAGTCCACTTCCTCTTCCTGATGTCCATTGGAATGGTACTGCGGCTGGTTTACTGCCGGATCCCCGGAGAGGCTGGCTTCGATTTTTATAGTTGTCCCAGACTCTGAAACTAACATATCTTTAGCAATTGATACATACGTTATTCTAAAATACTTTCGTAGATTGGGCATCGTGGAGCTTCATAATTAGGTGCCTGATCTAATTTAGTTCTTATGGCCACAGGAACAGAAGTGGTTCTTTGTGCCCTATGCTTTCTACAATTGATCCTATAAGAGATCCATGTCGTGAGAAAGATATACAGGCATGTCACTAGACTAAGCCATACATGAATATGTACCAAGGACGTCACATTTTGTATAGACGTTTCGGTAGGTTGATTCACTACTTTGCATATAGGCTTTTCAATAATATTGGCAGTACATTCGTATTCGGTATCATTGGTGTTGTTCTGATCTATCCAATGTATGGGCAGAAACTGCGAGATCTGCGCTTTTGTAGGATTTGGTAAAATACATGGAAATTGTGCTCGATAGCATTGCGAAGCAATACACATAACACACTGGCATCCTAGTT
The DNA here is from genome assembly GCF_977018435.1 of Lepisma saccharinum. Lineage (NCBI taxonomy): Eukaryota > Metazoa > Arthropoda > Insecta > Zygentoma > Lepismatidae > Lepisma > Lepisma saccharinum. The sequence continues at coordinate 215,364,469 of NC_139230.1, read as the reverse complement.
GTACTACTAAAGTGCCATGAGGGGAATTACGTTTAAAACTAAAGAGTATACTTTCACATTTTACTGTGATCTCAACATCTGAAGATGGTAATACTAAATAAGTTGAAACATTCAATAATACAGGTAAGTTTAATATCGGTTCATCATGACATTGTAGTGGGCAGTGTTGCACTACTGATTGAACTTCTTGTTTAACTATAGAGTCAATACATCGATATTCCGATGTAAAAATGTTTCTGACAGGCGTGATAAAGCATAAAATATCAGTTGATATGGAACAAAAGTGTTCGTAATAAGTATGTTCGTGTTCGTCGAATAATATTACGTCTGTTGTCAATTGTATTTGACAACCACGCTGGTCAAATTGATAAGGTAAAGGTCTCAAGTTATATGCTTGTATAGTAGAGTGTTTCCTGATAAGAGGTATTTTTAGTGCGAGTAAGGTGTAGTTGGGTCCAATAGTACATTCTAAAATCGGTACGTTATAATACTGTCCTAAGTTATTGGACGATATAGCCAGAGTGTAATTATACTTGGTTACCTTACTTTCCAGCGTCTGAATATGTTGTGCTAGCGTGTGGAAGGATATTATCGCTGGATGTATCTTTCGTTTTTGACAAGCAGTAATTAGGATATGCATTACGTGGGGTGCATTAGCAAGATCAAGACGTTGGATATTAATCCAGTCTGTTGCTGGGAATTGTAGGATTCGATATCGAATTTTAGTGATATCTTGTTCTTTTAAAAATAGAGTTCGGATATGGGCTTTCGTAATAAGGAAATAGCTCCATCCTTGAAGTGAAGGGTCGGTGGTAATAGGAGTGTTTCCTATAGATGAAGGTAGATTTTCCCAGTCTATAATTTCAGAAGATGCCTTACTATAATGAAGTTGGTATAGTAGAGGTACTGAAGTTTCATACAAGATAGGGGGTTCAATTTCGGTCATATATATTCCAGATGTAACGAATGTTCTCATGGTTAAGCTTTCAACTTTTACAATAGAAGACTGAAAGATAGGAATCAACACGACTAGTCATGCGGTCATTGAGAGGTGCACAGGTTTATGTGCCGTATTGAGTTTACGTGGTAGAGGTTTAGGTCTTGTTTTGATTCCAGGGTTTATCTGTACATTAGAGGAAGTGTCGTTCTGAAATAACACTTGAGTAGACGGAACAGTCTGTCTTGATCTTATTATGGTTATATGTCTGCAACACTGTTTCACATATTTCTTAAATATCCAATACATAAAAATAATTACCAAGAGCATCATTAACGTAATAGTTGAGTAACTTATAATATCCTGAATTAATTCTGGTGATGTTTCCAATGCATCTGCGGGTTGTACTTGCTTAAGTGCCATTAATTGAGCTGTTATCATACGATATTTATAAACTATCCATACTACAGTGAGAGTAAGGATAACATTCCACACGAGACCAAAAGATATTTTAATTAAATTTCCGTCTGAGATATCGGTATCGATATCCTGTAAGCTGTCAGTATAATCCTCATTATCTTTAACTGATTCGGTTTGTGTTGTTATCTTTAGAAATGGTATTTTCTTAGGCCAATCAGCGTCTAAACAATCGTTAAAGTGATTAAATTCTGCCGCTTTACTCCCTGCGAATAATACGTCTATTTTCATTGTTGGTATTTTACCCCAGGAGGCGGGTAGAATATGATAGCTGTGTAGATTATCACTAGTCTGACTAGAACAAGGGAATGTTCTTGGAATAGCCGTAGTATCGGTTATTGTTAGTGAACAACTGCATGGAAGAGTGATTTCCAGAGCTCCTGGCTCTGTATCGTAAGTTTCTAAAGTGACTGCCTTATCGCTACATTCGCCGTGAATCTGAGGTGGTGGATTTGTGACGACATAATGGTCTTGAGCAACTTCCGTAATGATAACATTATTTCCTTCATAACATTGAAACATGCAATGTCCTGCTAGTTCCTTAATCGTAGCGCCTAATCGTATCTTCTGGGCGCAAGAACTGCCAAGTGTAGCGTCGTGACCAAAACGAGGTAAATAACACATTGGTGAATTGTGTGGGTCACAAGTGGCGAGAAATGTACCTGATAAAAGTCGAACGGAATTTGTACTAGTGGCTGAAAATAACGGTGGGTGAATTATGTTGCAAGTGTTATTTTGCCAGCGGAAAGGTACAGTGAGAAATTCTTCAAGAATAGGATTATCTCCCATTTTCGTGATTGGGATTTTTAACGTAACAACTATTTGCTTAGGAGAAAACAAGCAGTGAGCCAATGGTACAGTATAATATTTCATTAAATTAGAAGTTGGTATGGCCAACTGATATCCATTTTTTGCTAGTGTAAATTTTAATTGTTTAAGGTCTCGTCTCAGTGTTTGAGGCGTAATTAAATACAATGGAATCTTGTTTGCGAAACATGCGGTTCGTAATTCTCTCATTTCGGAATTAATTGTAGAACTCATTAATAATTGATGCAAAACAACTGATTTTAAAGCCATTAAATTTACCTTGTGATTTGTGTTATTTGCTTTCGCAGTTAGCGTCTTAAGATGTTCTCCGAAGTTTGCTTTTAAAATATTAACTTGTGTTTCAATAGTATATAAAGAACTATTTGTTTGCTGAATTAAATCGCGTATTTGTGACTTTAATAAATGCACTTCCTGATGTTCATTTTTCAAGCTAGAAGTGACCTTGTGTATTTCTGAATTCAGTGTACGTTCGTTCACGAGGATATCATGGAATTGGTTTTCACTTAATATCCCACAGCACCAATTTGCAAAATTACCAATAAAATTTAAACCTAATCCCCGCTTAGCTCTTGGAAACTCATCAGGTGGTGATGGAAATTCTATATCAGTATTATTTAAATGTAACACAAAAAGTTGCTGAAAATTACCTACCATTTGATCCAATGAGTTGAAGATTTCGTCCTCGGGATTCGTCAATAGAATATTTACCTTTTCCTGTTTTGCCAAATCGAGAAGAGATTGATCGACCACATCCTTATGGGGAAGATTCTCCTTGTAGGTGAGCGGAACACTTCCTTCGTAGAGGATCACTTTGGGAAGCTGTCTCCAATAGGCCCCCGGCATGAGTCTAATTGTTGGAATAGCCCAACCAACATTTACGCATAATAGTACTATTAGGAAGTTCATGGTTCTGAAACTAGAGAACGTATAAGCAACTGCAATCTCACATGTTATTTGCCCCTCTAGAAAAGGCGCTTCGTCCCGAAGCGTGGCGAATAAGAAAATGTAACAATATAAAGTAAAACGAAATAATCGCTAAATTGAGTACACTGTATGCAGATGCTGGGTGAACATACGACATCACACAGGAAAAGAAAATTTCCCATCCCAGTTATCAGCGAGGTGGTGGGAGGCCGAACGGTCTATTTAAACTATGTACAATTAAAAATATGAATTGTGTGCGCCCAATAGTACTAACAAAGTGTACTTATGAACCTAATAAGAGTAATCCCCAATACTAAACTAATACTATTAATGATATCGATCAAAAACTAGTAATGCTCGCGATATGAAACATGAACTGTACAAAAACAGAGGTAAGTTAATCTTTTAGTTAAAATTCCAAGGTTAGTGGAATTGTAAATACAATATATCCTTAATCCTACTAAAAAAAAAAGATATATATATATATATATTAATAATACCCGAAGCTATGTACATCATGAAGAAGACATGAAGGTATTAGTCTTCATAGAGACCAATAAATGCTTCCAGAAAGCAGGGCCAGTAATACAAATAACCCGTGCTTGGGTCATAATGTGAATGTAGCGTCCATAGATCTCCCGCCAAATTGATGACGGAAGTTACAAACGTCCTCAATTCTGAGGAACGTTCATTAAGCCACGAAACACGTTCTTGTGGGGAAGATAACATATCAAGCCCATTACGTAAGAATTTCACAAAGTCATGAGTTACATACACATATGCGATTGAACTACGATTTAGGACCATAGGTAAAATATTGACTCCCTCGTCAATGAAAGGATTTTCACCTGAAATGAATGCCTGGATAAAATCGACATTCATAAAAACAAAAATAAGTAGCTCAATTTCTTCATTAGGCATTGGAAGAAGAAAACAGGCCTGAATATCCATGGCGTTGGGATAATTCCACTGAAAAGGGAGAGAAGGGTATTCTGGAAGAATATCCGACTCAAAATCATGCGTTGATAGTATACGTCCATATGCTTCAGAAGGACTATCGTCTGCAATAGACATATTATCGTCTGATGATACATAGGGTAACGTAGTGATACTTGAAAAAGAATCTTGACTTTCATCGCCCATCTTAAGGAAAAAATATTCACTAATAAGCCTTTTAATAAGCAATTAATTCAAGCGTGCCTGTTCTAGCCTGAAATTCACAGTCGAACATGAAATCTAAATCGTAGTTGCGATAGCACCTAGCTACAAAATGTTTGATTCTCTGCAACGAATCTTGCAAAAAGTTGTCTTTAATGTGAGCCTCTACTTCACATCCATTAACAAACTTGACAAATAAAAACAACTCGGAAAATATGACTAACTCACATACGTGGTCACGAATATCTCCTATAGGAGGAATAAAAAATGGTTCAGTACTTAACCTATGGAACCAATTATCAACGTTGATACTCATGACTGCATATTATTTCTTCCTAAACATAATGTACTAGTGAAGAAAACTTAATCTGCCTTGAAATAATCATATATTTAGGTGTAAATCTTGGTCAATGATATATTAACCATGGAATAGAGTTCTGCAACTATATTTCTTACGGCGCCTTGTAAGGTAAGAGCTCGTCGAATTGGGTATACAAATCAACGGCGTCCCTGTCGTCCTTTCTAGTATCTATGGTACTTGGAAAATTCTTGTATATACCTGCTTTAATGTGGAGCCTTACGAAATTGTTGACAATTTCTGCACAATCGGCAAAGAATTTATCTGCCGTCTGTGTTTTATAAAGAATGAGCAAATGCTTATTTATTGATTCAACCTTAGACTGTTCTAGGACTCGCGTGTGCAAACATGTAGGCGAGAGGCTAAACCGTCTACAATAGATTGAAATTGAGGGCCGTCTTGCGTAATTGCCAGATCTAATCCTTCCACTGTGATTTTCCCTATCACTTTAGGCGACATAGAGCGAAAGCTTTAAAAATTACTGTAGTAAAAAAAAAATAAAAAGGATAAGAATCCCATATACAGTTTGTTAAAAGATATGCTAATAGCTCGAGCAAAATAAAGCGTTCCAACTGCGCGTAAATTTGTAATATAATGTTATACCTGAAGTCTATTGAGAATCGTGGTATAAACGCCTGAAATAAGGAAAAGAGAAAAAAAAAATTAATAAGAATGGTAAAAATTCGCACTCCTTTTGTATTGTATATTCAGAAAAGAAGTAATTTATTTTCATATTCACGTTAATAGAGAATATCCGAAAGATTGATAACAATTGTGTGTTCTTTCGGAGCTACTCAGGCTGTCGACCGGAAATCAGATAACGCGTCAACCGCAGTATTCAGATAACTCATAAGGAAGAGGGATTTTGTTTTCGCTTCTTAATAGTGTTGACGGAAAACGAATTCTGCAGGATAGGTGTTAGTGTCATGACAATAAAATAGTTTCGTCTATTCCATCTTTCCTATTTTCGCGTAACAAAACCACCGAAGAGTCTAAAGTAAATGAAGAAAAGAGTTATCCCGACGAAGAATCACGTGAATATTTAAAACGAGTTGTGCATTGCCTTTACTCGAGCTGTACATCCGTGATATCCTGACGGAAACAATTGACTGGTAATCAAGAGAGAGACGGGTTTGTTATCCGGACAACCTGAATTAAATTCTCTCACAGTACTTTGCGTGCTTACGTTATTTTGAATAGTGTATGTAATGTAATCGGCGTCCCGATTAATCACACTGCTTAATTAATCACCTCTTTTCATTTATTCTGTCTACTGACCTGCCTATATGAAAGAATTTCCTCGTTCGTTAATTTAGATGATTAAAATGAAATTCCCTTGATATCTCTTCTGTCGAATTTCGCTATGTTAAGCCCGTCTGTTAAAAATACGTTTCTCTTTGTTGAGTTCGTATAATGGAAGGATAAGTTAATCGTATCTAATCTATCGATTGACCTGGTCGAGGCCAATACTTTTTCAACCGAGAAATATTAACCCGTAGTGTTTTCTGTCCTCTGACTTTCTGTAAATCATAAACATTATTTCCTCTGACATCTGTAATGCGATAAGGACCGTCGTATTTTCTGCGCAGTTTATCCGAAAGTCCTTTTTTCTTTGCAGGCATGTAAACCATTACTAAATCATCTACCTGATACGTAGGTTCTATTCTGTTGCTATCGTAACGTCGCTTAGAGGCTAGATGTCTTTTGTCGTGTAGTTTTCTTACCAATTCTTGGATATCTTTTGCCTTTTCTCTAAATTTCATGGAAAAAGGGTCCGTCGGATTAAAATTTAATCCTACCTCCAAAGGAAATGTTGGCTTCCTACCGTACATTATCTCGTATGGAGAAATATTTATGCCTTCTAGTGGACTTACGTTATATGCATATACGACTAGATTCAAAAATGTTGACCAATCCTTTTGGTTACGTGCCGTATATTTACTTAAAATATTGGCGAAACTTCTGTTAATGCGTTCTGCTATCCCATTACATTGCGGATGGTACCCTGAGGTGTTTAGATGCTTTATTTTAAGTTCATCCAATATGTTCTCTACCAAAGCAGCCTTATAAACTGAACCTCTATCGGTGAGCAAGGTGTTAATGGGTCCGTGCACCGTGTAAACCTTATTTACCAAAAAGTTAGCGACATTTTTCGCTGATATGCTTTTTAACGGTTGTGCAACGACCCACGAGGATAGTGCATCTATTGCAAATAGGATATATTTATACCCATGTGAAGAAGTAACCGGTCCAAATATGTCTGATGACCAATTTTCACAAATATTACCCGTAGGTATGGGATGTACTAAACCCTGTTTGACACCCGTAGGAGAGTTCTTCTCCTGGCATAATTGACACGTACGGACGTAATTGTGAACATCCCGTCGAGCTGTCTTCCAATAAAATCGTTCATTTACTTTTTGCAAAGTTTTACTTTGGCCTGTATGCGCTCCGGTATATGGCGAGTCATGCACTTCGGACATCACGTCCTGTATCATATTGTTTGGAATGACAAGTAGATTTCTGTCATTATGACGTTTATATAGGACACCATTGATTAAGTCATAATAACGGACAGACAGATGTGTTGGGTCCCTTTCTTTTAATTCAATTAGAGTTTTTACCTCTGAATCTAGCAATTGGCGTTCACGAATTTCTTGAGAGCGCATACTTGATGTTGTACCGATCTGCTGATCGATAATACAGATTGCGTCTCCATGATCAATAAAATCGCGCTCTTGGTCTGTGAGTGGTTCTTTAGCTGAGCGGGAGAGACAGTCCGGTACGCAATGTACTTTTCCTGGACGATGTCGGATAGTAAAGTTAAACGTACTAAGCCGAATACTACATCGAGCCAAACGATTTGTCAAATCTTTCGCTGTGCGTAGCCAGCACGCACCGGCGCTATCGACGACAGCCGTGAACGGCGTATCCGTTAAATATTGCCTAAAGTGTAGAACACTAAATACTAAACAGTAGGCCTCTTTCTCACAGATACTATAGTTTATCTGCGCTCCTGTGAACAATCTTGACACAAAAGCAATTGGTTGTGTGATATGCCGTTTTGGATTATTTTGGTCAATTGTGACGTGACAGAGCATTGCTCCAAAGGCAAGCTGAGATGCATCGCAATGTAATTCAATCGCTAATTTAGGATCGAAATGTCGTAAAATGGGTGCACTTGATAGACGGTGCTTAAGCTCATTAAATGCAGCAATTTGTTTTTCTCCCATGTTAAATGGTACACCTTTCTTTGTTAGGTCTGTTAACGGTTTAGCTATCAGAGAAAAGTTCTGGATGAAACGGCGAAAAAAATTCGCGCATCCCAAAAAGGAACGAACTTGTTTTAAATTAGTTGGGATTGCTATATCGTGAATTGCTGAAACCTTACGCGGATCGGTGGCTATCCCATCTCTACTGATAATATGACCCAGAATCTCTGTTTCTGCAAAGGCGAAGTGACATTTTGATGGCTTTGCCTTGAGATTAGACTTCCTTAGAGCAAGGAACGTCTTTTCTAACCTTTCCATGTGTTGTTCCCATGTATCACTGAAGACTATAATGTCATCTAAGAATACGCATAAACTGTTCCATTTTAGTCCAGCAAAAACTTTGTCAATACATCGCTGAAATGCAGCTGGTGCATTTGCAAGGCCAAAAGGGAGTCTAGTGAACTCATACGTTCCTACCGGACTAACTAAAGCGGTTTTATATTGATCTTCCTCGGCAATTTTCAATTGATGGTACGCGGAATACAAATCCAACGTAGAAAGATATTTTACACCACTCAAATAGTGTATTATATCCGAAATTAATGGAAGAGGGTAATTTGGGACCTTCATCTTCGCATTCAATCCTCGAAAATCCACACACAATCTACAATTGCCATCTTTTTTTGCTACTAAAATAATTGGGGCTCCATATTCAGATTCGGATTCTTTGATAATCCCGAGACTAAGCATTTTGTCTAATTCCGACTTAATAAAGTCACGTTGCTTGGGGGACACCCTGTAGGGAGTACGTCGGACTGGGATATCATCTACAAGTGGAATAGTAACCTCGTATGCATTCGTGACACCTAATTGTTCGGGAGATGACGCAAAACAATCCTTGAATTGTTCCAATAATTGTAACAATTCGTTTTTCTGCTCATCAGTTATATCTTTTGAAATATCCAAATCTGTCTTCACGTTGAACTCTTTGTTTGAAAACGTGAATGCGCTCTTTAATTTATCGTCACGAATTGCGTTGATAAATTCAAGTGACGTTTCTTCCGGAGGAGAAGAAATAACTTCCGGTTTAAACAAAACACCTAGAACATAGTTTTGTGGAAAGGGGACTTGAAAATGGTTCATATTTATAATAGGAACTTGCAGTGTGGTTGATGAATTTATAAGCAATCTTGGCACTAAACAGCGATATTGGTCATAAAGACCATTATTTACCTCTAAAACAAAATCTTGATTAGATGGAACAGCTGGAGAAAAAGTCACTATCAGTTCCATATATTCATACGGTTTTAAAATTACTGAATGCGCTGAAAAAACCTTTAGTTTAGACGCTGCTCTTCCATTATTCTCGTTTTCCTTCTTGTCGCAGAACGGAAGCTCTCGAAAAAGAGTCTTATCTGTTACATCATTAGAATGCGGCAGTGTAAAACTCTTTCTTCCGGAAGGAAGATTGTCCGTGAGTGTTTCCGCGTCTTCGTCCGGATTATTTTCCTTTTGCCGAAATGTTGTTTCCTGCTGTGGAACTTCGTCGCGATTAGCTGGTAAAGCAAAAGAGATAAATTTACGCGGATGATTAAAAATACGTGGAATCATTATAGTATCTTTACTTTGTCTGGGATATTGACTGTCTGCAGCTAATACTGTCGTCTCTAGACTAAATTGATCGTCGTTTTTGTCCCGGTTTTGAATTTTGTTTGTACTCATTGGTAACTGAGTTTCGATTACGTTTGGTATGAATGAATCTCGTGATCTGCGTAACATTACGCCGGTTGGAGTCAAATACTTAACAAAACAGTTAAAGAAATCAGCCCCCAAAATAATACGATTACGCAATGAAGAATTACCACAGATAGCCAATGGCATTGTAAATTTATGTTGCCCGATTCTGAAATGGAAATTACAAACTGGAGTGTTTCTTGATGCAACTCCTGATAAAGTGGATAGGGTTACAGATCCAGTTTTTCGTGCATAAATCCTAAAATGTGGAGGTAACATTCCAAAATGTAATAGACTGCAAGTACTACCTGTGTCTATAAGAGCGGGTATATTTTTCCCGAAAATATTAACATTAATCATAGGTCTTTGAGAAGAGTGATCATTATTTGACAAGAATGACGAACAAGTTTCGGCGTGATACGCTCGTTTCCTCAGGGGTTTTCCTTCCCTTGGGCTAAAACGACCCCTGTTTCGCTGGCCCTTTAAATGTTTGGGGGTTTTGCATTTCCAGAGAAGGGAGAAGGACTTCGTGTTTCTCTACTGTAATTCCTGCTGAAGTTTCCTCGTCGATTATTCTGTGAATTTCTGCCTTGAATAGAAAATGATCCACGACCACGATCAGTTGAATATCCTCCCCTCTGTGTAAATGAAACACGCCTAGGACAGTTTCTTGCAAAGTGACCGGTAGATCCGCACGTAAAGCATTGTCGCGACGTATTCCCACTGTTTTGTGCATTGTTTGACTTGCCCCTGTAAGACCCACGAAATGCTGACGAACCTTGATTATAACCAGTATTTCTTTGATTACTTTTCCCATGATTATCCTCCGTCTGCCTATTTTGATCCCGACGGTCAGTATGCCGTGATTGATCCATTGTATGGACATAACGGGTGTGATTGCTCGTGTTGGAATAAGATTCTCGTTGTCTGTCATTATTTCCTCTCACTACTTGTGCGTAAGTACGTGAAGAAATTTCGGATTGACGTTTCGCCCGTTCTAAAAGACGTAAATTGGCTAACAATTCGTCCAGCGTTTGTGCGTTCATAGTTACCAATTTTTCGGCGTCTTTTGCCGGTAAACCGTTACACATGAAGTTAATTTTCCCTTCGTCGTTCATATTAGGGTCGGCTTTCTTACACAGTTTCAATACGTCGTAGAAATAATTTTCTATCGATTCGTCTTGCAATTTCTTCCGCGCTGCGAGGTCAAGGTAGGCTTGGCCAACTGGTAAAACGGGTTGAAAGGCTTTGGTCAAAGCTTCTTCGACCTGCGAGAAATCTTCTAGATTTTCTAAGGTAGTTCGGTTCAAATCCCAGTATGCTAATGCGCTTTTCTTTAAGTAAGCAGGCAAAAATTTTACTTTTTGCGATCCCGTCCATCCCAATATGGAAGAAACTCTTCTATACGTATCAAAAAAATCTGTGATATTTTCACCCGTGTCAGCGGTAAATGTATCGGGTTGAATTGACGGTGTTCTGGAGGAAGTACACATCGTAGCGCCTGAAGTACTAGGATTTGACGCGGAGTCTGGCATTTCTAATGCTTCGCTATCAGCGGGTAATGGCGTGTTTATTGCTTCTCTTAAGCAACCAGGTAATGGACAAGTAACAACGTCAGTAAGGAGGGGTTTACGTTCACCAGTGGTTTGCTGACGTGTAAGAACCATTAAGAAAACATAGTGTAATGTCACAATCAGCATAAAATGGAACTTTCAACCAATCAGTTTGAATCCACAACATGAACATCATACGAAGCAGAGTTACCACAAAACGAACAATGAACAACCGACAACATTGAACGAAGGACAAAACGAGATTACCTATGCCTGTAACATTTTTAACAAGTACATAATGAAGTGGACAGGGGTCGAGCCTTTGCCGTTAGCAAAGTAACGCATCTCCACCAAACTGTAACGCTCTGGGGATACAAACGTTACTTAAAAGGAAACTTACTCGCTAGAACATAACACAACAGAGGTAGATTAAATATGGTTTATTGTATACTGCATTAAACATTGGTCATGTTGCTTCGTACAACAATCTAAGGCCTGACTCTAGCTAAATAAATGACCAGTTATATTAGAGAAAGAAAGGAACGTCGTCTTACCCACTTAAGGTAGAGAGGAGCGAGGTAGACTGGCAGCGTCTCGGTATCGATGTAGGTGAACTCCCCCTCGGCTGACTGGATTATCAAGACTGCACTCTCGACTCTCTGGACTCTCAGAATCAACCGACCCCTTCCATTCTATATCCTGCCCTTTTTATATTTGTGTATGTCCTTTGTCTCACCCTCAGTTCTCCCTTAGGGACACTTGCACTGAGTGGCTTGTGTACTTAGTTAGTCCTTTCTAGGAATTAAGGATGTGCAGGTGCCTCTGCACCTACGAAGGAAGTGATGGGTACTTTCGTACCCATCTGGTGCATCCTTCCCAGAACAGATGCACCTATGACATCCTGTTGTGTTCAAAGTTCATTCCCAGAATCGCCAGGGCCATATAGCACTCCTGGCATCGCAAAAGCCACAATGATATCCTGTTTGGTGGTTTTCCTAGTTCACTTGCACCGACCATAGGAAGTAGTAGATCCTTGACCAAGTTCCAAGAACTGAGGATGAGATAAATGTACGTATGTGTGTGTGTGCATGTGTGTGTCTTTTTCTTGTCTTTCCTTAGTTCGAGACAATGCCAGTATTATGTAACTACCAGGTTTCTGTACGTTACACTTGTTTCACATTTCCAAATCCCTTCACATCAGTGCTCAGCCAGGCTCGGGTCTGTATGCAGGAAGAGGCAAGATATTTGTTTGAAATCTGCTCTGAAGCCTGTACCTCATCACAGCACAGCTCTGTCAGAGATAGGGACATATATCTATAATCAATAATTCTCAATAATCAATTCTAACAAGTTTAATTTTCTTCTCATCAGTGTAACAAATTTCCTTCTTGTTTTACATGCAGTTCCAAATCCCTTCACATCAGTGCTCAGCCAGGCTCGGGTCTGTATGCAGGAAGAGGCAAGATATTTGTTTGAAATCTGCTCTGAAGCCTGTACCTCATCACAGCACAGCTCTGTCAGAGATAGGGACATTGAGTATAAATTTAATTATATTCAGAACAAACCTCTATAAGATATGAAAACCTGCAACAATCTGGATGTATGAGATGTTTTGTTTCTGTATTTTTCAGGCTCTCTTGTTACAATCTTGTTTCTCTCTGCAACATTGCCATCACTATAATAATATCTGCCACATGTTCTATCTAACAACTTCATAATCGATGCAAAAAAATAAACCTGAAAACATATCTGTAATCAATAATAATCTTGTCAGTAATTAATTCTAACTCATCAGTGTAACAAATTTCCTGTTTTGTTTCACATTTCCAAATCCCTGCCCATCAGTGCTGTAGAAATATCAGCCAGGCTCGGGTCTGTGTGCAGGAAGAGGCAAGATATTTGTTTGAAATCTGCTTGGGTATAATTTTCTGAAGCCTGTACCTAATAATAGCATCACAGCATAGCTCTGATAGAGAAGCAGCCATTATAAATATACATATAATGCAGATATTTGTGAAAACATTGACAGGCAAGACAGTGACCCTGGAGGTAAATCCAGAAGACACTGTTGCTGCTTTATAGCTGCTGCTGATAATCTGATTCTGATATTTTCCACCATTGTTCCTATATAAACGTTTCAACGTATGTATGTATGTTTCAACATATGTTGAAACGTTTATATAGGAACAATGGTGGAAAATATCAGAATCAGATTATCAGCAGCAGCTATAAAGCAGCAACAGTGTCTTCTGGATTTACCTCCTGGGTCACTGTCTTGCCTGTCAATGTTTTCACAAATATCTGCATTATATGTATATTTATAATGGCTGCTTCTCTACCAGAGCTATGCTGTGATGTTATTATTAGGTACAGGCTTCAGAAAATTATACCCAAGCAGATTTCAAACAAATATCTTGCCTCTTCCTGCACACAGACCCGAGCCTGGCTGATATTTCTACAGCACTGATGGGCAGGGATTTGGAAATGTGAAACAAAACAGGAAATTTGTTACACTGAAGAGTTAGAATTAATTACTGACAAGATTATTATTGATTACAGATATGTTTTCAGGTTTATTTTTTTGCATCGATTATGAAGTTGTTAGATAGAACATGTGGCAGATATTATTATAGTGATGGCAATGTTGCAGAGAGAAACAAGATTGTAACAAGAGAGCCTGAAAAATACAGAAACAAAACATCTCATACATCCAGATTGTTGCAGGTTGTCATATCTTATAGAGGTTTGTTCTGAATATAATTAAATTTATACTCAATGTCCCTATCTCTGACAGAGCTGTGCTGTGATGAGGTACAGGCTTCAGTGCAGATTTCAAACAAATACCTTGCCTCTTCCTGCATACAGACCCGAGCCTGGCTGAGCACTGATGTGAAGGGATTTGGAACTGCATGTAAAACAAGAAGGAAATTTGTTACACTGATGAGAAGAAAATTAAACTTGTTAGAATTGATTATTGAGAATTATTGATTATAGATATATGTCCCTATCTCTGACAGAGCTGTGCTGTTATGAGGTACAGGCTTCAGAGCAGATTTCAAACAAATATCTTGCCTCTTCCTGCATACAGACCCGAGCCTGGCTGAGCACTGATGTGAAGGGATTTGGAAATGTGAAACAAGACAGGAAATTTGTTACACTGATGAGAAGAAAATTAAACTTGTTAGAATTGATTACTGACTTATTGATTACAGATATGTTTTCAATTAAATTTATACTCAATATCCCTATCTCTGACAGAGTTATGCTGTGATGTTGTTATTAGGTACAGGCTTCAGAGCAGATTTCAAACAAATATCTTGCCTCTTCCTACATACAGACCCGAGCCTGGCTGAGCACTGATGGGTAGGGATTTGGAACTGCATGCAAAACAAGACAGGAAATTTGTTACACTGATGAGAAGAGCTACTGACAAGAAAAATTATTATTGATTATAGATAAGTTGTTAGAGCATATAATCATAGAACATGTGGTAGGGCAATGAGATTGTAACAAGAGAGAACCTGAAAAATACAGAAACATAAAAACAATAAAACATCTCATACATCCAGATTGTTGCAGGTTGTCATATCTTATAGAGGTTTATACTCAATGTCCCTGTCTCTGACAGAGCTGTGCTGTGATATTATTATTAGGTACAGGCTTCAGAAAATTATACCCAATCAGATTTCAACTATGCCTGTTCCTGCATACAGACCCCCCGAGCCTGGATGATATTTCTACAGCACTATGGGCAGGGATGGAACTGCATCTGAAACAACACAGAGAAGAGCCTATTAAGAATTAAACTTGTTAGTGACTTATTGATTACAGATATGTTTTCACAATAAAGTTTATACTCAATGTCCCTGTCTCTGACAGAGCTGTGCTGTGATGAGGTACAGGCTTCAGAAAATTATACCCAAGCAGATTTCAACTATGCCTGTTCCTGCATACAGACCCCCCGAGCCTGGCTGATATTTCTACAGCACTGATGGGCAGGGATGGAACTGCATGTGAAACAAGACAGGAAATTTGTTACACTGATGAAAAGGAATTGATTACTGACAAGAATAATGATTATTGATTACAGATATGTTTTCACAATAAAGTTTATACTCAATGTCCCTGTCTCTGACAGAGCTGTGCTGTGATGTTATTATTAGGTACAGGCTTCAGAAAATTATACCCAAGCAGATTTCAACTATGCCTGTTCCTGCATACAGACCCCCCGAGCCTGGCTGATATTTCTACAGCACTGATGGGCAGGGATGGAACTGCATGTGAAACAAGACAGGAAATTTGTTACACTGATGAAAAGGAATTGATTACTGACAAGAATAATGATTATTGATTACAGATATGTTTTCACAATAAAGTTTATACTCAATGTCCCTGTCTCTGACAGAGCTGTGCTGTGATGTTATTATTAGGTACAGGCTTCAGAAAATTATACCCAAGCAGATTTCAACTATGCCTGTTCCTGCATACAAACCCCCTGAGCCTGGCTGATATTTCTACAGCACTGATGGGCAGGGATGGAACTGCATGTGAAACAAGACAGGAAATTTGTTACACTGATGAAAAGGAATTGATTACTGACAAGAATAATGATTATTGATTACAGATATGTTTTCACAATAAAGTTTATACTCAGGTCATTCAGCAAACAAAATATTAATTATTTTCATTATTTATTAAGCAAAGAAACGTGGAGTGATATTCATGAGTCAAATGATACAGATGAAGCATATAAGTCATTTCTAAAAACGTTCACTTATTATTTCGAAATAGCTTTTCCCAAGAAACAAGTTAGAACTTCAGCAACCCAAAAGAACCACTGGATAACACCTGGAATTATTAAATCTAGTGAAAGAATGAGATATCTAAGCAGAATCAGAAAAGATGGAGATGCCACAGCTGATTTTGAAACATATTTCCACAAGTACAAGTCAATATATAGGAAAACAATAAAAAAGGCTAAGCAAATGCACAATGAGAATACCATCATAAATTCCAAAAATAAATCTAAAACAATGTGGCAAATTGTAAACACAGAGCTACATGGAGGCAGCAAAAGAAAAGAAAATATTACACTACAACATAATTCTGAGACTGTAAAGGAACCTCTCGAAGTTGCAACATTATTAAATGAATACTATGCAAATGTTGCGAAAATGTACTCCACCCCCAACACTAATACCAGTCACAACACAAACAACTTAAAGAAATTAGGAACGTGCACCAAAACAATGTACTTGCATCCAGCAACTACTATGGAGGTTGAAAAAATCATACAGAAACTCAGACCTACTTGGTCGAGTAGTGTAGATGAAATCCCCACTTATGTTGTCAAACAATGCAAAGAATATATTGCAATCCCACTGTGCCACATAATCAATTTGTCCTTCACCGCAGGAGTTTTTCCACAAAAGCTGAAGGAAGCAAAAGTAATTCCAATATACAAGAAAGGAGATAGAAACAACTTAACCAACTACAGACCAATATCTCTCCTCTCCCCATTCTCGAAAATTTTAGAAGCTACCATGAACAATCGAATTGTATCATTTTTAGAAAAACAACAACTTATTTCAAATACTCAGCATGGCTTCCGCAAAGGGAAATCAACTGAATCTGCTGTGTTTCAATATTTGGAATATATAAGAGAAACATTAGACAAAACGGGACAATGCACGGGACTCTTTCTAGATTTGACAAAAGCCTTCGACCTAGTACCCCATGAAAAACTATTACAAAAAATAAAACATTATGGCATAAGAGGCATCGCACATGATTGGCTCACATCCTATCTTAGCAATCGCATGCAAATAGTCGAGATTATCCACAGAAAGGATGACGGTGTGCAATCTAGCTTTGTCTCAAAACCCTGCACAATATCAAGTGGAGTTCCACAAGGTTCTATTATTGGACCATTACTCTTCTTAATATATATTAATGATTTGCCAATAAATTTAAATTCAGCAAAAACGACTCTTTATGCAGATGATACAAGTGTAGCCATCACTGGTGGTAAGGAACAAACCCTTAACTCTAATATCAAACATGTAACAATCAAACTCAGCAAATGGTTTTCTGACAATAATTTAGTATTAAACAGCAGCAAAACTGTGGCTGTCAATTTCCATCACACAAGGAATAAAATGATAAATGTACCAAATGTTACATTAGATAATATGACAGTAAATCACGCTAAAACAGTCAAATTCCTGGGAGTATGGATTCATGAAAGCTTAAAATGGGACCCACACATAGATCACCTCTCCGCAAAACTAGGTAAAATTATATTTGGCATTAATACACTGAAAACAATATCAAACTTAGAAACATTGAAAATACTATATTACACCATGTTTCAATCTTTATTAACATACGGTATAATCTTCTGGGGAAATTCCACTAATAGTAATAAAATTTTTGTGCTGCAAAAGAAAATTGTCAGAATAATAGCAGGAGCTAAGAGAAATACACCCTGCAGAAGACTGTTTAAAAATTTAGGCATATTACCCTCACCATGCTTGTATATACTCCATCTGCTGATGTATGTAAAAACTGACTTAGATTCCTTCAAATGTAACAACTCCTCACATAAATATTATACAAGGAATGGCAGCAACCTCACAATACCATCACACAACACCACATTATTTGAGAAAGGACCTAAATACATGGCTGTTCACTGTTTCAATAACCTTCCGAGTGACATAAAAATAATACAATCAGCTACCTCATATAAAAAGCATGTAAAAAAATACCTATTAGATCATTGTTTTTATTCTGTTAAAGAGTACCTGACAATAAATTGCAAATTGTCACATCCTAAATGAACTCCTAGGACATGTATATGTATGTATTGATTTTATCTATTATATGTATGTAAATTTAATGTAAACCTTGCAACTAACAGCAAGAACAAGGAGAATCAATTATAATGTAATCAATGTTGTTTTTTTTAAATGTTATGTATAATATCTTCATACTTGTACCTATTTGAAAATAATTATTAACGGTAATGTGCTGACATGTTCCATACCATGTGTGGAAAACAACCACTGTACAATGGTCAAAGGAATGAAATAAATCATATCATATCATATTATTAGGTACAGGCTTCAGAAAATTATACCCAAGCAGATTTCAACTATGCCTGTTCCTGCATACAGACCCCCCGAGCCTGGCTGATATTTCTACAGCACTGATGGGCAGGGATGGAACTGCATGTGAAACAACACAGAGAAGAGCCTATTAAAAATTAAATGTTAGAATTGATTAGATTACAGATATGTTTTCAGGTTTATTTTTTTTGCATCGATTATGAAGTTGTTAACATAGAACATGTGGCAGATATTATTATAGTGATGGCAATGTTAAAGAGAGAAACAAGATTGTAACAAGAGAGCCTGAAAAATACAGAAAATAAAACATCTCATACGTCCAGATTGTTGCAGGTTGTCATATTTTATAGAGGTTTGTTCTGAATATTTTATTGATTATGAAGAAACACAGCAATGTTAGATGGGGCAGGTTTTAAAATATAGTGCAGTAATAATTTTATACTCAATGTCCCTATCTCTGACAGAGCTATGCTGTGATGAGGTACAGGCTTCAAAAAATTATACCCAAGCAGATTCAACTACAAACTTCCTGCACACAGACCCAGAGCCTGGCTGCAGCACTGATGGGCAGGGATTTGGAACTGCATGTGAAACAAGACAGGACACTGATGAGAAGAACCTATTAAAAATTAAATATTAGAATTGATTACTGACAAGAATAATTATTAATTATTGATTACAGATATGTTTTCAGGTTTGAAGTTGTTAGCATAGAACATGTGGAATTATAGTGATGGCAATATTGGAGAGAGAAACAAGATTGTAACAAGAGAGCCTGAAAAATACAGAAAACAAAACATCTCATACATCCAGATTGTTGCAGGTTGTCATATCTTATAGAGGTTTGTTCTGAATATTTTATTGATTATGACTAATATCTTGAAGAAACACAGCAACATTTTAGATGGGGCAGGTGCAGTAATAATACATACTCAATGTCCCAATCTCTGACAGAGCTATGCTGTGATGGGTACAGGCTTCAAAAAATTATGCCCAAGCAGATATCTTGCCTGTTCCTACACACAGACCCGAGCCTGGAAGATATTTCTACAGCACTGATGGGCAGGGATTTGGAACTGCATGTGAAACAAGACAGGAAAAGAGCCTATTAAAAATTAAACTTGTTAGAATTGATTACTGACAATAAAAATTATTAATTATTGATTACAGATATTACTCAATGTCCCTATCTCTGACAGAGCTGTGCTGTGATGGGTACAGGCTTCAGAAAATTATACCCAAGCAGATTTCACAAATATCATGCCTGTTCCTGCATACAGACCCGAGCCTGGCTGCAGCACTGCTGGGCAGGGATTTGGAACTGCATGTGAAACAAGACAGGAAATTTGTTACACTCTGACAGAGCTGTGCTGTGATTAGGTACAGGCTTCAGAAAATTATACCCAAGCAGATTTCAAACAAATGTCTTGCCTCTTCCCGCATACAGACCCGAGCCTGGCTGATATTTCTACAGCACTGATGATGGGTAGGGATTTGGAACTGCATGAGATAGGAAATTTGTTACACTGATGAGAAGAACCTATTAAAAATTAAACTTGTTAGAATTGATTACTGACAAGAATAATTATTAATTATTACTCAATGTCCCTATCTCTGACAGAGCTATGCTGTGATGGGTACAGGCTTCAGAAAATTATACCCAAGCAGATTTCATACAGACCCAAGCCTGGCTGCAGCACTGATGAGCAGGGATTTGCATGTGAAACAAGACAGAAAATTTGTTACACTGATGAGAAGAGAATTAAACTTGTTAGAATTGATTACTGACAATATTGATTACAGATTTTATACTCAATGTCCCTATCTCTGACAGAGCTGTGCTGTGATTAGGTACAGGCTTCAGAAAATTATACCCAAGCAGATTTCAAACAAATGTCTTGCCTCTTCGTACATACAGACCCGAGCCTGGCTCATATTTCTACAGCACTGATGGGGCAGGGATTTGGAACTGCATGTGAAACAAGACAGGAAATTTGTTACACTGATGAGAAGATCCTATTAAAAATTAAACTTGTTAGAATTGATTACTGACTTATTGATTACAGATTTTATACTCAATATCCCTATCCTCTGACAGAGCTATGCTGTGATGAGGTACAGGCTTCAAAAAATTATACCCAAGCAGATTTCAACTATGCCTCTTCCTACATACAAACCCGAGCCTGGCTACAGCACTGCTATGCAGGGATTTGGAACTGCATAAGACAGGAAATGTGTTACACTGATGAGAAGAGCCTATTGAAAATTAAACTTGTTAGAAATGATTACTGAATTATTAATTACAGATATTACTCATTGTCCCTATCTCTGACAGAGCTGTGCTGTGATTAGGTACAGGCTTCAAAACAGATTTCAAACAAATATCTTGCCTCTTCCTGCATACAGACCCGAGCCTGGCTGATATTTCTACAGCACTGATGGGGCAGGGATTTGGAACTGCATAAGACAGGAAATGTGTTACACTGATGAGAAGAGAATTAAATTACACTTGCAGCAAATATTTATTTACCTTGATTGCTGTCTCTGCTGAAATAATCAGGGCTGCGTGCTGCGGGTTGATGCCCAACTGCCAGATTCCTGTGCCTGAAATCACACTGAGAGGCTGGACAAAACTCTCCCACAGTTGCATATGCCATGCAAATTATTCTGCCCCAGTGCCTCAACAATACAATCATAAGTGCAATCTCTAAATTTTTGCCTTATAAAATGCATGAGAAGCTCATTCAAATATATATAGTTGGAATTTGATACAAACTCTGGATTGAAATCTTCACCACTGTAAAAATTCCCATTATCAGTTGTAACAAATTCAATCTTCTTATTTTTAGATATCTTGTTAATAATTTTATTTGAATATTTATAATGTCTCCAAAAAAAAATGGCGGCCGGTACTGTTGTGCGTCGTTAGTGAGCGTGTAAAAAAATCCAAATCTTCATCGAAATACACACTAAAAGTCCGTCTGGGATACTACATACTCGTTGCGAACATATAAAGATACTACAGAGCTGAAATAACAGGTAAAATAACGTGAGAGTGAGTGAAACGTGATATAAGAAAAATGCCGGGCTGCTGTGATTGCAACAGAATGATACGAGAAATGGAAAGACTGAAACTGGAGCTGTCGTCTAAAGACGAAATCATAAAACTGCTTGAAACAGACAAACTTGAACTGCTAAAAACGAAAAAAGGACAAAAAGGGGAAAATGTGTGGACAGAAGTAGTCAAGGGTAATGTAAGCAAAAAACCACTAATGCGTACCAGCACAAACGGACAAAACTACAAGGTATCAAACCAATTTATACATCTAAATCCATATGAGGTACTATACAATGCAGAAGCTAACCCTTCAACAACAAAATCTGTCAACTTAACGGGGCCAAGCAAAAAAGAAAATGGTAACGAAACTGGTAAACTCAAAAAGCAAAACAAATTTAACCCAAATAAAGAGTTCAAATGCAAGGTCTTAATTTTAGGCGATAGCCATAGTCGTGATATTGCATCAAAAATGTCAGAAAAATGCAATAAGTACGAAATAACTGGATACACTAAACCAGGAGCTCCACTGAATGAAGTAGTGAAATCAGCGGCTTCCATGTGCAAAAACTACGGAAGCAAAGACTGTGTAATCATAATGGGTGGATCAAACGATGTCGCCAAAAACGAGGCAAAAAATGTGATACCAGTACTAAAAAAGTGCCTCGAAAGTGTACAAAACACAAACGTCATTGTTACAGGAATCCCACATAGGTATGATCTCATTCCAACCTCTTGTGTAAACATGGAAATTGAAATGGTTAACTCAAAAATCTCGAAAGTGTGCAAATTCTTCCCCACAGTAAAAATGTTGAGTGTAAACGACATTGGTAGAGATGGGCATACTACGCATGGTCAGCATCTGAACAGAAGAGGCAAAGACGTTCTGTGTAATAAACTCTGCTTACTGCTGAACAATTCATCTCCACAAAACAGCAATGTTACCATAGTCCTCCCTGCACCTCAATCTATTGGAAAGGAGAAGGAAACAATCCTAGTGCAAGTGCTGAATAGTGAAAATCATCTCGAGAAGATAACTGAAAAAGATGCAGTTGAAAGGGAAAAGGTAACAAACAACACTACCAAAAAGGTGAGTGAAGAATCTTTGTGTAATGTGCTCCACCGTAAAGATGAAGTGAGTGACAAACTACCGGAAAAAAATGAAACATCTGAAGTTGCGAATACAAGTGACGGAGCTCTAAGACTGTCAAGAAGGGAAAAACGTGTACCACAAAAATTTCATGAAGATTTTTTATTGTAGAACCTAGTGACAAGAGTGATGATAAAAAAACAAAAGAAGGGAAAGGTACTCATGATAAAAAAGTAAATGCAAAAGAAAACACATTAAATATATTTCATCAAAACATACAAGGCCTTACCACAGCAAAAAAGCTTAATTTAGAAATATTTATGCAAAATGAATTATGTAACATTGATGTAATTTGTCTGACAGAACACTGGCTGCGAAAAGATGATCTTAACTACATAAACTTTCCAAATTTTACCCTAGCAACCAGTTTCTCCAGAGAAAATAAAATCAGGGGTGGGTCATACATATTCATAAAAAATAACATTAAGGCAAAAGGGAGCAAACAATTCAACTACCTGAATGAGGAAAAAGAATTTGAAAGTTCCATAGTTGAATTTCCACCACTTAGGCTAGTATTAATTTGTGTATACAGAACACCCGACAGTAATATCAACAACTTTACTAGGAAACTAGATGTAATATTAGATGCTTATTCCAAAAGAAAAATCAAATCCATACTAATAGGAGATTTTAACATTGATTTCCTGAGTCAAAAAATAGAACATGAGGTAGAAATATTCATGAAAGCTCACAATCTGACAGCAGTTGTGAGAGTACCCACACGAATCACATCAACTTCAAAAACAGCAATTGATCAGGTTTTCTTAAACACCAACTTATTTGTATACAGTGTCAATACAATTAGTACTGGCTTTTCAGACCATAAGGCACAATGCATAAAACTTACTGCAGCACAAAACACAAACCAAACACACACACCTTATAGACACATAAATACCACAAAAAGAGAATTTAATGAAGCTAATTTTAGTTACTTTAACTACTTAATAAGTAGAGAATCGTGGGGTGGCTTATACTACCAAACTGATGTGAATGAAGCATACGAGACATTGCAGTCTGCCATTTCATACTCATTTAATTTAGCATTTCCCAAATTAACAAAAAAAATATACATTAAAACAAAATCAAATTGGATAACACCCGACATCAAAGAAAACTGGAAAGATTTCATCATAATGAATAAATGCAGACACAAATTCAAAAGTGAAACATTCAATTCATATCTAAAGGAAAAAAGAAAGGAGTTTGAAAACTCAGTCAAGGAAGCAAAAAAAGACTATAATAGCAATAAGATCCTAGACTCAAAAAACAAACAAAAAACCTTGTGGCATATTGCAAAAACCGAATTAGGTATGGTAGGGAAAGAAAAATACAAAGACAACATATCACTAAAACACGAAGGCAAAAGCGTGGTCAATCCCCAAGATGTAGCATCAACTTTCAATAAATACTTTACTGGGATAGTAGAAAAAATAACAAAAAACATCCAAAAACAAAATCATAAAACTAGTAATATAACTAAAGTAGATTCTAGTATATACTTACTCCCAGCAGACGAGAAGGAAATATTTAGCTTAATAAGTCTCTTGAAAAACAATTATTCTGCCGGCATAGATGAGATACCTGACATTGTAATAAAAAAATGTGCCGCACACCTATGTGGCCCAATACGTCATGTAGTTAATCTAAGTCTCCTTACCGGTAAATATCCAGAACAGCTAAAAACTGCCATAATAAAACCTCTGCACAAGAAAGGGTCAAAAAATGAAATGAGTAATTACAGACCAATCTCTCTTCTCCCAGTCATCTCAAAAATACTTGAAAGGGTTATGTACAATAGATTAATAACATTTTTTAACAAATTTTCCATCATTTCTGAACAACAACATGGTTTTTGCAAAAGGAAAATCTACACAATCTGCTATACACACATTCACAGAAGCAATTAGAGAAATTTTGGATAAAAAAGAACACTGTGTAGGGCTCTTTCTTGATCTAACAAAAGCATTTGACACTGTCAACCACAAACTCTTGGTAAAAAAAATGGACCAGTATGGGATCAGGGGAGTAGCAAAAGAATGGTTTAAATCATATTTAACAGACAGGAATCAGATAGTAGAAATAACTCACATCGATGATAATAACAAGGAAAATTATCGATCAAAGAAACAAAGTATTACATATGGTGTACCCCAAGGATCCATTTTAGGACCCTTACTTTTTTTAATTTACATCAATGACCTTCCACAAAACTGTAAAGATGCAAACACAACTCTCTTTGCTGATGATACAACTGTTCTTATAGCAGGAACAAACACAGAACGGTTAAAACACAACGTAAAGAATACAATCACTCACATCTCAGAGTGGATAGAAAAAAATGGTCTTGTGGTAAACACTAAAAAAACAAATGCAATTAGATTTAAAATCAACAGCTGTAGCAGTGAAACTCCAGAAATTAACTTTCAAGATCAGGACATAGAATATGTATCTAACATAAAATTTCTTGGCGTACAACTGTCTGAAAATTTAAAGTGGGATCTACACATTGAAGCTACAGCAAACAAGGTTAGTGGGTTTTGTTATGCGATAAGAACAGTAAGAAATGTAGTAAATCTAGAAGCAGCAAAAACACTATACTATGGCATCATTCACTCTGTATTACGGTACGGCATCATTTTCTGGGGGAACATGAACAAAAGCATTACATTATTCAGACTACAAAAGAGAGCTGTTAGAATTCTGGCAAATGCTCCAACAGATGCACCATGCAAACCATTATTTCAAGAATTACAGATATTGCCAGTTCCATGCATATACCTATATGAAATCCTAACAAGCATGAAAATTTGTCAAAATACACACACAGCAAATAAGGACTACCACACCTACAACACCAGGGGAAAGAATGACTTACATATGGAATTACACAATACCACATTCTACCAAAAAGGGGTAACATATAATGGAATACGCTTATTTAACATGCTACCAAATGCATTCAAAAATATAAAGTCATTGCCAGTATACAAGTTACATCTAAAAAGATTCCTAAAGGAACATTGTTTTTACACAGTGCAAGAGTACATTGATACCGTAAGTGACAGGAATAGCAACAATAATATAACAAAGTAGGACTGCCCTATCATCATCATTTTTAAATTTTTCCTTTGCTGTTCGATTTAATTTATCTAGATGTAAGTATAGGTGACTATTTAATGCTCAATTTATGTTTGTGTGTATGTATATATATATACATGTGTGTACATAATGTCATAGCAAATTAAGCAAGCATTGAATATAGAAAACATATTTTTAGGCAATATGTCTCAAGAAAATAACATTGAGCATGCATTTATTCTCTTTATACGATATCTTGTATCTCATGCTATCTATTGTATTTTATATTATATTATGCCTATAATTTTATAAATGTATTCCAAATGTACATGTACAATGTGACAATTCCAAACTTTTGTAAAGTTGAATGGATGCTAATAAATCAATCAATCAATCAATCGATGCAATCATGGGCATCCTATACTCAAAACAATGCTCATAGCAATTGTTGAACCAATAATTGTCAAACAATTTCAACCTTAAATTATAATGGCACCTGTCTGTATAAAAATTAACAAACAATCCAACAATTCTCTTGTACTTGTTGTATACAAGCCTTTCAAACTCACTGATAAAGTTGAGATACAGGCATTGGAATGGCCTGTCACTGGCAAGCACCCACTGCATTTCAGTTTCATTCTGCACAGCAAACAGGTCATACTCGGACAGGCCAAAGAATCTAAGCTTTAAATCATCAACAAGTGACTTAGATTTTATGTATTTTGAAATACATCTTCTCTCAAAAAATCCTGTGTCAAGATTATCCATGCAATTAGATATGATACACACTGCCTTCTATAAGTTATTTGCTCGCTGCTGCTGCTGCCTTGTATTCCTCAGAAACTGCTTATGTGCTCAAAACTTGTTGTACCTGTTAAACAAAAATAAATATTAGAATTTTGTTATGTTTATTATATAAAATTTCTTGGGGTTCAAATCAAAATTCTATGCTTAATAAAAAAATATCAGTTGGGTTCAGCAGTGTGTTTTGTATATTTAGTGTGTGTGTGTGTGTATGTGTGTGAATATTTTTGGCTTTGGTATTTATATAAAATTTCTTGGGGTTCAAATCAAAACTCTATACTTAATAAAAAATATCAGTTGGGTTCAACAATGTGCTTTGTGTGTGTGTGTGTGTGTGTGTATGTGGGTGGGTGTGGGTGGGTGTGGGTGTGTATGTGGGTGGGTGTGGGTGGGTGTGGGTGTGTATGTGGGTGGGTGTGGTCAAGGTCAAGGTCATCTCAAGGTCAAGGTCAAGGTCAAAATAATCGAAAAAATAATCGAAAAAATAATCGAAAAAATAATCGAACAAATGGTCAAGGTCAAGATCATTTCAAGATCAAGGTCAAGATCAGTGTGTGTGTGTTAATACGTTTGGCGTAGTTTTAGGTGTGGGCAAAAAAATATCAAGAGGGGCATATTTTTGACAGGTTTATGGACAACAATCTCACAGAAGTGCCTTTTGTAATTGTAGACAAATCAATCTGAGGGGGGTCATACTTTCTCAGGAAATTCCCGAGGGCATTTTTACAAAAATCTTGGAATAGACAGGGTTCCACACTTGAGCAAAAAGCTCATATGGGCATGTTGAGCTAGTTTTAAGTGTAGGCAAATCTGCCAGAGGGGGGCTCATACTTTCTCGGGTTTATAATAGGGCCAATTACACTACTTTCCCTGACTTTTTTTGACACCTAAATTCCCTGACTTTTCCCGGTTTTCCAGGTCTGTCGCCACCCTGATATTTCAACTTTTAGTTTCTTAGATATTAAACGAGCAGACAAAAGTTTATGAAGAGAAAAGTAACATGCATTTCCTGAATTAAACCTACTTTTTATTTCCTCTTTAATATAATTTCCATTTGTTAATATTGCTCCTAAGTATTTGAATTTGGAAACTGGTTCAAACGAGTTATCAATAATTAGATTTTGATTATTACCTAACACTTGGTTTCGGCCTGTAACCATATATTTAGTTTTCTCTTTGCTAACTTCCAAACCTATCTCTTGCAGTTTTGAAAAATATTTTAGCATTATTCTTAATTGTACGTATATCATCCCCAAATAAGTCTACATCATCTGCATATGCTAATAACTGAGTCACACCATTTAATTTTAGTCCTTTGTTATTCTTTTACATTCCTAACAGCATATTGTATGGCAAAATTAAAGAGCAATTGAGATAATTCATCTCCTTGTTTAAACCCCAAATAAACCAACCAACCAACCCTATAGAACAAATTAGAATGTATGCGTTCCTTGATCTTTAACAATCCCACAGACATAACCCAAAACGTGTCAATTGACACATATATATTTTGATTTCAATAACACGTTAACGTGCATAAACTGCAAATGATGCACCTTTTAGTGTGTCAAAATACACATAGGGATGTATTAAAGGGTATTTTCAAGAGATGAAGTTCCGTGTGATGGACTAAAATGCATCAATTTGGAAGATCAGACAAGATCATTTCAAAGATAACGAAATAACACATTTACCTGTATCAATTGATGCATTAAAAGTGAAAGTTTGTTATCTTCTAAATGATCTTGTCTGATCTTCCAAATTGATGCATTATAGTGCATCACACGGAACTTCATCTCGTAAAAATACCCTTTAATACATTCCTATGTGTATTTTGACACACTAAAAGGTGCATCATTTGCAGTTTATGCACGTTAACGTGTTATTGAAATCAAAATATATATATGTGTCAATTGACACGTTTTGGGTTATGTCTGTGGGATTGTTAAAGATCAAGGAACGCATACATTCTAATTTGTTCTATAGGGTTGGTTGGTTGGTTTATTTGGGGTTTTAAGTCCACTTTATGCACAGTAAGGCTAATCGGGACTGGGCCTACAGTTTAAAATGGGATCCGAATCACTATGTGCGTCCACCGGTTATCGAACCCGGGACCCCTTGATTACAAGGCAACGACGCTACCACTGCGCCATCGGGAAGGCCCTGTTCTATAGGATCACGTAACAGGACCGGAACCTTTTTTTCTCGCACAATTTAAATTCGTACCAAGTTGCTAATGGTTTCATTTCAATACAGAACTACGGCCCTATTTAAACTGATCCGGAAAAAAATGTTCGTTGACCGTATTTAAATTCATCAGGAAGTAAGTGTCCTGGACCGAATTTAAATTCATCTGGAAAAAATATTCCTGGACCGAATTGAAAACTTTACAGATGAAAAGGTTCCTTACAGTCCAAAACCCATTTACGCTTGATGATTTTCTCTTCTGAACGACAAATGAATTTATTTAAAATTTCTGGATCTTTAACAACCCTGGCCCAACAAATGCAGACGCTGTGGTTGCTGCGTAGGCGGGAAAGTTGACTACACATACAAATAGAATTAATCCGAAGTTACAATTCAAGGTTGACCAGGACTTTTATTTATAGACAGGAAATATACATACAAATGCATAGAGACACCAAACTATGTCAGTTTTTCAAAGTATTCCCCCAGAATACCCAGACACCGTTGCCATCGTTGTGTAAGTTCCATGATGCCTTTGGCGTAGAAAGAAGTAGGTTGGTGTCGTAACCACTGCAGGACAGCGTTCTTAGAGTTCCTCATCTGTCTGGAAGCGCGTCCCGCCCAAATGCTCTTTAAGAGCCCCAAACAAGTGGAAATCACTGGGGGCTATATCTGGGCTGTAAGGACTGTGGGGTAAAACCTTCCAGTGCAACTTGGTCAGTGTTGTTTGAGTCAAATGGGCCGTGTGTGCCCTGGCATTGTCATGGAGAAGAATGACATGTTTCGACAACATTCCAGGTGCTTTATTCCGAACGGCCCCACGTACAGCACCGTGAAGCAGTGTTGAGTAATACTGGGCAATAATTGTGGCACTCTTCTCCAAAATATCCACATGGATAACTTGCTCAACGCCGATATTCACCGGAGTGACTGCAGTTGGGCGAACGTATCCGTGCGGTTCATTTGATACCAACTCCCGACCTTCACTGAACTGTTGACACCATTCGTACACTTTTGTCCGTGACAGTGTTTGTTCACCATACTGTGCTTGCAGTCTACGCCAAATTTCAGCAGGTTTCACCTTCTACTTCACGAGAAATTTCATCATACACCGCCGTTCCACAGCAACAGATACACTATGCCGCCATCTTTGTTTACACTACTGCGCATGCGCCAAATGTGTCCCAAGGGATCATGGTTACTCGTAAGGAATCATGGTCTGTCCTGCCGAAGTAATGCAGCGCTACATTGTTTAATTAATATTTTACGCACGAAAGTCTTGCCCAACCTTGAACGACGCTTGTATATAGCGAATAATAGTTAGTTACATAATAATATCATGAAATATGGAGAGCCAAATTACTTATCAAGCATTTTCTGTTATTTGCCTATCCTAGTGAGTGGGAGGGAAAATCTTTTGCCCTTGGAGGTGAACACTGTACCTGGAAATTCGAGACGGCATTTCTAATTTTCATTTCAATTTGGGCTGACAACTCCGTGGTGGAGTGGTTAGCACGTTACGCTACGAAGCAGAGTGTCCGGGATTCGAATCCCGGCCTGTCTTCTTTCTAATGGTCCTTTCATCAATTTAATCTTAACTCATTCTCATCTTCACGATTAGCCAAAAAGTTTGAGAAAAGTGATGTAAAGTGAACCAAGTCAATAAATCATTTCTATTTCGTTATTTTACGCCGCTTTTCTACCTCTTGGGTTAAATACGACGATGAGATTGAATGATGAACCGAAGGAATAGCGATGCGAGAGACATGATGCAACCACACCTGTTAGAGGTCCGAACCTGGGACCTCTGGTTTCGTAGCGCGTTATGCTCATGCTTCGGGAGTGGAATCCTTTGAATGTATAACTATACAAGTAGGGTGAAAGAAAACAACATTGTACTGTGCAAAAAAGCAATGTTTAGTTCCTCTAAAGAAAACTACAATTATTCAGTAAAATTAATTTTGAAGGACAAAGCCTGCGAAGTGTTTTTCCATTCGGTGACGCGAGGTCATCACATCGAGTCCCATCTAGTTTTGAGAGTGGCATTCGCTTACATATTGATTTCAAGTAGCTTCCCAATTGTCCTCACGATGTTGGGACATTACAGAAATTTTGGAGTTCTTTCCAGGGATTAAACCTTGAACCTGTCGTACCAAAGACGAGAGCGCAATAGTTTTAGCGCGCGGGAATTTTGTTATTTCTATTTCCATCATATAATCAGTTTCGTACGCACAAAGATGATTACTTTTAAGAAATTATATGTGTGCATAAAATTTCATATATATCGTCATCATTCTCCAATGTGTACAGTACGATGCCACAAAAGACTCGGGCATGTCCCATGGGATAGTGATTAACGGTGGCGCCTTGCACTAAAGGGCGCCGGATTCGATTCTGATATAAACAATATACATGGGATGCCTATCTTGAACACATTACACAAACATTTAATTTTCGCACCGTTGTCATACTTGTACACCTGATTTCAACACCCTTTTATATCTAAACCCACGGAAGAGGGTTTTCTCTATTTCTCAATTTTCTTCGAGCAAATTTACAAATCTAAGGAGTAACGACTAATGAAATTGTTGTTGGTATCTCAAATCTGACATAAGAGAAAATCCATGGATTTTTAAAGACTGTCTAGATGCCATTAATTTAATGCGTTCATTGTGCATTTAGATTCCCGAATAATGGCCGGGGATTTCGCGAGTCTATATTCGAATTCGTATAGGGGGCTACAGGAGAATATAATGTTCTCTTCCAACAATATATATATATATATATATATATATATATATATATATATATATATATATATATTGTAGAGATATGGAGATTATTAAACCGAGAAAACCTCGTCATGTTAATATTCACACTTGTTTATTTCCTGGACTTGTCCGACCAGCGAGTGATCCCAAGAATGCGCTAACTTGTAACTTCCGTAAAACAAGGAACTGGAAAGGCAAACGCGTGGATCTAAACAGGATCTACCGCGTTTGAAAGGTTTAACAACCTTTCGACGCCTAGAATGATAAAAGCAAGCTCCTACCCGGAGCTCGCTCTCTTTTGGATTCTGACACTCATCGACGCTACATGGATAATTAGTCTAATTACTTTACAACACATTACACTGCTGAACTACGACGATGGAACACGAAGTTACCGCTGCCTAGCATGCTACAAGGCGCAAGGGATTGCTCGGTTTGGTGAGCTGAGGGTCGCTGGATAGAACCTTGGAACTGTCACGATTCGGTCTGCGAGAAGCATCAGGACAAGACATCACACACATCTACCAGGTATGAACAAGCGTGAATAACCTTTTACACCAACTTTCCATATCTCTACCCTCCTACGGAGCAGGTTCAGCCAACAGATAATATTTAGCTCTACCTAAATGTTTTAATGAAACTTCCCTGTGACCTCAGATCCCAAGTAAAACGGGATTACAACAAAATATATATATGTGTGTGTGTGTGTGGGGTGTGTGTGTGTGTGTGTGTGGGTGTGTGTGTGTGTGTGTGTGTGTGTGTGTGTGTGTGTGTGTGTGTGTGTGTGTGTGTGTGTGTGTGTAGGCCTATATGATATATTAATAGTTTGTTAGTTTTTAATGGTTTGATAGAAATAATCTTTAGTTTTGGGCCCACCCAAACTGATCAACCTAGCTACGTCCCTGGTCAGACACATTAATACCCACACGAATTTTACTTTCTGTTTCACTGGTGCATACTTTTATCATACTAACAAGCTTCTTAGGTATTCCAAACTTGACTAATATATTATATAATTTATCTCTCTTGACCGAATCATATGCTTTTTTGAAATCAATGAATAGCTGATGGACATTTTGATTATATTCCCACTTTTTCTCAAGTGTCTGTCTGATGTGAGAAATTTGATCTGTAGTTGATCTGTTATGTTTAAATCCACATTGATAATCACCTATAATGCACAGCCATGAAATTAGGCGAATGGCAGAAGTTCACGCTGTTGCCATGTCAGAGCACAACCCCGTGTGTTCAGAGGTTTAAGAGAATGAAAAATCTCATTGTTAAGCTGTAGTGGTTGGTCTTTGCAATCCACGTGATACAAACTGAGAGTATTTGCTCAAAACGTCAGAGATGACAACTGTATGCCCCTGAGAAGCCTGTTTGACGCTTGAACGAAGCAACACAGCAAAGTTGATGTTGCCACACAGTGCGCAGGAACCAGCAACTTTTGTCCCTCTCCCGCTTTCCTTTACCATATGTGGCACCAGCACAATTCTGCCTAGGCACCTATACTCATGGCTATATATTTAATATATTAAAGGCCAAATGCTACTTTCAATCCATGCTCCAACTTTTTGCAGTGGCTGCTAAAATATTTAAAACTTTAGAAACATTACACAAATGCACACTATACTCTGTCCCAGTAGTCTGTGGAGCAAGCAGAAAAACAAATCCTCTATGTAAGTAGTTTCACGTGAGAACATGGCCAACGAACATGTTTGAGAGACAGGGATTGCATGGAGGGGGCAGGATGACCACAATTCCCAGCCATTTACAGCAGCATGTACGTAACTCCATACACTTCTCTTTCTTCCCTTCTTTACAGTTATGCATGACTTTGCTCCACAGACTCCTGGGATATAGTATAATAACATACAGAACCCAAAAAACAAGACATAAAATATGTCCATCTGATAGACACAATAAATTGTTGTAACCTTTCTTCTTCTTCTGAGAAGACAACACTTACCTGCCATGTTTGTTTAAAGCAGAAAATCTTCCTGGGCCAAGACCCTGCATCCCACGTAAGAACCAAAGGAAAGTGTATTCATGCACAGAGTGATGAAAACAGGTAAGGAAGCCAATCACATGCTCTTATTTACAGCCTAATAGCATGCAGAAAAAACATGGTGCTACTGGGGAATTGCTAGAAAAACTTACCCACTTTCACACTCAAGTTTACAATGGCAAATGGCTAGAAAGAGGCTGAATGAGAATTGAACCTTCCACCTCATGAATACAGAGTTAACTCTTAGCAGACAGTGCCTCTCCTGTCTGTAAGCCTCTTTGGACAGAAGGTTTTCAACTCCATGCTTTTCAAATATGCTCAAAAATATTTTTAGAATCAAAGATCTTTGCTGTAGGCAGTTGGGGTTGTTTTTTCTTCTCTCACAGTATCTCACTCTTGTGGGAAGGGAAATTATATGCATGGTACGTTATTCCCAAGAAACAGAATGAGAAGAAAATTTAAATTTTACAAACAAATTCTTATTTAAATGCAGTGAGAAAGAGACAATCCTGACCATCTTCCAAACTCAACACATACACAAACATGGATGTCTGTTTCTCACCGCATCTCTTGCAAGCATTGGGCATCAAATCTGCTTCTGCTGGGTTTGCTGTCTTAAAAAACATATCATATCTTAAATTTTCTACAATATTCATGTAGAGTTCAACTTTTTACATGTAGAAGGCAAGGCATGATTCAACGCAGTGTAACGGGCAAAATTCTTTATTGTATTGGCAATAGTGACACCAGTCTCAAACAATTAGTTGCATTAAGTAAAATCCTTATTGTGCAGTTCTTCTGCCAAACAAGCCACAGAGATAGCGAGTCAGATACTTCCTCTAGGAAAAGTCAAAGGAAAGATACCATCTTTCCCTTATTCTGGTAAACAACACAATTAAATAGCAGGATGTGGCCTAGCAAACGCAAGAGTGAGATAATCTGTCATTAGAGGAGACGAGGTCAGATAGCAATCGCTAGTGCCCTCAACCAAGGTCCCCACGTGCACATGTGGTCCACCCAATCCCTCCACGTGCATGAGATAGTGATCACAATGATAGCTTGTCCTCTGAAGGGCAAGACAGTAGGAAATGGACTTATGCGAAAATGGCCACTGGAATAGAGAAGGTCTCTTGAAGGTTAGGGCAAGTATCGAGACACGCTGACTGAAATGGTATAAAAAATAACCCTTTTGGGAAAACAGCATCCTGTACCTGGGGAATTGCTGCCTGACGCTGATGGTGTCGCTTCTGCCAATCTTAGGTAAAAAGGACTTTACTATATTCTTCTATAGTATGGCACCTTAGATTATCTCTATTCAGTTACTTATAGGATTAGAAATTAGAACTTAGATTTTATAACTTAGTATTTTAGAACATAGTGTCTTAGAGGTCGGACATTATGCTACATGCGCATTACTGGTCTTATATATCTGAACTTACGGAACCTTGTGTAAATTAGAGAGAAAATAAACATTAGAAAAAATGTATTATTGAAGTATCCATGAACCACCCTGAGCATAACCCCAAGTGACGTCAAAGCTCCCTTGGCATTGCATAAGTGGTGGAGGTGCATACTGGGATTTAAACCGGACCATGCTAGAAAACTTAGCGGGATTTGCGCAGATTGAGGAAACTCTTACCAAAGCATTTCAGCCGCTATTACCTGTAGGCCAGGCATATCTTGATTTAGCAGCACGGAAAAAGAAACATACCGAGTCTATTGAAAATTACTTTTACGACATTCTCAAGTTATGTCAGAAAGCAGATCCCAACATGACGGACGAAGGTAAAATAAACTTCATGTGTAACGGGTTAGAAGCTAAGGACACAGAAAAACTCATAACTATGAAATCCAAAACGTTGACAAAATTTCCGAGCCCGCTACGACCGAAATTTTGAGAGAAATCAGAGAGAAACTCCTCAGCGCGAGCCTAGAACTCCATTTCCATATCGAGGAAACCGAAACGTGTAAGGGGAGAGCGTCTCAGGGGTCGCTTACGGCCAAGTCGAATAAAACCCCTGCATAATCAGCCTCATTGTGCATTCAATTGTTCTTCCTTCTCACAGCAAAATAAATACCAAAATGATCGTCCAACGATTAGCATAAACATTTTTCGGAAAAAAATTCCTGCCTTAGTTGACACAGGCAGCACTTGTAGTCTTTTATTCATTGGTATGCTTCCCCCAAATTTTTCTATTACAGCAAGGAAAACAGGATCTGTTACGTTATCCACTCTTTCAGGAGTAGCTAGCAAAAATACTCCTCGGGCCTCCCCGATGGCGCAGAGGTAGCGTCGCCGACTTGTAATCAAGAGGTCCCGGGTTCGATACCCGGTGGAGGCACAAGTGGTTCGGATCCCACTTTAAACTGTAGGTCCAGTCCCGATTAGCCTTACTGTGCATAAAGTAGACTTAAAACAACAATTCAATCAATCAAAAATACTCCTGTATGTGAATTTTATTTTTGGATCGGTCCTCATAGATTTACCATGCCCTTGGCGATTTGTGCCAATGCTTCATTGCGTAACAGGATTATATTAGGAGCAGATTTCTTTAATCGCTTCGTGACACACTTGACACCCTCAGGCTTGCATTTAAGTAGACGTAAACATTCATTTGTTCCGTATGTCACTGACGCAACTGTTCATACATGTTCGAACGAGATTAGGAATAGATATGAGAAGAAAAGACATAATAAATGCTCAATGATGCAAGAAACGCCAAATGACGACAATAGAAATAGGATTCAGTCAGAGAATCGAACTCTGGCCTTCAGTTTGAGAAAAGGCGATAAGGCAAACGATTTCAATAAAGTTTTGGAAGGAAATACGGTTCTGAATCATGAACTTCACGGTTCAGAGCACAGACTAAAAGAAACCATCATTATTCCATATATTTTACAAAAGCCTCGTAAATTTGTTCATTTTAATAGAACTAGCAACGAGGGACCTTTGCATCAATCTTCTTCGACAAAACATGTTGGGGAAAAACAGGAAACAGCTCGGGGCAAAACCGCAGATAAAACCTTTCCCAACAGCGAACATATTGCATCGCCTGATACCAGTGACGCAACTGATAAACCGCTCCCCAAGCAACTTCCGTCTTCACGCGGCGAGGAAGGGGAAGAAAGATCCCCAGAGGAACGTAAATTAAAGACCATCTCTTTGCATACGGTAACTTTAGAACCCCACCAGTATGCAGAATTAGAAATTTATTTTTCCAAATTTGTTCCACCTAATAGAGATTTCATTCTAGAAGCTCATGATGGTCTATATGACCAAAATCGTTGTCTTATGCCGAGACTCCTGATTAATACTACTACTACACTTTATGTTCCAGTCATAAATATGAATCACTTCCCGGTAGTCCTTCCCGCTAATTACGTTCTTGGACTTTTACATGAACCTGTCGATATTTCTTCCAATGCCGTAAATTCAAGTTTACAGGAAATAGATGCTATAAATATCGAACAGTTTAAAAGTACCTTGCAGAAAAGTGAGAAAGAGTTCGATATCAAAACAGACGTGGATATTTCACCTGAATTGTCACCTTTACAACGACAACAAGTAATAGAACTTTTGCAAAAGTATAGATCTTGTTTTGCAGCAACACCTGAGGAACTGGGAATTACAAATGTTTATGAAGTAAAGATTCCACTGAAGGATGACATACCGGTACGAAGAACCCCTTACAGAGTGTCCCCCAATCAACGGGAATTTATAAAACAAGAAATCCATAGAATGCTTGATCTTGGGATTATACGGGAAAGTGAGTCCGCTTACGGTGCCCCTATCCTGTTGGTAGGTAAGCGAGACAATTCTGTACGCATGTGTATTGACTATCGACAATTAAATGAGAAAATGATTGTCCAGGTTTGGAATCTCCCTACAATTCAAGATATTATTCATTATCTTAGTGGAGTCCAGTATATTTCTTATTTAGACCTTTTCAGTGCGTATTGGCAACTTTCAATCGCTGAAGAAGACAGACACAAAACCGCGTTCGTAACCAGTGAAGGTACGTTTGAGTTTTGTAGGTTACCTTTTGGTCTTGCAAACGCCCCTGCTGCATTTCAACGATGCGTAGATAAAGTATTTGCAGGACGCAAATGGAACAGTCTACGCGTTTTTCTGGATGATATAGTTGTTTTCAGCCCCGACTGGCCTCAACATTTAGAAAGGTTAGAGAAAACTTTTCTTCGCGCTACAGAAATCGAACCTCAAGGCGAAACCTTCAAAATGCCGGATAGGATATACAGAGGCTGAAATCCTTGGCCATATTATTGGTAGAAATCGAGTGGGAGTAAACCCTAAAAAGGTTTCTGCCATTTTAGATCTTCCACCTCCAAGTACGTTGAAAGGGATACGTAGCTTCCTTGGATGTTGCGGATTTTTCAGGCAATTCGTTCCCTCTTTCAGTTTAATAGCCAAACCCCTAACTGACCTGACTAAAAAAGGAGCCCCATTCCGCATGGGTGAAACCCAGTTGGCCGCTTTTAATAAGTTAAAGCAGTGCCTATCATCCGCCCCTGTGTTAAGTCATTTTGACCCCATACTCCCCATAGAATTGCACTGTGACGCTAGTAAAATAGGCTTTGGATCAGTCCTTTGTCATCGCATACCTGACCCTAATAACAGTAAGAAGACTATGGTACAACCAATTTCGTATTGCTCACAATTATTCACAGGTGCTCAAGTAAATTATAGTATTTACGAAAAGGAAGTGTATTGTTTAGTTTTCTCAGTTTTGCATTTTCGTCAGTATTTGACTGACACATTTTTCACCGCCGTGGTCGATAATTCAGGTGCGTGTTGGCTCCAGCGTAGCCGAGATTTGTCAGGGTGTTTATCGTGTTGGGCTCTACGACTTTCGGAGTTTAGTTTTCAAATAAAACACAAGCCAGGACGTTTACACTGCGTCCCAGATTGCCTCAGCCGGTCGCCAGTGACCGAGCTCTTTGATGAAGAAAGAGATTACGTTGATCACGGAGACATGGTAGAATTGCTGGATGATGATGAACAACCCAATTATTCCACTTTTGTTCCATCGAACTCGGAACCCAATGAGCGACAAGCAGAAATCAGGAAAAGACAATTAGCAGACCCCGAAATACGTACACTTATTTCACTCAAAGAGCGCGATCCAAACCACCTTAGCGTCAGATCAAGGAGTCCTATATAGGTTAAATAAGAATCGGAAATTGCTAGTTATTCCCACCAATATGATAGCAGATGTTTTGTCAGATATACATGACAGTCCATTCACTGGAGGTCATACAGGACAGAGCAAAAGTCTTCAAAAGGTATTTGAGCGTTATTACTGGAAAACTGCTCGTAGTACTTCATTACGTCCGATCTTGCCCAATTTGCCAAGAAAAGAATACGCCCACAGGAAAACGACAACGATTTTTACACCCTACCCTCTCTCCCTGGGCAGTGTAGGTGAGCGATGGTCTTCTGATATCTTAGGCCCGATCACTTCTTCTTGTGGGTACAAGTATATCATATTTGGTATTGATCTGTTATCTTCATGGGTCGTGGCCCAACCACTGAAAAGCATTTCTGCTAAACAAGTCGTGAAATTCTTTGTTCACAAAATCTTTACAGTTTTCGGCCCCATTCGGTCTATACTAACAGATCGAGGATCTGTATATCAAGCGGCCCTGGTCGAAAATGTGCTGGCAGAACTAAAAATTAAACATTTGAATACAAGTGGTTACCACCCTCAAACTAACGGGAATGTAGAAAAGTTAAATCATACTATGGCCACAATGATAAGTAAGTATATCTCCAAAAACCAAAAAGATTGGGTCTCATACCTCGATCTTCGTGTGTATGCTTATAATTGCAGTCCATTAGAAGGAATAGGTTTTTCGCCCTATGAAATTATGTTCGGACGAAAGCCCCAATTTCCTCTAGAAGTTGGCTTACATGCAAACCCCACAGACCCATTTTCCGATAGCTTTCGGAAACACTTACTTTCATTGCAGGAAATAACTAAAGAAAGGCAGGATAAGCGCCATCAACAAGGGAAACGACGTTTCGACGCTAATAGACAAAAACCAGCTTATGCAATCGACGATCTGGTCATGATACACATGCCAGCAAAGAAAAAAGGTCTTTCAGATAAGCTAAGACGTAAACGGTCCGTACCGCATAATTCATATTAGAGGTAGAAATGTATACGACGTAGCGAAAGTCAAAGGTAAAAAATGTCTTACGAATTAATCTAGCTCGAATGAAGAAATTTTGGTCACGAGATATAGCTTAAGGGACAAAAGGATTAAAAAGGTAACTCGATGTGTAAATACGCATCAGATTCTTAAAGCTTAAGTGGTAGATGTCATAACTTTCAAATTTCAAGCCCTATCATGAAATCTATAAATCTTGAAAATTGTTCATTTTTCGCTGAATAGCCCTGTATATGAGAAAAGAAAGAACGCTAAGCTAGCTAAAATTCCAACCCGAAACCCTTCGTTCAATCTTGAACTCATAACAGAGCCAGGCTAATTTTCCTCCTCCCTTTGATAATGCTCGGAAGACTGCAGCGACCGAGCTAATCTTAACACTTATCGGCTATTAGCAGCAGGACTTTTATTTACCTCGCTAAACTCGGCTTCTTTTTTTCTTTCAGTTGAATATCCTCCTCGTGGGATAATATCCATTTTGGCGCCTTGCTACACGATACAAGTACATAGCCTTGCATCCTACATTTCAATTTTTATCAAAACACAACTGACCGAAGTTTTTTTTTTACGACAGATGACGAAATATCGCTTTCTTTAGCCATTTTTTTTTATTTATTATTAGGAAACTCCAATCTTGCTGTATGATACTAGCTTCAAGATTATAATCGATTATTTCTTATACTCTAATTGTGTGTTAGTAAATTAGATGTAATGTATTTTGGCTTATTTTGACTCTTCTTATGTCTCACGGTAAAATTATTGTAGACGATGTTGCATTGCTAATTACTTCCGATGGACCCCAATTTCAGTCGGTTGTTGAGGAATTAGCGACCCAATTAAATGTGCCAGTTTCTAAAGTGCTCGAAACCCATAAAATTAAGAAAATCAACCAGTATTTGTTGCTTATGTACAAGACACAAACAGCGACGAAATTTTTTGACGATTGCACAGAAATTCTTCGCAACTTTGTGCGCATGCACATTAAAGCAGGCATTTACAGACAATTTCCTATTCATGCCGACTCTAAAACAAATGACGAAGTAATACAGTTCCTGAAAGACCTGGATGAATTCTTGCAGAGGGCTACTTCTTAAGTGATGTCTCCATTTCTGACAATACCTACTACCATTTTTTTGCATAGGCCTATACATTCCATAAAGTTCTTTTCATTTACCAAGCATACCTATATTTCCAGTATAGTGTTTAGTTTGTATATCGCGATTGAGTTGATAAGTAACGCCTCTGTAGCGTTAGATTCTATATTCAATAAGTAATCCTTTTAAGTGTTAGAATTTGAAACTACATTCCCCTTGTTCAGGTAATGGCCATTAATGTAGATACTTGGATAACCAGGTTGGGTTATGATGTTTTTACCTTGCCAGAAGTAGGCAATATTGCATCTTATGTATGTGAGGACGCACTTCAAAGTGAACTTTTGTTGTTCATTAAATACGTCCAAGCCTGCGACGCTACTTTGACAGAAAAAGAGGACTTTTTGTTTTCATCGTTTTTAAAGTTACGTGATTTTGTAGCTACATGTTATGAGAAATACTCATTGAACTGGAAGTTTGATTGCGACTTTCGTATCGCTGATAAGACCTTGGACTTTTTTGCTTATTAACCAAGTTAACTCCACAATGGATGTAGAGATGGATGAAGCAGATGAAGTAAGTATTTCCAGTCTCTCTACAATTCCCTTTCATTCTCCAGTAGGGAATGATTTACTTGATATTGATGTGCCTTTGGATGAGAGTATC
This sequence comes from Lepisma saccharinum, assembly GCF_977018435.1. NCBI lineage: Eukaryota > Metazoa > Arthropoda > Insecta > Zygentoma > Lepismatidae > Lepisma > Lepisma saccharinum. The sequence continues at coordinate 215,323,159 of NC_139230.1, read as the reverse complement.
CCATTCACATCTCCTTCCGAGTTTGATTTTGACTTACCAGATATTTTTCCATCACCGCAACCAGTACGAATGACAGATGCGGTGGATATCCAACTTTTATTTGTTCCATCCACCTACGATGGTGAAGTAGAGGCCCTCCTCTACAATTTCCTGGTCTTTGATTTTCCCATGATGTTTGTTGCACCCCGCAACCCCTACATTCACGCCGGATTTAACGTGTTAGATGTAGTCTTGCCTCGAGGAACCCCCTCCTACTTTTTTGTCATTTCTGACCTCATCATGTTTTTGAGACTTGCATTAGCATGCCTTCCCTCTCTCTCCTGGCGAGAGGACTGGCTTCGAGACTTTACACAGTCTTTCGGAGGAGGTATTCGCCGAATCATTAAGAATGCAGGTGACCTTTGGACCCTACACACACACTTCGATTTGAAGGATGGTATATTCCATTATTGGCCCTTATATCTGGAGGCCCGTCTGCCTCCATTCAAATGTAAATTCTTTAGGTTAAGTTTATTATTTCATTTACATGTGTTACTGTTTATTTGAATTCTTGTGTTATTTTATCTATATAGTTTATGTTAATCAATTTTTCTCAGAGATTTGTTTCTTCTTTGCTTCGAGACGAAGCAATACCTGTTAAGGGGAGTGATTCTTAGTGAGAATTGTGCCACTCATACTTTTTTTAGTTCCAGAAATGTCCATGATGTCACTCCTTCTGTTACTTTTTATTTTGGACTGGACGTGGTCTAGCCCGACCATAAAATTGATGCCTGGAGCATACTGGAAACAGCTCCCGCAGGTGACACTATACGAGGGGAGTGTCCCTCTGACATACACCGAAGATCTCACACCACCTATGGTAATCAACCCAGCAATACGGGACCTTACCAAAGGGGTGCAGATCAATCAGGTAGACGCATATCATGATATGCAGGTATTCAATACACTGGATAAATTGGTAAGTGATTATCAATCTTTAATGCTAACGCATCTAAATACCACAGGAATAGTATTCAACACTCCTACAGATGACTTTGAAAGAGTTAAGAGAGGCTTAGGTCTAAATTTCATTGGAAACTTTGCAAGTTGGTGTTGTGGAATTGTCAGTGAACAACAATTCCAACAACTCTTAGTAAACGAACGAACACTTAGTGCAGAACTTCATAAAATCACTTCAAGCCTAAAAGGAGAACACCAGCAACTACATGTCATAAGAACTCAGATTCGTGAGTCCATTAGTCAGACAAATGATACACTAGTAACCATGGAAAAACAAATAAATCTCCTACGAACTAGAATTATGGATGTATCTTCAGAATTAATTAAGGATGAAAATGCTACCACATATAAATTCTATCGTCTTGCCTTACAGTCAGTTATTTTACACCAAATAATTTTAAGTAACTACAGAAATTCAGAATTAAGAGAAATAAGAACCTCATGTTTTGCTAATAAAATTCCCTTAATTTTAATCACACCTCAAGTTTTGAGAAGACATTTAAAACGTTTACAATTTTCCTTAGGGGAAAAAGGGTTACCAATTAGCAGTTCCAATTTCTCAATTAATGAAGTATTACACCATGCCCTTGGCCCACTGTTTATTCACAACGCAAGTGGCAATTAATCTGAAAATCCCCATTACGAGAATTGGTGAAAATGTAATATTAGAAGAATTTCTAGCAGTCCCTTTTCGATGGGAAAATAATACTTGCAATATAATACACCCACCTCTGTTTTCAGCAACAAGTTCTCAATCTATTCGACTTTTATCAGGAACCTTTTTATCCACATGTGATCCACACAATTCACCAATGTGTTATATCCCACGTTATGGTCACGATGCAACATTAGGAAACTCTTGTGCACAAAAAATACGACAAGGTGCCACGATAAAAGAACTAGCAGGACACTGCATGTTTCAGTGCTATGACGGAAATAATGTTATCATTACTGAAATAGCTCCAGACCATTATGTCATAACAAATCCACCCTTAGTGATAACAGGCGAGTGTCATAATGAGACGTTTAATCTCCATACATATGCTAACGAACCAGGAGCACTAGAAATAACATTGCCTTGCCACTGCTCTCTCACTATAACTCAAGAAACATTCATTCCCCGAACTTTTCCTTGTTCAAGTAAAACAAGCGATGATATTAAATTCTATCACATATTACCTGCCTCATGGGGAAAAATTCCAACCATGAAGATCGATGTATTATTTGCCAGGACAAAAGCTGCTGAATTTAAACACTTTATTGATTGTTTAGATACAGCGTGGCCAGAAAAGATTCCTTTCTTAAAGATTACAACTCAAACTGAACCCATGACTAATGACATAAGTAATTTAGACAACTTAGAAGACTTGCCAAAACTTCCTTATCATGGAAACAATCATGTAAAAACCTCACTTATAATAATATGGAACATAGGTCTCACTATTTTGATTGCATGGACTATATATAAATTTTGACTGTTAACCACTCAAATGGTTGCTCTTAATCAAATTAACAATGTTGAAGCCTTAAGTTTTGGACTAGATACATTAGAAGATATTCTTACCTATATAATAGTCTCACTAATTCTTATTTTGTTTGGGATAATCCTGTATTGGGTAGGGAAACAGTACAAGAAATGTTGCTGCAATGCAACTCCAATGTTTAATCGAATCAATCACTCTCATCCTAATCCTATCTTTTTCATGAACGACGAAGCTCCTAGACTCCATATTCCAACTAGGAATAGGCCAATACCTAAACCTGCTCCACGTACACACAATCCTGGACGCGCTCCGGCACATTTAACCATGACAGCATGACTGACCGTACATTTACTCCTTATGATGTCTCTCACCACCACTATTAATGGACTAACCATGAGAACTTTTATATCTTCTAGCCTATATAAAAATCAAGTGGACTCTCCCATTCTATATGAAACTTCAGTTCCCTTGATATATCGATTGCAATATACTCCCATCACTTCAATCTATCTAGATTGGGAAAAATTACCCGCTTCACTAGGGAATACTTCCATTTTAACTGACCCAGCAGTACAAGGATGGAGTTATTTTAGAGCCACTAAAACACATATAAGGACTTTATTCTTAAAAGACACAGACATTAATGAAATTTACGACCGTATACAATGCTTTCCAGCCCAAAATTGGGTTACTATTAAGGATTTACCCCTGAACGACGTGCCCGAGTTATTTCATGTTCTTACCTCCTCTTGCCAAAGTAAAATTCCACATCCCGCATTAATTTCGTTCCAATTATTGCAAGATCACTTAAAGACTGTAGTCCGAAGAACAAGTAACTATAACTATACTCTAGCTATTCCTACGAGTAAATTAGGACAATATTATAATATCCCAATAGTAGAGTGTACTATCAGTTCCACAACTGCTTTAGTAGCTGTTAAAGTACCACTTGTGCACAAGTCTGCAAATTATATCGCATATAACTTTAGACCGTTACCTTTTCAATACTACGAAAAGACTTGCGTTACACCTCTGTCCATTTCTAACGTTGTATATGACACCAAAGGTAAAACATTATACAAACCTCTTTGTGATTTTTCTCAAAACAGCCTGTGTTTTATAACTCCCTTTAGAGATATGTACACTCCCGAAAATCGATGCATACTTTCAAATATTCAAAATGACGTACCTAATCAAGTAAATGAAATGCATTGAAAATCCATGGATTATTTCTCCAATTCTGTTTAATGTTTCCACTTACCTTTTATTAATCCCTTCTAATGTTGAAATTAATGTAAAATGTGAAAGTATTATTTTCAGTTTTCAACGAGAGTCTTCTTTTGGGACACTGGTGATCCAATTAGGATGTCAGTGCAATCTTTGCATCTTTAATGCATGTTATCAAGCTCAATTTCCACGTATACTTCCAAACCCGACGAAAGCCAAAATTTCAAGGATATTACCTATTAATTGGGTAGATTTCTCCCAGACTAATCAAACAAGCTATGAATGTACCCTAGATATACAAGATACCCCTATCTGTAAAATCTCGACTGACATAGAACTTCCAGAAGGTAACAAATCAGATTTCAAATTGTTTATATATATTTGACTCTCCTTAATAACCTGTGTCTTGTTCAGTCTTGTTTTCTGGATTATATATCGCATAAATGTCAGAAAACGTAGAAATGTTCATGTTCCAGTTGCCATGAGAGCAACCGCTATAAGACCACCCTCATATGAGGCCCAGAAAGGCCCACCTATCTACGAATGTATTTTGGAAGGCTAAGAAAATCAACTTGCTTATAGATTCTTCTCGGTTACAGATTCCATTTCCAATCCATTGTTTGAGTGGTTGATGCTGCCATATTCCAGAGTCGGACAACCAATGACCCGGCCAGAGAGAACTTACTCTACCCAGTAACATCGACGTTGGTATTACCCCCGGTGAAATGAGATTTGCCCCAAAATATTCCCAGTTGTATCCAGACAACTTCAGATTGACCCAGGCATACTTCAATCCCCAGTGACAACCCGTTGTGTGACCCCAACATATTTCAATTCCGCTGAATGCAGTCTCCAGTTGGAACTTTCCATGCAGTGACATCCAGAATTCAATTTATTGACATATAAGGAAAACGGACTTCAGGAAATAAGCGATGAGTAAAATTGTAATCAACGAAATACATAATGTATAAACATTTCTTAACTCCTATGTGCAATGAAGAAGGAGTACACACACTTAGATGTGAAACTTACGACTATCATGAAGACAAAATCAATAATTGCAACAAAATTCTTATATACAATGTTCAATATGTAAGAAGTGTACTCTAACATTACACAGACGCTGAATGTGTAATTCATAACTATCTAGGTTAAGTAACTAGGATCTTAAGATCCTCATAGATTAAATGTAATTTATGAGTATTTTGATATTTAGTTAGGATCAATGAGAACCTACATTTTAATTATAGTTAAACAGTTAGGAATTGAGGAAAATAGTTAGAATTATGTAGTGCATAAATTTAAACGATGTGCCCTTTATATGATTCAATAGTATCAATATTCATTTGTTATTATTCTGGTATTTTATTATTACATTATCAGTTTGTTTTGTTATTCAGTTTCATTATTATTTCAATTTTTTTTTCAATTCTTAATTTCTTTTTATTATTTTATTTTTTAATCTTTTGCCATATACGAGGGCAGTTGAATTTTAGAACGTAACTGACATTAGATGGAGACCATCTAAGATAAGGTGGGGAGTTATGTAACGGGCAAAATTCTTTATTGTATTGGCAATAGTGACACCAGTCTCAAACAATTAGTTGCATTAAGTAAAATCCTTATTGTGCAGTTTTTCTGCCAAACAAGCCACAGAGATAGCGAGTCAGATACTTCCTCTAGGAAAAGTCAAAGGAAAGATACCATCTTTCCCTTATTCTGGTAAACAACACAGTTAAATAACAGGATGTGGCCTAGCAAACGCAAGAGTGAGATAATCTGTCATTAGAGGAGACGAGGTCAGATAGCAATCGCTAGTGCCCTCAACCAAGGTCCCCACGTGCACATGTGGTCCACCCAATCCCTCCACGTGCATGAGATAGTGATCACCCTGATAGCTTGTCCTCTGAAGGGCAAGACAGTAGGAAATGGACTTATGCGAAAATGGCCACTGGAATAGAGAAGGTCTCTTGAAGGTTAGGACAAGTATCGAGACACGCTGACTGAAATGGTATAAAAAATAACCCTTTTGGGAAAACAGCATCCTGTACCTGGGGAATTGCTGCCTGACGCTGATGGTGTCGCTTCTGCCAATCTTAGGTAAAAAGGACTTTACTATATTCTTCTATAGTATGGCACCTTAGATTATCTCCATTCAGTTACTTATAGGATTAGAACTTAGAACTTAGATTTTATAACTTAGTATTTTAGAACATAGTGTCTTAGAGGTCGGACATTATGCTACATGCGCATTACTGGTCTTATATATCCGAACTTACGGAACCTTGTGTAAATTAGAGAGAAAATAAACATTAGAAAAAATGTATTATTGAAGTATCCATGAACCACCCTGAGCATAACCCCAAGTGACGTCAAAGCCCGTCTTCTTCAAATTTTGATACTTAATGATAGACCCTCTAAATGTATAATGCAGACAATTGTTGTGAATAATTAACAATTTATTAATGCTTTACAACACAAATGAACATAACAAACACGAAAACCAATACACAAACAACAAACACAAAAAACAATACACTATTAAGAAAATAAAGTAAAAGAAACAAGGAAACAACTGAACATAAAACATCGACTAATACAATTAACTCAATTTAAAAACATAAAATTAAATAAAATTACATCAGAGCTAAAGCACAAATTTAGGTAGACTGCCACCCTTCGAAAAGCATTACCACCAACACAGCCGCCAAAACAAAACCTGTTGCAATAATGAAGGAACACGGTACCTGAAAAAGATACAGATAGATAAAAATTGCAGAGCAAAATTAAAGAATACATGCATCAAACAAAACAGACTAGTACTAACTTAAAGAGGTGAAAAAAATACAGTAAGCAGCTGTTTCTATAGCTGATAACACAAGGTGATAGAGACAAATAAACTTACACTGAGAAAGAACTTTTTATTTGTCATTTTACAGGAAAACCTCATTAATACGATATTGGTCAATACGAAGTACCCTTTAATACGAAGTTCTTCCCATTCCCCAGCCGATAAGATAGGATTTTTAATGTATTTCAATACAGATAAATCCAAATACGGATAATTTTTAATACAAAGTTGTTTACAAGAGCCTTCTGCAAAACTGGTTTAGCTTAATACGAAGTAGGCACCCGGGAAGCCAAGAAGGAAAGGTTGAACCTGGAGAGAACTTGGATGCTATTTTTAACTTGACCTCGACTTGTTTCCTCTTCCTACAAGCTGCTTGGCAACTTGGGGAGGAGCCTACCTAGGTGGCCAGTAGTGCTTGCATTCTTTGTCAATCGCTGAAGACATTTTGTTCCTGCCTGACGAGAAATGATATAAGATAGCAGCAACCTTCATTCAGACTGGCGCCTGGAAGTCTCATCCACCAAACATAAATGTTTCCCCTCTAGCTCTGAACTCGCGGTTTCACAATGGGCATTCTCAGCATCATTCAAAACATGTTCCCCGATCTACGGATGACACAAAGCGAAGTAAAATAAAGCCAATCAATGAATCAAACCCGAAACCCCTGACATTGCAGCGCGATGAGCTAACCAGGCTGCCCCAAAAGTATATTACACCCACATCATTTTATTTTAGTCGCAATAATTTACGTCAGTTACAGAGACGAGGCATCCGGTCATCGGGAGATGCAGCGATGACCAAGAAAATTAAAAATGTATATTTTTAAAAATTTATACGGGAAGGACCAAAAAAAGGAGTCAATATTCCAAAATTTGTGCGAAATTAGTCAAATGGCAGAATAAAACGGCTAGAAATACACAAGGGATTTGCAAAGTGGCCCGCTACGGTTTCCCTTGAGTGCAATGCTGTTACCCACGACTATTCCGGTGTCCAAGGTGAAATTCACCTGAACGAAGATACAGAAGGCTTTCTTTTTCTTTCTTGCTATTGACAACCTGTCATGCAGCTGGGCATTTTTCATCCTTGCCGAACTTGCTCTATTTTAACTTCAAAATTTAACAAAATTCAAATAATATTCGGAAAGAAACATTTTTTTTTTAAAATCTGCTTACCGACTTGGAAATACAGGTTAATCCAAATGTTTTTGATTCACAAGGTGTTAGAATCAAAGGTAAAGTGCTCCCCTGTGCTTAGCACAATGCCATGAAGGCGTATAGGGGGTGTGGGGGTAATGCCCCACACTTTCTTGATCCGGTCGTGAGTGGGGGTGATGTGATCAGCATCACGCCCCTGACCGGCTTTACCCCCCAGGGTTTCCCCCAGGTACCCATGTTATTCGACACTGAGTGGGTGCTGGGGCCGCTTCCAACCTTAGAAAAGTTCCCGGATTTGAACCGGTCAGGGATTTAACCCGGGACCTTCAGCATGGTAGTCAGACGCTTTACCGACTGAGCGTCCACGGCCAAATATTGCCATGTAAATTCATAGCATTTATGATAAGCGAAAATTTAGAAAGTTTCCGTTTACCTAATTTTTTTTCACACTATACCAGCTAAAACACCACCAGTTGAGAGTTTTTCTGCTCTCAAGAGAATTCATACTTTTAAAGATCAACTGAAGCGGATGTGTAGTTTGGCCATATTATCCACTTAGAAAGACCTCTCTTGGAGTAATAAAGAGGAAATAAAGAAATGTATGAGTTGTAGATTTCACAAATTCGCCACGAAAGAAGGGAGGCTAAAGTTTCTGTTCAAATAAGATTTTAACTTAATGAGGCCTATTTTACTTCGTAATTCATTCATGTTAATTTGTTATATTCACTTACAGAAGGAATGCAAATTAATAAGATTTCATAATTATCATTGCATGGGTCAGCTTATTTTATTATTCCTTTGTTGTTTAAATGTCTCTTGTATTGAAGTGAGCTTTTAAATTTGAAAGGGCAATGACCTTGCCGTTTATCCCGCACAATTATTGTAACCCCCCCCCCCTCCTACCCAGTTAAAATATCGATCCTGACATTCGGCAAATGTTGCGATGAATACGTAAATATGTCACGCCTCGCCACTGGTCATTTATTATAAAGCTGTTGCAGAAACATGATTCTCGGGAGGCACCATTATTATTATTATTATTATTATGGGGGTAAATAAGCCTAGTTTGCCCTCGAAGTCCCATGGAAAAAGTACCTTGATTGCCCTCCATGGAAAATATACTAGGGACGCCCATGCAAGAGGAGGAAGAACAAAGGCATGGCTGTGAGGGGGAGGGGCTGCACTGGCACAAGTTGCATTTGTCACCTGAAAGGAAAAGGGAAAGAACACTTCTTGCATGCCCCGTGCCGATCCTTCTGCCTCACCAATGAAGAAGCGCACTGTTGCCAAACTGATAGTTTGTGATGCTGCTTTCCCTTGGGCTTGAACACAATCTGTGCAAGAGAGTATTTGATCTCACTCCCCTCCACAAAATGCACGGGGAAAATTGACAACAGGGCTGGATCATTCACTTCTTTTTCCACGCGTTTACAGAATCGGAAATGTGCAGAAGACCTTCCGTTTGACCTTGACAACCTGTTTCTCAAAATTCTCCCCCACTCCGTTCTCGCTGGTCTGGGAGACAGATGTAGGCGCCAGTGTTTTGTCTTATTCTGCTCCAAGCTTGCCACTTGCCGATATTCATTTGCCACAGCAGTGACAGTCAGTGACTCATCCAAGATAAAAGAGAGGAACTGCGTTGTTTTGATTCTGAAGCGTGATTACGAAATGCAAACACCAGACAAAGCTTGGAGTTAAAGGAGAAGCCAATTGCAGTTATTGTGGTGTCTTCTGATAAACAAAACCATAATTCTATCTTTCAGCTGACGCAAGGATAAACATCCTGCGCCGACCTCCGTGGTGGAATGGTTAGCTGCGATGCCAGGACTCACGGGTTCAAATTCCAGCTTGGGAATGGGTGTTCTTTGTCAGTGTCCCTTCATTACTTTCATCTTATCACCACTCATCCTTACGATTGGCCAAATATAAAATAAACATCCTGACACTCGGAGCAGTGCAGAAAAGAAATGCACCCATTGCTAGCCATACTATAATCGCTGCTTTTCTTCAGAACCATCCCTATGCTGATAATGAAGTGCACAAATGTTCAATGTAGGAATGGATGCCCGAGACTGATAAAATATATATATTTACAGTAAAAATATTGGCGGAAGTCCTCCACAAGACTCCTAAATACCACAATAAGTCATTTATTAATGTGAGAGCAAATAAAATCCCTGTTATGATTTCCAAAAAAGTGCAAGCTTGATAAAGCTTGTTTTGATTTCACTTTATGCTGATGGGCTAATCAGGACCAGAAAACCCAACACTTTAGCCCAACTTTGGTGAAACTTTGGGGTCCCTGGCACTGGCATACGCAGGATTTTGTTTCTGGGAGGGGCTTGAATTGTAAAGGTGGATAGTGCATCATAGCTGCTTTGTAGGGGGTGACATACACAATAAGTTAAAAAATGGCAATCGGGCATAATTTGAAGGCGGGTTTGCATTTACCACTCTGATTTTCCCCAAGTTCTATACTGCTTTAATTTGAAAATATAGATTTTTCTCAAAATTTTGGAGGGGACTGTAGCCCCTTCAGCCACCTTCTGCATACGCCAATGGTCCCTGGTGAGTTAAGAACGCTGGTGTGGGTTTCATCTTCCATGTATTATCAATCCATCATTCCATCTTGAGATTTAAGTCTACTTTATGCATAGAAATACTAATCGGGACTGGATCAACATTTTAAAATGGGAACCAAATCACCGTGTTTCTTCACCATGTATCGAACCTGAGACGTCTTGATTATAAGGATATGGCGTTATCACTACGTCACCAGATGTTCTAATCATTCCCTTATAATTTTGAAGCATACTGCTTGAGAGAGCGAGAGAGAGAGAGAGAGCGAGAGAGAGAGAGAGAGAGAGCGAGAGCGAGAGCGAGAGCGAGAGCGAGAGAGAGGGGGGGGGGGGACAGAAAAAGTAGTAGTATAAAAATTGAAAATAATTCATACCGTTGAAAAAAAAGAGAAAAGTAAAAGTGAAATAGCAAAGGAATTCGGAATTCCATTGTCAACACTGTCTACGTTTATGAAAAATAAGGATGCATTGGAGAAGAATGCTTTTGAAGGAAAGGAAATACTTCAGAGGAAAAGGATGCGTGGGGCAAAATATGGTGACCTAGAAGAGAAACTGTTTGAGTGGTTTTGTGAAGCGAGGAGAAACATAATTCCTTTGTCTGGGCTGATAGTAAAGGAAAAGGTGGACGAACTGGGTCTCAAGATGGGGCTGCAGGATTTCAAATGCTCACACGGATGGCTTCAGCGATTTCAGCATCGCCACGGGATCGTTTTGCTACAAATCAGTGGGGAAGCATCGTTAGTGGATGTGGCAGCTGCCAAAAACTGGCGGGAAGGTGTGAGAGATGTGCTGGATAGTTATCCCGTGAAAGATATATTCAACTGGGACGAAACAGGTCTATTTTACAATTTGCAACCTGAAAGAAATTTAGCATTAAAAGGCAAAACATGTAGAGGTGGAAAAAAGAGCAAAGAAAGAATGACCGTGTTGTTAGCATGCAATGTTTTGTGTGTCTGGACAGGTGCATGGCATGCAAAAATAGGAACATTCTGTTACTCATGGACCAATGTGTTGTGCATATCACAGGCTGTCTAAACTTTAAAAATGTGTGCATATTGTATTTACCTGCTAACACAACGATCTATATGCATCCACTGGACCAGGGTATTATTCACGTGGTTAAGGTTTGCTACAGGAAGCCACTGGTTGGTTATTATCTGCGGGAAATTAACCGGGGCATGTCAATGAAAGATATTAAAAAATGGACCGTGTTTGATGCAATAAGAAATGTTGTTGCATCCTGGGGAGAAGGTAAATCCTGTAAGTATTGCAAAGTGCTTTGCTAAAGCAGGTTTTGGCGAGAAGGCAACAGATGATGAAATTTTAGATGTGCATAGCTCTACAGATGACTGGCTGGAATTGAAATGAAATTGGATGTGCATCACGTTTTGACGACTTGGTGCAAGTAGATTACCACCTAGGAACTACCGAATCTATCACTCAAACACCAGAACCAACGCTAAATGATGAAGTAGCGATGGAAACAGAAGAGAAGGAAGAGCAGGAGACTGAAGATGAAACTTCTGAACATTCTATGTCTACAAGACAAGAAGCATTCAATGCCCTTTCTGTGATTGAATCCATTGTGAAATTGAGTGATGTGGACATTAATGTCACAAGTGCCCTCGATAAAATAAGCGAGTTTGTAGCCCAACACTACAGGAAAAACAAAAAAGCAAAATTGATAACTTTTCAAAGAAAGTTTAACATCGTGCATGCATGCATGTGGATAATATGCGACTGCAATTTTGTGTATATACATATACAAGGGTCCTCCAAGGTTGACCGGGATTTTCGTACGTAAAAAATCGATGAATAGCCGGATCATGATGAAACGTGCGGGTGAAGTAATGTATTCCTTCGCGAGTAACTAGCGCCCGGCATGACGTATTTCGCGCATGCGCAGCAGTTGCAGCGAACATGGAGGCAAGCAGTGTGTCTGTGGCTGTGGAGCAGCGGTGTGTAATCAAATTTCTCGTGAAGGAGAAAGTGAAACCAGCTGAGATTTTCAGACGATTGCAAGCACAGTATGGTGAACAAACTATGTCGCGGACAAGAGTGTACGAATGGTGTGAGCAGTTTCGCGAAGGACGGGAGCTGGTGACAAATGAAGCGCATGGACACATTCACCCGACTGCAGTCACACCAGTGAATATCGCACGTGTTGAGCAAATGATTATTGAGAACCGGCGAGTAACAGTGCGGGATATTGCTGCCGAGGTGAATATCAGTGTCGGGAGTGTTGAGACAATCATTCACGACCACTTACGCTTACGCAAAATCTGTGCAAGGTGGGTTCCCCGCCAGCTGACATTCGATCAGAAGTGGACACGCAGGACGGTCTGTGAACAGCTTCTGAATCGGTTTCGAGCAGAAGGTGATGAATTGTTGCAATCCATCATCACGTGTGATGAAACATGGTTGCACAATTCAACCCCAGAGACCAAAAGACGCAGCATGGAGTGGCGGCATAAAGGTTCCCCGCCCCCCAAAAAAAGCAAAACGCAGCTGTCCGCTGGAAAGATCATGGCAAGTGTCTTCTGGGACATGAAGGGCGTTATCCATGTGGATTTTCTGGACAAAAGGAGCACGATTAATGTCCAGTATTACTCCACATTGTTGAGTGGTGCTGTACGAAAGTCCATTCGCAAGAAAAGACCTGGGATGTTGTCTGGAAATGTCATTCTTCTCCATGACAATGCCCGCCCTCACACGGGCAATGTGACAACAACAACTCTGGCCGACATGCGCTGGGAAGTTCTGCCCATCCCCTGTACAGTTCGGATTTAGCCCCCAGTGATTATCATTTGCTTGCACCCCTTATAGACCATCTGGGAGAGAAGAAATTCACGACAGACGAAGCGCTGCGGAGCGATGTCCTCCAGTGGCTACGACAACAACCAAGTTCTTACTATGCCAAAGGAATTCGGGAGCTGCCAGAACGATGGCAACGATGCCTCGGCGCGCTAGGAGAATACTTTGAAAAACTGACATAGTTTGGTGTTTCTTCTGCTACCTATTTCCTCTGCAGAAATAAAAGTCCCGGTCAACCTTGAACGACCCTTGTATATATATCTTTAGATTGCCTAGACTGTGATTTTTGTGAATGTGTTGTTTTGTGTGCAAATACCTTATTTTGCATACTGTGAAGGTTATACACTGCTTCGTCGGCTAAGTTCTGTAAGTACAATTTTACATTAATTTGTATATATCAAAAAAAGTGTAAATATTATTCCAGTAATGATAGGTCTTGTAGTTTTCTTATACAGGGTGTCCCACGAACAGCGCAACTGGGAATAAAGAGTGGCGTTACTTTGTAACTGAAACCTGTACATATATAAGTCATACACCAAATGTTAGCCCTATCCAAGTAGATATTTTTAAACATAGAAACAACAAACGGGGTGCAGTGTTGCCAAATGTAAGTGAAAGTGTAAATTTATTTTTCCACAAAGCATGGAAAATTGCATATCAAACATTCTTACGGAAATTTGGACGTCAATTTCCACCTTGGGTAGGTGGACTATTTCGCCATCTATAGTTCAGAGAAGAAAACCGATCGCTTTCGCGTATAGCCAATCCTGAAATGCCTTGTAAAGGCGTACCGGTCCAAATGGGTGTTTTAAAAAAAATATGAGGTACAGTGGTTACACTGTTGATGTTTGAAGGCAACAAAAGGTGTGTTTAGTGATGGTCTATGACATGGAAATACTGGAAACAAGAAAAAAAGAAAATGAAAATTATGGTGAAAAAAGTGTTACTTACCTACTCCTGGCAACCATGCAATGCACGTAACAGGCAGTGTAGCTTTACAAAAGATGTTGAAAATGACAACCATTTTCCCTGAGGCATTCATTAACACGTTTTATCATGTTGGAAGCAACTTTATGCAAGGTTGATTGGTTTATATTGTTAATGGCTGTGCAAATGTTTATTTTTAGATCACCAAGTGTTCTTGGGTTATTAATGTAAACTGTTTGTTTCAAATAACCCCACAGAAAAAAATCTGGAGACATCAGATCTGGGGAGCGACTGGGCCATAAGTTTTTGCTTATAATGTGATTGCCAAAAAACTCTGCCAACATGTAAAGTTTCATTATACGTGTGACATGTTGCGGAGTCTTGTTGAAACCAACAATCACGTTCATCATGTTCCAACAGAGAAATAAACTGTGCGATAAGGTCACGATAAACTATTCCGTCAACAGTTGTGTTGAAAAAGAATGGACCGATTATTTTTCTCCGCGAAGTCGTGCACCACACAGCGATCTTTTGTGGATGAAGTGATTGTTCATGTAACAAATGGGGATTGTTACTTGACCAGTGTCGAGAATTTTGACTGTTGACATATCATTGACATAAAATTTCTACCTTATATGCACGTAGGTGCAATTGTTTTAATGCTCGGTGAGTTATTGTTTTTGATACACTTGAATGTGCAGCAAGTTTACGAACAGATTTCCTGGGAGATTGTGATATTCTCTGCTCCACATCCTGCAGCACACCTTGTGTCAAAACTGGTGGTTGTCTGTGGTAGGGTTTGTCATTAACTGATCCTGTTTCACGAAATCTGGAAACAAGTCGATACATCGTCGAATTTTCTGGAACACTGTTATTCGGTTATTTCTCGCGAAACACAGTTTTTACACTAGCGTAAGATTTTGAACAAAAATAATGTTCCACAATGAACACCCTCTCTTCCAAAGAGTACTTCATTTCACAGAACAATTCTAATCTTCCCCTACAAACAATGCGAAATGCACGGCTCAAACAGTTCTGAGTACACAACTAACTGATACTTTTGTTCTCGTTCGGTGGGCGCTCTTATCACATTGCATGGTTGCCAGGAGTAGGTAAGTAACACTTTTTTCACCATAATTTTCATTTTCATTTTTTCCTGTTTCCAGTATTTCCATGTCATAGATCATCACTAAACACAATTTTTTTTTGCCTTCAAACATCAACAGTGTTGCCACTGTACCTCATAATTTTTTTAAAACACCCATTTGGACCGGTACGCCTTTACAAGGCATTTCAGGATTGGCTATACGCGAAAACGATCGGTTTTCTTCTCTGAACTATAGATGGCAAAATAGTCCACCTACCCAAGGTGGAAATTGACATCCAAATTTCCGTACGAATGTTTGATATGCAATTTTCCATGCTTTGTGGAAAATTAAATTTACACTTTCACTTACATTTGGCAACACTGCATGAACAACACTGCACCCAGTTTGTTGTTTCTCTGTTTAAAAATATCTACTTGGACAGGGCTAACATTTGGTGTATGACTTATGTATATACAGGTTTCGGTTACAAAGTAACGCCACTCTTAATTCCCAGTTGCGCCGTTCATGGGACACCCTGTAGTATTCTTTACTTTCAATAATGCTTGTTGCATCAATAAGGGAGGAATATAATAATCTATAATGCAATATGTCTAAACTATTGTATGTCATTGAACCCTAAGGGGTAAAGGCAGCCAGAGCATGGTGCTGATCACATTACCTCCAAAATACCCCTTTACCCCCCACATACCCTAAATATGCATTCATAGCACGGTGCTATATGCACTGGTAACTTTACATTACCTTGTGTCTGGGGACAGGGTTGGGGGGGTTAGAAAATGTGACTTGTTTATGTTTTATTTACAACAGCTGAGAAATTCATGGAGATGAGAAAAATATTTTCCCATCTGGATTTGAAAGGAAAAAGGGGCAAAAATAAATGTTTCAAATCCAAGAACTTTTTGTCAATCACTTCGTCCATCAATATTTTCATTCTTTTTTTCACCACATAAAATAACACTATGTCATTCGACGCTGCTTCAGGGCATTTGAACTGGCAAAAGAGACTGTATTGATGGCATGATATTTCCCAAATTATTACAACCACTCTCAATTTTGATAACAGGTGAGCTGCTTAAATTTCCAAAGACAATGTGAAATTTACAGGCGAAAAATTGAATTTTGATTGTGGAATATTATAATTTGGCAACTGTAACATATAAATTATTGACCCTTTTATTCCTATTTTCTTAACATTTATTTAATCACCCCCTACTTAAGTATTTAAGAATATATATGTTTTTCAATGAAAAACCACAAGGCCAGTTAAGATGAAAACGGAAGCTGTACTTTAACAAGAGATTTATATTTGTTAAAACACTAAAACAACTAAAAGTGGCCACGGTGGCTCAGTCGGTAATGCATCTCACTACCATGCTAAAGGTCCCGGGTTCGATCGCCGGTCGGTTCAAATCCAACAACTTTTCTAACGTTGGAAGCAGCTCCGGCGCCCACCCAGCGTTGAATGACATGGTTACCTGGGGGAAACCCTGGGGGGTAAAGGCAGTCAGGTGCATGATGCTGATCACATCACCCCCACTCACGACCGGATCAAGAAAGTGTGGCGCATTACCCGCACACCCCCTATATGCCTTCATGGCATGGTGCTAAGCACAGGGGAGCACTTTACCTTTTACCTTTACTATAACAACACACAAACAGCACGATAAAAAAACACTTCGGAGTTCTTCCAAGCTTTTGACTCCTTCACGGAGTCATCTTCAGGGCTGGGCTGTTTTTTCTTTCGCCTGTGCGAAGGAACGGGATATTAAGGAAGGTGTACACATGATCAAAAACACAAATAAATCTTTATTCTTCTTGCTACAACACAGTAAAACTCAAAAATTCATCTCCCCCAACCAACAACCAAGACTTGCCAACACTGCAAGACCGCAACGACATCTGCCGGCGGACACATCAAGTATCGCAAGTGTAACGACAACCGCACTACCCCTTCTTTCCTCGACCACCCCTGAAGATGAGTCTGCGAAGGGGTCAAAAGCTTAGAAGAACTCCAAAGTGTTTTTTACCATGCTGTTTGTGTGTTCTTTTATGTGGTTAAAAAAAGAATGAAAGTAGTGATGGACGAAGTGTCTATTATCTACCGTGCATTCTTTCCATCTTGAGCCGAGAGATCGGGAGAAGCGTGGCAAGCGGCGCTGGCAGAGATGCCGACATTTGCGGCCTGTAATGCTCGCTTATTTTTACGGACATATCCAGACATTTATATAAATATTGCAAAACGAGCACTAATCTGTGTTATAATTCATCATCTGTAATTCATCCAAGTTCTGCCATTATATACACAAAAAAATACGCTTTAGAAGTGATGATAAGAGTCACAGATAATAAAACATTTTAATCATAGTTTTGACCAGCAACGTCCGGCTTAAGTTTATATCCTTGAAAGAGTTTTGTGTCGATGGGGATCGTTTGGAGGTTTCAAATGTGCAACACCGTATCAAGATTATGCTGCCGACGAAACCATTAAAAGTCAATGGTTTTCGTGAGCTTCCTTGCAATCCGAAATCTCCGAGCTCAAGTTTCTTGTTCCTTCGCGACAAGATGAAGACAGAGCTGTGAATATAGTGGCAAGCAATGTAAACCAAGAGCGTGTTAATTTCATACTGTGCGCAAGAGTGTTATTCTTGGTTACTTGCCGTTACTTGTTTGTGTTATTGCAGTGTGTATGTGTGTTGCGTCAGTGAGACGATTGGAATGCCAGCCGCAAGATTCACTTTAGAACAAAGAATTTTTATGTATGACACTTACGTGAAAACAGACTCGTGTCGAGACGTGTGTAGGCAATTTGTACAGAAATTCCCATGGGTTTCACCTCCACACAGAGATACAGTTAGACATCTTGTCCTTAAATTACGAGAAACTGGATCGTTAAGTTTTAAAACACCTAACCAAAAACGACGGATTCTAACCGAAGCAAAACTCGATGAAATTGGGGCAGCATTAGAAAGTTATCCAAACAAACATCTACGCCGTGTTTCACAGGAGATGGGAGTGTCAAAATCATCAGCACATACAGCCACTAAGCTACTAAAATTAAAACCGTACTCTTATAACACAGGTTAGTGCTCGTCTTGCAGTACTTATATAAATGTCTGCATATGTCCATAAAAATAAGCGGGCATTACAGGCCCCAAATGTCGGCATCTCCGTCAGCGCCGCCCGCCACGCTTCTCCCGATCTCTCGGCTCAAGATCGAAATGAACGCACGGTATTTTACCATTACCTTTGACTGCATGAACTCATATTTAATATTCCTAGACTTTCCATTACCTTCTTAGACACAGGTGAAGTTCCACAATTTCTCTCAAATTTGTGGAAACCCTGAAAAACAATGTCAATACTATGACCGCTGCTTAAATATTAAACTCTTGAATTTGACTTACAAGCTCATCATTCTGTGTGCTGCATACTTCCTCACTCTGGTGGCCAGGATCCGGAGTGCTTGCACCAGGAACACAAGCTACGTCAGGCTCAGCCTGAAAAAAAGTAGCATTCATTAATTATAAGTGTTGCTGAACTTGTGCCCTTATCATATGTGCACCTGCCAACAATGTTTCACACCAAAGTGCTCCAGGGGTTGACAGGTACAACCAAATTACAAGGAGCATCCCAATAGCATGTTTACAAGATGTTCAGTAAAAAATTGAATTTTGATTGTGGAATATTATAATTTGGCAACTGTAACAACATATTAATTATTGACCCTTTTATTCCTATTTTCTTAACATTTATTTAATCACCCCCTACTTAAGTATTTAAGAATATATATGTTTTTCAATGAAAAACCACAAGGCCAGTTAAGATGAAAACGGAAGCTGTACTTTAACAAGAGATTTATATTTGTTAAAACACTAAAACAACTAAAAGTGGCCACGGTGGCTCAGTCGGTAATGCATCTCACTACCATGCTAAAGGTCCCGGGTTCGATCGCCGGTCGGTTCAAATCCAACAACTTTTCTAACGTTGGAAGCAGCTCCGGCGCCCACCCAGCGTTGAATGACATGGTTACCTGGGGGAAACCCTGGGGGGTAAAGGCAGTCAGGTGCATGATGCTGATCACATCACCCCCACTCACGACCGGATCAAGAAAGTGTGGCGCATTACCCGCACACCCCCTATATGCCTTCATGGCATGGTGCTAAGCACAGGGGAGCACTTTACCTTTTACCTTTACTATAACAACACACAAACAGCACGATAAAAAAACACTTCGGAGTTCTTCCAAGCTTTTGACTCCTTCACGGAGTCATCTTCAGGGCTGGGCTGTTTTTTCTTTCGCCTGTGCGAAGGAACGGGATATTAAGGAAGGTGTACACATGATCAAAAACACAAATAAATCTTTATTCTTCTTGCTACAACACAGTAAAACTCAAAAATTCATCTCCCCCAACCAACAACCAAGACTTGCCAACACTGCAAGACCGCAACGACATCTGCCGGCGGACACATCAAGTATCGCAAGTGTAACGACAACCGCACTACCCCTTCTTTCCTCGACCACCCCTGAAGATGAGTCTGCGAAGGGGTCAAAAGCTTAGAAGAACTCCAAAGTGTTTTTTACCATGCTGTTTGTGTGTTCTTTTATGTGGTTAAAAAAAGAATGAAAGTAGTGATGGACGAAGTGTCTATTATCTACCGTGCATTCTTTCCATCTTGAGCCGAGAGATCGGGAGAAGCGTGGCAGGCGGCGCTGGCGGAGATGCCGACATTTGCGGCCTGTAATGCTCACTTATTTTTACGGACATATCCAGAAATTTATATAAATATTGCAAAACGAGCACTAATCTGTGTTATAATTCATCATCTGTAATTCATCCAAGTTCTGCCATTATATACACAAAAAAATACGCTTTAGAAGTGGTGATAAGAGTCGCAGATAATAAAACATTTTAATCATAGTTTTGACCAGCAACGTCCGGCTTAAGTTTATATCCTTGAAAGAGTTTTGTGTCGATGGGGATCGTTTGGAGGTTTCAAATGTGCAACACCGTATCAAGATTATGCTGCCGACGAAACCATTAAAAGTCAATGGTTTTCGTGAGCTTCCTTGCAATCCGAAATCTCCGAGCTCAAGTTTCTTGTTCCTTCGCGACAAGATGAAGACAGAGCTGTGAATATAGTGGCGAGCAATGTAAACCAAGAGCGTGTTAATTTCATACTGTGCGCAAGAGTGTTATTCTTGGTTACTTGCCGTTACTTGTTTGTGTTATTGCAGTGTGTATGTGTGTTGCGTCAGTGAGATGATTGGAATGCCAGCCGCAAGATTCACTTTAGAACAAAGAATTTTTATGTATGACACTTACGTGAAAACAGACTCGAGTCGAGACGTGTGTAGGCAATTTGTACAGAAATTCCCATGGGTTTCACCTCCACACAGAGATACAGTTAGACATCTTGTCCTTAAATTACGAGAAACTGGATCGTTAAGTTTTAAAACACCTAACCAAAAACGACGGATTCTAACCGAAGCAAAACTCGATGAAATTGGGGCAGAATTAGAAAGTTATCCAAACAAACATCTACGCCGTGTTTCACAGGAGATGGGAGTGTCAAAATCATCAGCACATACAGCCACTAAGCTACTAAAATTAAAACCGTACTCTTATAACACAGGTTAGTGCTCGTATTGCAGTACTTATATAAATGTCTGCATATGTCCATAAAAATAAGCGGGCATTACAGGCCCCAAATGTCGGCATCTCCGTCAGCGCCGCCCGCCACGCTTCTCCCGATCTCTCGGCTCAAGATCGAAATGAACGCACGGTATTTTACCATTACCTTTGACTGCATGAACTCATATTTAATATTCCTAGACTTTCCATTACCTTCTTAGACACAGGTGAAGTTCCACAATTTCTCTCAAATTTGTGGAAACCCTGAAAAACAATGTCAATACTATGACCGCTGCTTAAATATTAAACTCTTGAATTTGACTTACAAGCTCATCATTCTGTGTGCTGCATACTTCCTCACTCTGGTGGCCAGGATCCGGAGTGCTTGCACCAGGAACACAAGCTACGTCAGGCTCAGCCTGAAAAAAAGTAGCATTGATTAATTATAAGTGTTGCTGAACTTGTGCCCTTATCATATGTGCACCTGCCAACAATGTTTCACACCAAAGTGCTCCAGGGGTTGACAGGTACAACCAAATTACAAGGAGCATACCAATAGCAAGTTTACAAGATGTTCAGTAAAAAATTGAATTTTGATTGTGGAATATTATAATTTGGCAACTGTAACAACATATTAATTATTGACCCTTTTATTCCTATTTTCTTAACATTTATTTAATCACCCCCTACTTAAGTATTTAAGAATATATATGTTTTTCAATGAAAAACCACAAGGCCAGTTAAGATGAAAACGGAAGCTGTACTTTAACAAGAGATTTATATTTGTTAAAACACTAAAACAACTAAAAGTGGCCCCGGTGGCTCAGTCGGTAATGCATCTCACTACCATGCTAAAGGCCCCGGGTTCGATCGCCGGTCGGTTCAAATCCAACAACTTTTCTAACGTTGGAAGCAGCTCCGGCGCCCACCCAGCGTCGAATGACATGGTTACCTGGGGGAAACCCTGGGGGGTAAAGGCAGTCAGGTGCATGATGCTGATCACATCACCCCCACTCACGACCGGATCAAGAAAGTGTGGCGCATTACCCGCACACCCCCTATATGCCTTCATGGCATGGTGCTAAGCACAGGGGAGCACTTTACCTTTTACCTTTACTATAACAACACACAAACAGCACGATAAAAAAACACTTCGGAGTTCTTCCAAGCTTTTGACTCCTTCACGGAGTCATCTTCAGGGCTGGGCTGTTTTTTCTTTCGCCTGTGCGAAGGAACGGGATATTAAGGAAGGTGTACACATGATCAAAAACACAAATAAATCTTTATTCTTCTTGCTACAACACAGTAAAACTCAAAAATTCATCTCCCCCAACCAACAACCAAGACTTGCCAACACTGCAAGACCGCAACGACATCTGCCGGCGGACACATCAAGTATCGCAAGTGTAACGACAACCGCACTACCCCTTCTTTCCTCGACCACCCCTGAAGATGAGTCTGCGAAGGGGTCAAAAGCTTAGAAGAACTCCAAAGTGTTTTTTACCATGCTGTTTGTGTGTTCTTTTATGTGGTTAAAAAAAGAATGAAAGTAGTGATGGACGAAGTGTCTATTATCTACCGTGCATTCTTTCCATCTTGAGCCGAGAGATCGGGAGAAGCGTGGCAGGCGGCGCTGGCGGAGATGCCGACATTTGCGGCCTGTAATGCTCACTTATTTTTACGGACATATCCAGAAATTTATATAAATATTGCAAAACGAGCACTAATCTGTGTTATAATTCATCATCTGTAATTCATCCAAGTTCTGCCATTATATACACAAAAAAATACGCTTTAGAAGTGGTGATAAGAGTCACAGATAATAAAACATTTTAATCATAGTTTTGACCAGCAACGTCCGGCTTAAGTTTATATCCTTGAAAGAGTTTTGTGTCGATGGGGATCGTTTGGAGGTTTCAAATGTGCAACACCGTATCAAGATTATGCTGCCGACGAAACCATTAAAAGTCAATGGTTTTCGTGAGCTTCCTTGCAATCCGAAATCTCCGAGCTCAAGTTTCTTGTTCCTTCGCGACAAGATGAAGACAGAGCTGTGAATATAGTGGCGAGCAATGTAAACCAAGAGCGTGTTAATTTCATACTGTGCGCAAGAGTGTTATTCTTGGTTACTTGCCGTTACTTGTTTGTGTTATTGCAGTGTGTATGTGTGTTGCGTCAGTGAGATGATTGGAATGCCAGCCGCAAGATTCACTTTAGAACAAAGAATTTTTATGTATGACACTTACGTGAAAACAGACTCGTGTCGAGACGTGTGTAGGCAATTTGTACAGAAATTCCCATGGGTTTCACCTCCACACAGAGATACAGTTAGACATCTTGTCCTTAAATTACGAGAAACTGGATCGTTAAGTTTTAAAACACCTAACCAAAAACGACGGATTCTAACCGAAGCAAAACTCGATGAAATTGGGGCAGCATTAGAAAGTTATCCAAACAAACATCTACGCCGTGTTTCACAGGAGATGGGAGTGTCAAAATCATCAGCACATACAGCCACTAAGCTACTAAAATTAAAACCGTACTCTTATAACACAGGTTAGTGCTCGTATTGCAGTACTTATATAAATGTCTGCATATGTCCATAAAAATAAGCGGGCATTACAGGCCCCAAATGTCGGCATCTCCGTCAGCGCCGCCCGCCACGCTTCTCCCGATCTCTCGGCTCAAGATCGAAATGAACGCACGGTATTTTACCATTACCTTTGACTGCATGAACTCATATTTAATATTCCTAGACTTTCCATTACCTTCTTAGACACAGGTGAAGTTCCACAATTTCTCTCAAATTTGTGGAAACCCTGAAAAACAATGTCAATACTATGACCGCTGCTTAAATATTAAACTCTTGAATTTGACTTACAAGCTCATCATTCTGTGTGCTGCATACTTCCTCACTCTGGTGGCCAGGATCCGGAGTGCTTGCACCAGGAACACAAGCTACGTCAGGCTCAGCCTGAAAAAAAGTAGCATTGATTAATTATAAGTGTTGCTGAACTTGTGCCCTTATCATATGTGCACCTGCCAACAATGTTTCACACCAAAGTGCTCCAGGGGTTGACAGGTACAACCAAATTACAAGGAGCATACCAATAGCAAGTTTACAAGATGTTCAGTAAAAAATTGAATTTTGATTGTGGAATATTATAATTTGGCAACTGTAACAACATATTAATTATTGACCCTTTTATTCCTATTTTCTTAACATTTATTTAATCACCCCCTACTTAAGTATTTAAGAATATACATGTTTTTCAACGAAAAACCACAAGGCCAGTTAAGATGAAAACGGAAGCTGTACTTTAACAAGAGATTTATATTTGTTAAAACACTAAAACAACTAAAAGTGGCCACGGTGGCTCAGTCGGTAATGCATCTCACTACCATGCTAAAGGTCCCGGGTTCGATCGCCGGTCGGTTCAAATCCAACAACTTTTCTAACGTTGGAAGCAGCTCCGGCGCCCACCCAGCGTCGAATGACATGGTTACCTGGGGGAAACCCTGGGGGGTAAAGGCAGTCAGGTGCATGATGCTGATCACATCACCCCCACTCACGACCGGATCAAGAAAGTGTGGCGCATTACCCGCACACCCCCTATATGCCTTCATGGCATGGTGCTAAGCACAGGGGAGCACTTTACCTTTTACCTTTACTATAACAACACACAAACAGCACGATAAAAAAACACTTCGGAGTTCTTCCAAGCTTTTGACTCCTTCACGGAGTCATCTTCAGGGCTGGGCTGTTTTTTCTTTCGCCTGTGCGAAGGAACGGGATATTAAGGAAGGTGTACACATGATCAAAAACACAAATAAATCTTTATTCTTCTTGCTACAACACAGTAAAACTCAAAAATTCATCTCCCCCAACCAACAACCAAGACTTGCCAACACTGCAAGACCGCAACGACATCTGCCGGCGGACACATCAAGTATCGCAAGTGTAACGACAACCGCACTACCCCTTCTTTCCTCGACCACCCCTAAAGATGAGTCTGCGAAGGGGTCAAAAGCTTAGAAGAACTCCAAAGTGTTTTTTACCATGCTGTTTGTGTGTTCTTTTATGTGGTTAAAAAAAGAATGAAAGTAGTGATGGACGAAGTGTCTATTATCTACCGTGCATTCTTTCCATCTTGAGCCAAGAGATCGGGAGAAGCGTGGCAGGCGGCGCTGGCGGAGATGCCGACATTTGCGGCCTGTAATGCTCGCTTATTTTTACGGACATATCCAGAAATTTATATAAATATTGCAAAACGAGCACTAATCTGTGTTATAATTCATCATCTGTAATTCATCCAAGTTCTGCCATTATATACACAAAAAAATACGCTTTAGAAGTGGTGATAAGAGTCACAGATAATAAAACATTTTAATCATAGTTTTGACCAGCAACGTCTGGCTTAAGTTTATATCCTTGAAAGAGTTTTGTGTCGATGGGGATCGTTTGGAGGTTTCAAATGTGCAACACCGTATCAAGATTATGCTGCCGACGAAACCATTAAAAGTCAATGGTTTTCGTGAGCTTCCTTGCAATCCGAAATCTCCGAGCTCAAGTTTCTTGTTCCTTCGCGACAAGATGAAGACAGAGCTGTGAATATAGTGGCGAGCAATGTAAACCAAGAGCGTGTTAATTTCATACTGTGCGCAAGAGTGTTATTCTTGGTTACTTGCCGTTACTTGTTTGTGTTATTGCAGTGTGTATGTGTGTTGCGTCAGTGAGACGATTGGAATGCCAGCCGCAAGATTCACTTTAGAACAAAGAATTTTTATGTATGACACTTACGTGAAAACAGACTCGTGTCGAGACGTGTGTAGGCAATTTGTACAGAAATTCCCATGGGTTTCACCTCCACATAGAGATACAGTTAGACATCTTGTCCTTAAATTACGAGAAACTGGATCGTTAAGTTTTAAAACACCTAACCAAAAACGACGGATTCTAACCGAAGCAAAACTCGATGAAATTGGGGCAGCATTAGAAAGTTATCCAAACAAACATCTACGCCGTGTTTCACAGGAGATGGGAGTGTCAAAATCATCAGCACATACAGCCACTAAGCTACTAAAATTAAAACCGTACTCTTATAACACAGGTTAGTGCTCGTATTGCAGTACTTATATAAATGTCTGCATATGTCCATAAAAATAAGCGGGCATTACAGGCCCCAAATGTCGGCATCTCCGTCAGCGCCGCCCGCCACGCTTCTCCCGATCTCTCGGCTCAAGATCAAAATGAACGCACGGTACTTTACCATTACCTTTGACTGCATGAACTCATATTTAATATTCCTAGACTTTCCATTACCTTCTTAGACACAGGTGAAGTTCCACAATTTCTCTCAAATTTGTGGAAACCCTGAAAAACAATGTCAATACTATGACCGCTGCTTAAATATTAAACTCTTGAATTTGACTTACAAGCTCATCATTCTGTGTGCTGCATACTTCCTCACTCTGGTGGCCAGGATCCGGAGTGCTTGCACCAGGAACACAAGCTACGTCAGGCTCAGCCTGAAAAAAAGTAGCATTGATTAATTATAAGTGTTGCTGAACTTGTGCCCTTATCATATGTGCACCTGCCAACAATGTTTCACACCAAAGTGCTCCAGGGGTTGACAGGTACAACCAAATTACAAGGAGCATACCAATAGCAAGTTTACAAGATGTTCAGTAAAAAATTGAATTTTGATTGTGGAATATTATAATTTGGCAACTGTAACAACATATTAATTATTGACCCTTTTATTCCTATTTTCTTAACATTTATTTAATCACCCCCTACTTAAGTATTTAAGAATATATATGTTTTTCAATGAAAAACCACAAGGCCAGTTAAGATGAAAACGGAAGCTGTACTTTAACAAGAGATTTATATTTGTTAAAACACTAAAACAACTAAAAGTGGCCACGGTGGCTCAGTCGGTAATGCATCTCACTACCATGCTAAAGGTCCCGGGTTCGAACGCCGGTCGGTTCAAATCCAACAACTTTTCTAACGTTGGAAGCAGCTCCGGCGCCCACCCAGCGTCGAATGACATGGTTACCTGGGGGAAACCCTGGGGGGTAAAGGCAGTCAGGCGCATGATGCTGATCACATCACCCCCACTCACGACCGGATCAAGAAAGTGTGGCGCATTACCCGCACACCCCCTATATGCCTTCATGGCATGGTGCTAAGCACAGGGGAGCACTTTACCTTTTACCTTTACTATAACAACACACAAACAGCACGATAAAGTAATGTGGCCATTCGGTATCCAGAATGATATTGGAAGCATTAATTTCTATATGCATTAATAATTAAAGCAAGTGTAAAACTCTTTTATGACTGTAGAAAATTTCTTGCATCACGTGCAGGCAACATATTTGTTAAAACACTAAAATAACACACAAACAGCATGATAAAAAACACTTTGGAGCTCTTCCAAGCTTTTGACTCCTTCACGGAGTCATCTTCAGGGCTGGTCTGTTTTTTCTTTCGCCTGTGCGAAGGAACGGGATATTAAGGAAGGTGTACAAATGATCAAAAACACAAATAAACTCAATGACAATTTATGTGGAAATCTTTATTCTTCTTGCTACAACACAGTAAAACTCAAAAATTCATCTCCCCCAACCAACAACCAAGACTTGCCAACACTGCAAGACCGCAACGACATCTGCCGGCGGACACATCAAGTATCGCAAGTGTAACGACAACCGCATCTACCCCTTCTTTCCTCGACCAGCCCTGAAGATGACTCCGTGAAGGAGTCAAAAGCTTAGAAGAGCTCCAAAGTGTTTTTTATCATGCTGTTTGTGTGTTATTTTAGTGTTTTAACAAATATGTTGCCTGCACGTGATGCAAGAAATTTTCTACAGTCATAAAAGAGTTTTACACTTGCTTTAATTATTAATGCATATAGAAATTAATGCTTCCAATATCATTCTGGATACCGAATGGCCACATTACTTTAATATTTATACAAAAAAAAGTTCATGCATACAAAAATGTAATTCTTAATTAACAAAGTGAGCAAATCTTAACCACATCTCAATACAATTTTATCAAATATCAGTGCAGGTATATAACAATGTAAATTCACTATACTGTAACAAAATAGCAAGAATTGTTGACCACAACATGAGTTCTTGACTTTTTCCTCTCCCACCAGTTGATTACTTTCTCTTGACATTCTTTACTGGTAGAGACCCTAGATATGTTAATTGCTGGTGTGGTAAGCATGTACAGAGATATTCCCAAGCTTAACAAAGTTTTTCCCTTGTGAAACTTCAAATGCAAGTAAAAACAGCCGAGGAATTAAAAGCAATGTAGAGATCTAAAAGTAAAGTAAAGTATTCCCCTGTGCTATGCACCATGCCATGAATATAGGGGGTGTGGGGTTAGGGCCCCACACTTTCTTGATTATGGCCAAAGTTGGGGGTGATGTGTACAGCACCATGCCCCTGGCCACCTTTACCCCCCAGAGTTTCCTCCAGGTACCCACTTTATACGATGCTGGGTGGGTGGTGGAGCCGCTTGAACAGGTGGAAAAAATCCCGGTTCTACCCCACTGGGGATCAAATCCGGGTCTCACATGGTATTCATATGCCCTAACGACTGAGCTACCACAGCTGTAGAGAACTAAGTATTTAAATGTTTGGGTCTCCCTCAAACATTATATTACAATACATGGTTATGCAAGCAAAAAAAATGTCATTATGCATACCAAAGCACTTGAAACAAAGCAAATGTGAACTCTGGATCATGAAATGAGATAGATAATGGTCTCACAGTCATCTATTACATTTTGTCAACTCCCAGGACAGTATGATCCCAGTGGAGTCACATAGTGCTTTGAATGCCACTATAAACTGTAGGCCCAGTCCCAAATAGGTTGTTTGTGTGCATAAAGTAGACTCAAAAACATAAAACAGCTCAATTTTCCAGCTTGGCCATTGAGGTGTTAAGGTGTTTGAACTTATGAACTATGAAAAACACCAGGGCTCCAGTAGCATAAGGGTTAACCCTCCAATATCTGCATCCTCATAGTAGCACAAATGTCCAATGCATGGCACTCAGTGCTGCCCTATCAATACCAACTGCATGAATTATTGATGCAAATCGATGTTGAATTACACTAGCTCTTACTGGAAATCAGGCGAAATATATATATGAACACAAATATGTCAATTTCGGACCATTATTTAGATATTAAAGGAAACAAACTTTAAAAAATGAGATAAAGTGTGTCATAGAATTACAAGCTTAGACTCTTGAAGTGAATGCACCAAAATATTATTCTAAGAATAATTAAAACTTTTCCACATAATGAAGGAACTAAACAATTAACTCACAATTCACATTTTCAACATATTTTTTAAAAAAATTTTAATGTATTTATCAAAATGAATTGATACAGTACAACTTGTATGGGGTTAGAGATGAACTATCTGTTCGAAAATTATCAGTCAAAATCTTACTGACTCGCAGAAAAATCAATCAAATGTATGAAACACAGCTGGAAGAAAGTTACAAAATAATTTTAAAATGTTCAAATCTCAAAATGTTTCTCCTGCTTATATGAGACATACATAAAAAAAGGACATATTGACTCAAATTAAAGGAACCGAATGTTGTCACTTTTCAAAATAATTATTTTGACAAGTCTGGCATTTCATATAGGTACTGCAATAGTTTCTGAATACAAATAATTTGCATTCCGAACAATGTACCGTCATTCCATTCTCATTATTTCCGTAAAATTCATGGTTGACATGCTATGAATTAAGGTAGGAAGCGCTGCCTTGCATGGTACTGAGTGCCACCAAACAAGGGCCGGTTAATTCAGAAGAATGTAAGCAACTGAAAGAATGCCAGAAAAAATGAGAACTCCTCTATATCTTCATGGGAATAGTGTAGATAGTGTAGTGCTCTCCTGAACATTAAGGAAAAAAAAATCAAAACTCAAGTGCTGCCGTGCGGGTTACGAAGGGTTAAAGAAACATTGGAATTTTGCACACAATTACATTTCTTATGAAACCATTGTCCGTCTGACAAGATTTCCCTCTTTCCTGTAACATGTACAGGGATAGTTGATTTGTTTCCATACCATTAAATAACAGAAGATTTACGTAACTATACTCCCATTCCCCACAATATGTGGATGTCATAAAATTTGCCAGAGGGCTGCACACTGTCCATTCTCCCACTCAATTTTCAAGGAGTTTCTTTCACTGGGCAATTTTGAACTTCTGGTGTATGGAGTACAATGGATAGTTTTCAACAGGGACTGACTGAATTACTTATATTACTCAAGATTTCACCACATTATGTGGCTTCTTCAGGAGAAAAGACAAGAACAGTCAATGATTAAAATGGGAAGGTAAGTTGGAAAAAAAAAAGTGTGAAAACTGAAGGTAAAAGGCAATTCCGAGTGCCTTGTCAATGCCTCATGCTACATGCCTGGCTGGCAAAACTGACCAGATGTGACTCTCACTCTGTGTGTGCATGCATGTACATGTTTGTAATAGTGGTAGAAGACACAGAAACACTTACCCGATAAAAAATGTAGGCATTTCTCTGCATCAGTCGCATTGGCATCATCATATCCAAAGAGCAGGCGATGGAGAGTACATAATGAAGTGACTACCAGCCAGAAGATTCCATGTAATGAGCTGGTGTGCAAGGGGAGAGTGGAAGGGAGAATGGGTGCTGTTAGGAGTGGATATGGGAGACAAAAGGGAATGGATGATGAGTGGTAGCTTTCAGACCACTCGTGGCCATTGTGTAGGCTCTTTTCCAGTGCTATGTGCTCCCTCACAGTTGGTAGGACTGGATAAATATCTGGAAGCAGACATGTTTATTGTTGTTGTGCACAATATGGGTAGGGACCTTGATTTTAAAGTGTTGCAGTTTTCCAAAATAATTCATATTTTCTATCCTTTTTGGTGTTATGTTTCCTAAAATTCATATTTTTATTTTACCATGCTTTTACGCCAAATATATGGGAATTATATTTGGTCTAGAAATTAATTTGTGCACCTGGACAAGAGATGGTGTAACGAGCGTATCGTCCCACAGTTCCGTGTATACACACATGCGTTGAAAACTCATGTCAGCGTGCATCGTTCGTAGTATAAAGCAGTTGATTGATGCGTCAACAACAGCATTTTGTAGTCAACTGAAGATGGCGCAGTTCGTGCCAGATAAAGTGTTTTTGCGGGGTGTTCTGCTTCATTACTTTAACATGCAGAAAAGTGCTACTGAAAGTCATCGTATTTTGGTGGAAGTGTATGGTGACCATGCACTAGCTGAGCGAACGTGTCAGAAGTGGTTTGCATGGTTTAGAAGTGGTGATTTCGGCCTGGAAGACCAAGAGCAACCTGGACAGCCAAAAAATTTGAAGACGAAGAATTGAGAGCATTGCTCGATCAGGATTCGTGTCAAATGCAGGAAGAACTTGCAGAAGCATTAGGCGTTGATCAAACAACAGTTTCCAAACACCTCAAAGCCATGGGAATGATTCAAAAGTTGTCACATTGGGTTCCACATGAATTGAAAGACAGAGACGTTGAAAGACGAAAAACCATTTGCGAATTGCTGCTTCAAAGAGAGAAAAGAAAGGGGTTTTTGCATCACATTGTTACTGGCGATGAGAAGTGAATCCATTACGAGAACCTGAAATGAAAAAAGGCCTGGGTGAAGCCAGGTGAACCAGGTCCATCACAACTGAAACGAGATATTCACTGCGCAAAGGTTATGCTGTGCATATGGTGGGATATGAAAGGTGTGGTGTACTATGAGCTGCTGCAACCGGGTGAAACTATTAATGGAGAACGTTATCGACGACAATTAATGCGTTTGAAGCAAGCTCTGGCCAGGAAACGACCAGAATGGGAGAACAGACATGATAACTTATTTTTCAACATGATAACGCTCGCCCACATGTCGCAAAACTGGTCAAAGCCTAGAACACAAGGGCCTCCCTGATGGTGCAATGGTAGTATCATTGCCTTGTAATCAAGGGGTTCAGGTTCAATACCCAATGGAGGCACATACTGGTTCGGATCCCACTTTAAACTGTAGGTCCAGTCCCAATTAGCCTTTCTGTGCATAAAGTGGAGTTAAAGCAACAATTTGATCAATCTAAAACACAAGTATTATTGGTTTTCATTATTTATTTTTCTTTAAGCACAACATGTATTGATATTCTCAGAGGCCACCATTTGAATTTTATGATAAATTCACGTTATTTCCTGGTTTCAAATGGATGATAAACATGTTTAGAACATATCTCTGCACAAACATCTTCTTGCAGCAATTAACATTTTTCACTGTTATCGCATTTGAGAAAAATCAAGGTCTCTAAGTATAGGTTTGGGTGGAAGAGCAGTAGATAATGATTTGAGGTTGAAGGCTGTGCATATTTCATGAAGGAAAATATATTGTAGGTGAGGATGTAAATGATGCTCAATATGCAGAGTAGAGTTTGGGGTAGCTGTGTGAATCTGAAGGGTTGAGAGGGTAGTAGGAATGAGGCACCTTCGGTTGTTCCATAAAGTGGTGTTTGGCTAGAAGACTAAAATTGATTTCATCACTATTGCACAATAAATTATGAAAACTAATGCTCAGAATTTAAGAAAAACAATCAAATATAGTTTGAACACTATCAATGATTATAAAAAAAAAGTGAAATAATTGTACCAAAGACACTACATACTTCATGAGAGATTTTATCTTCCAAGTTATCGCTGCAAAATATTTCTTCATAGGAAGACTGTGAGGTTCCTGCACTCTCAACGATAACTACTTCTTCAGCTTCCACCACGTCTTCAGATTGATATGTCACTACTTTCACAAGATCTGTAGCGAAGGTCACACTCTTCTTCCTTTTTCCTGAAATGTACATTTGAAATGTATTAAAACTGCATCTTGTATCATCTTACACCATATAGTACAGTGCCTTTCATGGTGAAGTTGGCCGTGTAGTGGCAGCTAACACAAAGGCAGCGAGAGTGCATCTGCCAGCAAACTGGATGCAACATCCGCATAACCAGTAGCTATGTAATGAAATAAGCTCATACAATTACATTGACAGTTACAATTAAAATGAGCACGTGACTTGTTACAAGAGGTGTTGGAAATGTTGTCCAACAACAAATTTTAACTATGTTTGCTAACCTAACTGAAACTAACCTAACCACACGTCAATGGTTTGTGGGGCTAGCGCCAATGGTTCGTGGAACTAGCGTCAATGTTTCACAATAATTTTGCAATTTCTAGACGTTTCCGACAAATTTTAACTTTAGATTCGTCATTAGCAGGCCTCAATTATGCCAAGTATGAAGAAAATCGGAGAGGGGTCCGGTCATCTTAAATCATACCGAAAATGATATCAATAATAGCCCCATGAACCATACACGGATAGCCCCATGAACCATTCACGATAGCCCCAAAAACTATTTATAAATAGCCCCACGAACCATTCATAAATAGCCCAACAAACCATTCATGGCAAGGTTGGGTTAGGTCCGGTTAGGCAAACATAGTAATATCGTGAAAAACACATGATTTACCGCTCCAGCAGATTCTACGATGACAGAAAACATGTCCACAAAGTATCCAAATGCTACAAAAACTCATTCCAGTAAGTACTTTCTTGTGTAAAAATGAAGAAATCCGTTCAGCCGATAGACAACTTCTACATTTTTTTTGATTAGGTTAGGAAGACCAGGTTCAGTTCTCTTAGCAGGGTCGGATTAACCTATGGGCAACTGGGGCAATTGCCCCGGAGCCCCCACCAAAAGGAAGTTGTGAAGTGCCTCCACAAAAAAAAATATTTTAACCAGCTGGCTATGCTTGTGAAAAATTATTTTAAAAATCAAAAAAACTGTACTACAGGGTGTCCCATGAACGGCGCAACTGGGAATTAAGAGTGGCGTAACTTTGTAACCGAAACCTGTATATACATAAGTCATACACCAAATGTTAGCCCTGTCCAAGTAGATATTTTTAAACATAGAAACAACAAACGGGGTGCAGTGTTGTTCATGCAGTGTTGCCAAATGTAAGTGAAAGTGTAAATTTATTTTTCCACAAAGCATGGAAAATTGCATGTCAAACATTCGTACGGAAATTTGGACGTCAATTTCCACCTTGGGTAGGTGGACTATTTCGCAGTAGATGCATGAGACCAATGGCGTTGTGTTTCTCTGCATGTGCTCTTTTATATTATGCATGTTATTGTATATCGTACCATTTAAAAAAAATATGACTTTCCTCCAGATGCCCCATTTGTCGATATTTTTCGACCCACCCCATACCTCCGATTTATGAGCCCCATTTGATATTATTGTTTCCCGCAAACCTCACATCGCTACTGTTTCTGGTTTCTTCGCTATTTCAGGTGATACTTTTAGGTGCCTCACGCGGTATATATATGGCGAAATAGTCCACCTACCCAAGGTGGAAATTGACTTCCAAATGTCCGTACAAATGTTTGATATGCAATTTTCCATGCTTTGTGGAAAAATAAATTTACACTTTCACTTACATTTGGCAACACTGCATGAACAACACTGCACCCAGTTTGTTGTTTCTATGTTTAAAAATATCTACTTGGACAGGGGTAACATTTGGTGTATGACTTATGTATGTACAGGTTTTGGTTACAGAGTAACGCCACTCTTAATTCCCAGTTGCGCCGTTCGTGGGACACCCTATAGTTTACTATCCTTCGGACACATTTATTTATTTTTACAGAAGAAACTATTTACCGTGATAAGTTCCTGTAGCATTGTCGAACATTGGGAAAGTGTTTTGTGTGATGTGGGAATGTTTCATAGCTGAAATTCATGTTGTTCGTTGAAAATTAATTCTCCGACGGAGAATAGCTAGCCCCACAAACCATTGGCGCATGGATAGGTTAGTTCTGTTAGGTTAGGAAACACAGTTAAAATTTGGTGTTGTACTAGTATCAGGATCTAGAAATTGGAAATAATTGCGAACCATTGGCGCTAGCCCCACGAACCATTGGTGCGTGGTTAGGTTAGTTCTGTTAGGTTAGGAAACATAGTTCAAATTTCATCAAAACTACGTTGATACACCTTCAGGAATGTTCCGCGAAGCAGATACGTAAGTACGGATGTCAAAAATTGACGAAACGAAAAAATTAGAGGTGTCCGAAGGATAGTAAATTTTTACCCAAAAAAACTTCAATATTGTCGTAAGTCTGCACTCTTCTGGATCCAAATGTAGCACAGCTCTCAATCTGTTTGTAGATATCTGAAGCATTTTATACCATGGATTGAATTTGGCTGTGGTGTGGAAATAAGACACACTTATGTATTCCAACAATCAATTCTCAGATACGATTAAGGTAATAAATAATGCTACGAAGTACATAACTTTCTTTCATTAATAACATCGTATTAGAACTATGAGTTCTAGGCAGTCAGTAGCAATGTAAAACATCAGAAAGACATCCCAATGGAACTGTCTATGTATAATATTGTATGTAAGGACCCGCTCCGAAGTACATTTGTTTGTTTATTAAGCATTGAAAATGAAGTTATTCGTGAATTGGACTTCGATGATATAGTAGATGAATTTTCGGTGAAAAAGGCAAGAAAAGTGTGTGTACTATAAGTGTTCAGCCTTTGGGAATTTTATTGAAGAAAGTGTAGTTACTACAATTTCCACAATAAACCTCACGGTAATTGTCCAGTAGATGGACCGTCCATATGTAGTGACATATTTACTCTTAATTGTAAATAGTATCATTTATAATAAATTATGTATGTAAGTACAGTCTACTACTCAGTCCTCTGTTTCCATCTGAACCACCTTAGTATTTACTATATATTGTATTTACGGTGTTCACTCTTCATAATATACTGTGGACATTTAGACGCAGAATTTTACTGCTGCTACAGTGCTACAATTTTCATCTTGTAACTTTATTTTATTGCGCTATTCCCCCTACAAACCTATCTGCTGAAAATTGGTGGATAACATATTGAGCTAATAAAGCTTCTAGTAAAAAATAATAAAAAAAATGGGGGCCCCACAAAACATTTTGCCCAGGGGCCTCCACAAACCTTGATACGGCCCTGTCTCTTAGCATTAAAATAACATCCCTAAATGTTTTCGTGGTTGAAAATAAAAACTGGGGCCGTTTATCCCCCAGAATTGCGTCGATTTTTGTTAATCGATGAATTTCAATGTTTTACGTAACATAAAAGTGGTTCCAGCATTAGGAAAGCTCAAATAAGGGAAAGGTTTGATCCCAATGTATGGCCAACGTAAGTAAAAACCTGCAATTTCAGAGTAGTTTCGCCACATTTTGTTAGTTAATGGTAAAAATCTGATATTCCCCGGACACCTATAACTTCTTCGTTTTGTCAATTTTTGACATTTGTACATACCTGTCTGCTACGCGGAACATTCTTTAATGTGAATTCATGTTTTTTTGATCAAAGTAATTGCAATTTTTTTTTTAAAAAAAAAGTGTTTTTGTAACTGAAGAACGTACGTTTCTGCAAATGGTTTGTGGGGTGTCAATGGTTGGTGGGGCTATGCGAGAATGGTGTGTGTGACTACGCATATTTTTTTCGAAACCAATTTTTAACTATTGTAACCTATACAAGACCCTACCTAACCTAACCTTACCAGAAATGGTTCTTGGGGCTATGCGTCAATGGTTGAATTTCCGCTATGAAACAGGGAGCGAATGTAGAATATAGAGAATGTCTCCAATTTCGTTAATATTTGGTATAGTAACTAAATTTGGCCTTCTAATCACGAATCTGTTGTTAAAATGTGGGGGAAAAATCGGAAAAAAAGGCCGATATAAGTGGATTTTTTGAAAGGCATATTGCATTGTTTTATGAACAAAATTTTAACTAAGCTTGCCTAACCTAACCTTACCGGAAATGGTTCGTGGGGCTATCCGTGCATGGTTTGTGGGGCTACCTGTGCGTTGTTAGTGGGGCTACCCATGCGTGGTT
Source organism: Lepisma saccharinum (assembly GCF_977018435.1). Classification (NCBI taxonomy): domain Eukaryota; kingdom Metazoa; phylum Arthropoda; class Insecta; order Zygentoma; family Lepismatidae; genus Lepisma; species Lepisma saccharinum. Next base: position 215,286,374 of record NC_139230.1, on the reverse strand, counting down.
CGTGGGGTAGCATAATGTACAATTTGCACATGTGGCCCCTGCATTTTAACAACAGATTCGTGATTAGAAGGCCAAAATTAGTTACTATACCAAATATTAGCAAAAATGGAGAAATTCTCTATATTCTACATTCTTACCCAAAACATTCCCACATAACACAAAACACCTTCCAGGTGTTAGACAATGCTACAGGAACTTATTACCGTAAGTAGTTTCTTCTGTAAAAATGAAGAAATCTGTCCGGGGAATATCAGATTAGTACCGTTAAATCTGTATGTACATTAAAATAGCGAAAGAACACGACAAAAATAACTATCAGTACCAAACATAACAATCCTAACTTAACTATTTAAAATTATAGCTGCTGTTGTGTAGTGTTTTGGGTGCCATATTTTCACATGCGCGTATGACTTCGGGCTCTTCTGCTACACGGTAATGTAACAGACTTACTTTACTTCAAAATAACACTTTTCCGAGAGCTAAAAGCAACTGAAAACCATCATAAACAACAAAATCTTTATAAACCATGCAAGATATTTCACATTCTCTAGGATTAGTTTCAGGAAGGTTCCAATTTACTTCTACATTCATTCCCCCTAGTCTACGATACTTACTGTCGCTTCTATCAACGGAGAATGCCTTTAAATAAACAACAATTATCAACAATATGTCGTCAAAACATTAAAAAAAAAGTCTAGCGGTACCTTCCATGGAAGTACGGCGTTGGACTTCTCTCAGTTTCTGCTTCATCTTCACATTCTCCTTACTCGACTTCCCTCGAATTAGCCTGATCCAGCTTTTATTTCGATTGGGCCGAGATTCTTGGGTTGACACCACATTATACGCCTTCAGCTTAAGGAACTTCATATCGTGGCGTAACTAAAATGCTTGCAACTAAGGACGAAGAGGATGAGTAGATCACGCTCTAAGTGTTGCCAGCCTCACGATAAGGAAAATTCAAAGTTATGTATTATGTAGTGTGTTGATATATGTAATTGTAAATGAATTGACCTGTTCAACATCATGTACATTATGATCTAATGAACAGAAAATAAATAAATAAATAAACTTAGACTGTGATATGCCAGAAGTACATGGGATGACATAGGGTTCGGATTATGATACGTTTAGCATAATTTGCCTTAGGTTGGTATCTTTGATAGGACGGAGACGTTACCATAGCAACGAATGACTCGTCAATCAATAAACTCTAGGATGAGTTTCACTTAATGCTATTGGCCGACGTCTCGAATTTCTTATTAACAATTTAGTTTTAGTCTTTATTAAGCAATAATAATAAACTGAACGTGAATTTATAATTTTTCTCTACTGTTCCACTCTTATACGTATGTAGAAAATATGTTTAACAGTCACAGTTCATTATGAGTGACGCAACTTCCTTACGTCCGATTGTGTTGTGTATTAACATATTAAGTTCCACCGGAGTATAATTAACTCGTTGATCCTAAGGTTGAAGTTAAGAAAAGCATATATTTTCGTGTTAGTGGATGCAGCAAGTGCAAATTTATGGGTAATGAGGTCTTGAAAACTACATACGTGCAAGTACTTAAAAAAGCATTAATTGATTGCGTAAGACTACGGAATATCAGCTTCTTAGGAGGAACGCGGTTTATAATTTTTTGGTAATGTTTTGTAGTTAGGGTAATTGTTTACTATCCTTCGGACACCTATAACTACTTACTTTCTTCAATTTTTGACATTCGTACTTACGTATCTGCTTCGCGGAACATTCCTGAAGGTGTATCAACGTTGTTTTGATGAAATCAATTGCAATTTTTCACATTACCAGTAAGTCTTTCTGATAGGCCTTTTCGCTTGCCTGAGACAAACTAACCTAACCATGCGCCAATGGTTCACTATTATTTCCAATTTCTAGATCCTGATACTAACACGACACCAAATTTTAACTATGTTTCCTAACCTAACAGAACTAACCTAACCACGTGCCAATGGTTCGTGGGGCTAGCGCCAATGGTTCGCAATTATTTCCAATTTCTAGATCCTGATACTAACATGACACCAAATTTTAACTATGTTTCCTAACCTAACAGAACTAACCTATCCACGTGCCAATGGTTCGTGGGGCTACCTATTCTCCGTCGGAGAATTAATTTTCAACAAACAACATGAATTTTAGCTATGAAACATTCCCACATCACACAAAACACCTTCCCGATGTTCGACAATGCTACAGGAACTTATTACGGTTAAGTAGTTTCTTCTGTAAAAATAAATAAATGTGTCCGAAGGATAGAAAACAAGTACCACCTAACCTAACAGGCCTAACTTGTAGGCATTCCTCGTCTAACGTCGGAACACAAGGTAGCAAAGCTCTTGTGCAGAGAGGAAGACCCCGAAACAAATGACAGCAACTGTGCATAAACATATATATATATATATATATATATATAGGGGATATAAATTTTGTTCGTCTGTTTAGAGGAAAAAAGCAGTTTATTTTACTTCGCATTTCTACTACTTTCGGCTAATCGCGGAGATAAGGATGAGTGAACGCTCACAAAGAACACTGATGCCCAGGCTGAGATTTGAACCCGCAATCCCTGGCTTTGTAGTATGCTGTGCAGAGGTCAGCCAGAGTTTCTAGGAAATAAATGCGACTATTAAAATTTCGACGCCTGTCACCTTTACCATTTTTTTGATATTTTTAAATAGAATTTATGTTTAACCCTAGAACACTACCGTACGTAAAATTTACGTGTGCTTCGTGCTCATTACCCTCCCCTACCTCCCACATCGCATACACCTACCCCTCCGCCTATGGTATTCCTCTATCATTCTCTCAGGCGCCTTGCAGCACTGTGGTAATGAGGGCGGAAGCAGTGAATGTCTTTAGTTTGTGCATTATGTGGGACTCTGTACGTCAATAATACGTAGCAATAGTAACAGAAGAAAAATCTTGCACGTAATTTTGACGTGCATGTAGTAATAACAACATTTGTATTCACGTAAGTTTTGCATGAATTTTTCTATAATATCTCATTTTTCTATAATATGATCAACATAGCAGCGATCAATGGATACATTATTCACACTCACAACTTCTACAACAATCAGGGCAACTCAGAAAAGAGACTATTCTCACGAATTCAGTTCATGCTTTTTGAAGGTACTGGGGAAGGAAGAGACAAGTACAGTAGCAGCCACGTCACAAGGGAACAGAAAGTATTGCAGTTTCTGCAACTACAAGGAAAGGAGGATGACAACTATAACTTGACTAGTTTAAAAACAAGATGCTGCAATCCATTGTTTGCGCACCTCACATCACATTTCCCCACTCCATTGTCTGCGGCGACGTTCATTCGCAGTGTTGCAAACTGGAGGGAGCTGAATCCTCTGAGAATTTTCAACGAAATTTGAATGTGCAAGGCATGAATTAGTATCCCGTCACCTACACTAAGTATTGATTGCGCTAAATTCTAAATACATTTTGATATTTTCCCTTTAAACCTTAAATGAATTAAGTTATATTAGGGATATTTCTTACCAGCATAAGAAATGTATGAAATAAAACTATAGAAAAATGAAAAATATATAAACGATAGAACTGAGCTCACCTTCTAAATGTTTTCCAGTTCTCCTTCATCAGTTTCACTCTCCCACTCATCCGAGTCTGTGTCTACCGATGAATCTGTGTCCGTGTCTGAATCGGCTTCACCAAGTCTATTATCAGTTCATCTACACGCTCGTCCATAAGTCCATCTCTTTCAAAGTAAGAATCTTGCAGCCAAGAGTAAAGAGCATGAACATTTCAATGCTTTAGCAAAGAACACAGACAAGCGTGTTATCAGATTGCCTTCTCGTGGTGATTGTTGTACGATAAACAAACGAACCACCACCCCACTCGGTTTAAAAAATAAAATAAAATTTAAAAAAAAAAAAAAAAACTGGACACTGCTCGATGTAAAAAAGGTAAAGTGTTCCCCCGTGCTTAGCACTATGCCATGAAGGCGTATAGGGGGTGTGGGGGTAACGCCCCACACTTTCTTGATCCGGTCGTGAGTGTCGCATTCAGAAAATGAATTCATTCGCCCTGTAGTTTCTCTTCGTTATAAACCTTAACGCACGTGCGTAATACTACAGTTTACTATCAGCGCACCGCACGTATTTTCAAAGGCCGGATTAAATAAAATGAACCACTGATATAATAGGAGCCTGCATGCACCGTCACGCTAAACAGTGAAAATTGTTTGTCATATTTGTTTTAACTTAATTTTGCTGAGTTGGCACCACTGGTACTCTCAACGCCAGACCAGTGAGTAGAAGAGTGGTGGGGAGGAAGACGTAATACGAAGTGCTCCGCAGCGATCTGCGCATATCGGGACTTAACTTGTCAGGCTATACGTACTGCTCCTGTGGGAAGCCAATTTGTGGAACACTATCGTTACGTAAAATTTACGTATGCTTTGCGCTCAAATTCCTCCCCTACCTCCCACCTCGCACCCACTCACCCTTCTGCCTAGCAGTGCCTCAAGTTGTCTGTGGGACATAAGGCAACACATAAGGAGGGTGCAAGCTCGTCTTGATTTGGTTTGTTATGTTGTGCACTGTACGTCAATTTTACGTATCTGTGTAAAACCAGAAATATCTTTCACGTAATTTTGACATTTGTAAATTCGATTTGGATACTTAGGTTTTGAAAACGAAAGTTTAAAAGCATGCACTATTTTCTTGCAAGACTTAAAAATTACATTTGTTCCTTAGTTACAGCGTTATGAATATTATTATTGTTTGCTTTTCATTGTTCGAACTTTTCGCCTTCATTCTTAATGTACGAATGAGCTTGTCAAGCAAGACCTTCTCTTAAAATATTCTATGTTTAATAGAACCATGTTTATACATTTTAAAATGAAGAATAAAATTACAATATAAGGAAAAATAAGCAAATTAATGTTCACAATGAATAGAAATTTGTTTTCATGATGTAGAGGTTGCTTTAAAAATAGATTCCTTCATGTACGTAAAATTTATTTAGCGGTAGTAGTTATACTGTAATATTGGAACACGGTAGTGTTCTAGGGTTAAATCTGGCATGGGACAGCCAAGTTGTTTAACTTTTAATTTATTATCGTATAGTACCTTGGAAAACTGTGTTTGTAATAATGCTCTAATCTGACATCTTTACTAACTACCCTTCCTTTCACACACCATTGGACACTTTCACTTCCCTAAAAAGAAAAACACTGAACAATTAGAGACACCGAGTTGATCACGTTATTTTCACCTTGCTTTGTTTATAATTTGCAATCCCAGCACGGCAGACGGTACATCAACAATCGATGTTACTAACAACTGAAATATGATTATCTGGTAAATGAACTGTAGATCTACAATTTTTAGAATTCAATGCAAGAAATTGAATTATATCTCCAAGTGAAATTCTTATACCGATAGATTTTTCCGTGTAATTTTTTACAAATATTAAAGTAAAACATTCCCTGGTGATGTGAATTCGCTTTGATATTTAGGCAATGTCTTCAATGTTGTCAGCGTCATTTGCTACTTGTGTGTGTCGGTGTGCATGAGAGCAAGGGATATATATTTTCTTAAGGAAGAAATCGATAACAAAAGAGTATTGATGGCTTTTTAGACGCATCTATGTAAATGGTTATATAAATTTGGGCAAGATATTACATTCGTTCTTGCCAAGTATCGTATCATGCCGCAGACATGAATCGAACCTAGGACCCGGGCATCATAAATAAATAAGCTAATCACGTTATAAAAAGGGCCCCACTGAAGCATTGAAAAAGAGCTTCTTAAAAGCTCATCGTGACAGCGTCCTTCAGCGGAGTCCTTTTTATAATGTGATTTCTGCCCAGCATCTCCACCACGTATAAAGTCTAAAAATTTAGGATCGTTGATGGGTTATGACAGCCTTTAGCCACTCGCTTGAGAGGAACGTTGTAAGAGAAGGGGGATAGCTCTGAAGAGTAACATCGACACTCAAACTGCAAGGGGACTAGCCCCGTAATTAAGAATACCCGGACATATATTTTAAAAAACACTACCTTTGACTGAACAGGCAGGGGGAGGAAAGACATAAGGAATGTTCGTTACCTGAAGTTCTATGGCGATCTCTTCTCCGCTGGTCCTCGTTGTGACGTGGCCCTACTCTGTAAGAAAACAGATGAGGGAGCAACTGGGCTCCAAACTCTGTACTTTCGTACGTAGACCGATATTCTAAACGATAACTTTAACTTCCCGATCATTCGTTCTCTCCTTTCTCTAACTTATGATGCCTGTGTAGCTCTCTCGCGATAACCGGATTCAATGTAAACTGAAAGCAACTAGAAACGGAGTTCTTTTGTAACTACTTCATCTGATGGAAAACGGAAGACAACTAAGACTGAGATTTTCTCACGTGGCCTATTTAATTGAAATTAGAACTATCGGCCGTTATGACAGTTGCTTCGATCATGTCCTCTGGGAATGGCAATTCTGAGGAAGAACGCTGATTCCTGATTTAATTTTCTAATGCAATGTCAGCGGAGTTTTTCCAACTCTGCTGAAGGACGCTGTCGCGATGAGCTTTTAAGAAGCTATTTTTTATTGCTTCAGCGGGGCCCTTTTTATAACGTGATTAGCTTATTTATTTATGATGCCTGGGTCCTAGGTTTGATTCACGTCTGCGGTATGATACGGTATGCAGGAAAGTGTCTTTCTCACGAATTACTTCTCCAGCGAGTATTACAAATCATTCAGGAGTCTCTGTGAAGTTTGCAACTATGTCAATGCAATGCGAAAGCTCTCGTGTCGTGCCAGTCGAAAAGGGGCACGGCTGTTTGTCTTATGGCTACCACTGGGCTAGCACTTCCTCGCTCATCAACTGCGGAGACTTTTTCATGCCTCTGTACACAGGCCAGATTATGCTGGCCCAAAGAAAGTGATAGAGCAGCTGGGGATGCGGTGCAGGGATTGAGGCGGCCGTAAGCTCGAACGCTTATGAGATTCGAATCTCCTCGTTCGTAAATGTATTAATTTAACTATATTTTGGCAAAGCAAGTCCTTTTTCTTTTTCTGAGGGTAGAGCCATGGCACAGTGGCTCTCCCCTTAGAGCCGCCACTGGCTTGGCCCATGGTGAAGTCTGCTCTACTGAGCCCAGGCCTGTAGCCAGGATTTCTTTCAGCAGCCAACATATAAAGGTGAAAAAGTGGGTATGAATTTCTCACTATATTACAAATTATTTGAAAATAATTATTAACTGTTATCTAATGGATTGACATGTTCCTACCATGTGTGGAAAACAAAATCATGTCATATTATATAAGATGTTTAATCCTGGTAAGGAATTAAAATTCATTACCACTATACAGTGTATTTAAATTAGATATTTCTAGGATTTCAGGGGGGGTGCTTCAGCCCCCTTAGCCCTTCCCCTGGCTATGTGCCTGACTCAGCCACTTTCCTACAGGTGAAACTATGTTGCACACGGTTCTGCACAGGTTCTTCTGTTTGTGATTCCACTCTAGACACAAATAGAATTTGATTTTTTTAAAAAAAATTTCAGTCCTTGTCATGTCATCCCTGTAATATATTTCATATTATTACTATTTGGTATAAATATGCATGAAATACTTGAAACTTTTTCCTTACTGCTGTTATTTTAATGATCCATTTTTATAATTCTGTGTGAGGTACATATATTTAATCACACTGTTACATCAGTTCAAAATACCAAAAAGGGAAGGAGATAGAGACCCCCCTGTCAATTTTTGTTCATTTGAACATTATGGTATGGTGAGATATAAAAAGTTTTGAACTTAGAATACACCATCTGATATCAAAATGCATATAGATTGTGTGTGTGTGTGTGTGTGTGTGGCACATACAACCCTTGTAAAATCTATTAATGTAGTATTGTATTGGAATGTAAGTATTGACATATCCTATATTACCATGTACTGTAATTTGTACACACCAGTAATCCTTGGATGCAAATAAACTAAACTAAACTGGTAAATCTAACCTTGTCTTAAGAGAGCAAGATTTCAGATGGTGTAGATGGTAGAGCTAATTTCCTTGAAAAACACATAATTACCATCCAGCTCATCTATCATATAAAATGTATCTCTCTCTTTGGAGTAGTCACATCTTTAATCATGCCATCAAAGCCTAATTTTGACGCATCCCTTTCTGTCAATAATTTGGGTAGTATGGCGAGTCTTTTTCATAAAGACATTTAGTTCTCAAATAGTAAAGGCTAAGTTCCATGTGCACATAACACCATGCCATGAAGGCACGTAGTGGAATATGAAATCTCAGCCAATATTTTGGAGATGATGTGATCAATATCCAGTGGTGACTCATGTCTTTTTCAAGTTATTGGCAAACCGAAGAAAGTAAAAAATGCATTAGATTACAATAACACGTATTGCTTGTAATATTCTTTGAATTTAGAATGTTAGCTGCAGGCCCATGCTCAAGGTATGACAAGGGGGCTTCTTGCTCCTGACTTTGAACTATGGAATATTTAAATGCGAACCTTTAAAAACCGACAAAAATAACATTGACAACATTTCAGATTTTGAAAGAATATCTATTTACTTCCTCTTCCCTGTCGTCGTGTGGATTGACAATAAAAAGTGCTAGTGGCATGGTTGTAAAAAATCTGTAGGATGACCACCGATGTTCCACAGCGAGCGGCAGCAAAACCTTTGACCATTGTCTTTGGGCTACTGCTGGAGCGAGCGAGAGCAGTCAACTCTTGACAGTAGTTACCTAGGCAATTGTACGTAAATTGCACTCATAATTTTATAACACACATTAAACTCCTACCCAGATAGCACGTAAGTTAACTGCAAGTTAAATCGAATTTCGATTTAACTTGAAGTTAACTTACATGCTATCTGGGTAAAAAGTAGAGAACTGGAAACAAGTACAAATGGACTGTAGGAAGTTCCTCATTACCTACATGGAGGATTCGCCCCTTTCAGCACCATGTTCCAGCTGCCTTTACCACCCAAGGTTACCCTCAGGTGCTAATTTATTTGAGGCTGGGTGAACCCCAGAGGTCCTTTTTGCAGGGAGAAGGCTGGAAAGATTTAAATTTAGATCGCAGGAATTGAACCTGGGGCTTGAATAATTTCAAACAAGAGAAACTCCTTTCATCATCAAAAACAAAATTCATGTGAGTGGCAAACATTCCAAACTGTTTTTCTGAATTGAAATTTTTAAAATAAATGCTTCTTCCCGGGTTTGAATTCTGGCCTGGATGTTTGTGAGTGTCCATTCATCAATTTCAACATGTACAGTCATCCCCATCTTCGCAAATTAGCCAAAAGTGGCACAAAAAGTGAAGTAAAATAAATTAAATCAACCAACTAACCAAATATCATTGTTCCATTCCTCATTAATAGACCTTGGATTTTAGGTTTTTAACCTATTTCTCATTTGCACATAAGTAAGAAATATCAAGTTACATCAGTGTCTCATTGAAAAATGCAACTGATGAAGTTTTATGGTACCTAAAATAACGTATTTTGTGTGTTAGAACCTGTTGTTGGTTTATGTTCCTTAATCAAACCTTTTTGAATGTCTTTATGTATTTTTTTAAGGTTTTACATAATTTTTATATCTTGCAGAGTTATTTGCTCTGTTTGGTGACAAAAAATTGGATGTCTAATGTGTGAAATATGCTTTCTGTCAATTTCCCTACCCCGAAATTCATGACAAAAAGCATCAAAGCTCTAAACGAAGCAAAATATCTGGTGCCACTCTGACATACACAGTCCAAAGTGTGAACTTCTGATCCATGCAGTTTTGCTTAGTTTCACATCTGTTCAGCATCTTATGACACTCATCTTGTGAAGTAACGTTTCAGCATTTACATGTACATATAAAGTGTGCCTCTAGGGATCACCTAGCCTGAAATCAATGGATACAAGGGGGGAGGGAGATCTGATGTGATGCTGATCACATCATCCCAACTATGGCCGAGATCAAGAATATGTGGAGCTTACCTCCACATCACCCTGTATGCCTTCATGGCATGTGTTCATGTGCATAGGGATACCTTTACCTTTACCTTACCATTCATGAGAATTACATAGAATACTAGCCAGGGTTGGCATTTTGTCCATTTTTTTTAAAGAAAAACCAACCCAGGTGGGTTTTTCGGTTTTTTCAGATAAAACCCAGGCAAAACTGGGTTTTTTCATGTTATGTTTATAAATATATATATTTTAAAAATGAAATACATTCTTACCTGATAGTAATATATTGGAACATTCAATTTGTATTGTTTTAGTTCACTGAATCAAAAACTATTTAATATTTTCTGTTAACATAGTTAAGAATTGACAATCAAAGTCTCACACCTTCAAATGATTAAACTAAAAATGTACATAACCCATGCCGCAACAGACCATTTACGGCCCAGGCCTACCTACTGACTGCCAGCCGCACTCCCACCTGATCCTATTCTGAGGTGGGAGATAATCCAACCAGTTATGGGGTGACGTGTGGTCAGCACAATGAACCCCCCGTCATCGTAGGTTTTCATGACCGGGTTATGCTACTCATTCATAGCTCACCAATTTAATCAGGATGGTGAGTGTTCACCAGGCTCATACACAGGCTGAAATCTCAGGAGAAAAGCTGTTACATTTAACCTAAGCAGACTCAAAACTGCACGGGTCCCATAGCCAGAGCAGACAGAAGGAGAGGGAAAATACGAAGTGTCAGTTCCTTTGATGTCCGTGTGCCTCGCGCAGCGGGCAACGTGATTGGTGGCCAGGTTTTGCATAAGAGCGTGCGTAGCAGAAACCATTTGCACCATATCTTCAGCAAAGAGGCTGTTGAAAGTTACTCGTGTAAAAGCATTGTTTGAAGCTGCACAATGTTGAAAAAAGGGGTCGACTTGGTGTTCTGCAATTAATTGGAAGAACAATGGGCCAAGAAAAGATGAACAAGGAAACATATAAGTTTCTTCCGCTTCCATATAAAGAATCTGTAACTTTGTAACAATGTTATTTCAGTATTTATAGACCTCATATTTGACAACCAAGATAGAGCTGCTTTATAAACTTTCTTATTTATGTGAAAATTTGAAAATGTCTCATGATTTTTTTTCCAATGATAAATTTGTGGCAATAATCACTTGTCAGTACTAATTTAAGTTATTATTAGAGGCACATATTTTTGGTAAATAGAAAAGCAACATTTTGGTACAACTCAATTTCGGGTTCAAAAGCAGTAAATAACCCTTTCGGACATGATTTTTTTCTTTGAGTGATAAAAATTATTTTATTGCATTTTCTACATCTATGTACAAATACTAACAAGGATTTGACAAACTTTTGTCATTCTGATTGTTAGGTACGCAACAATGAAATGGTGTCAATTGACGCCACTGTGACTGAATGGTGATAAATGTTGGGCTATGGATTCTATGCACTTGAAATGAAACATATGTCTTTTCAGTTTAAATTTATTTCTGTTTGTAAAATACAATGAAATTGTTTTATTTGTTTATTTTTTAAACTGAATATTGAATAGTTGCATGTACTGTTGTGTGCATTTTGTATTATATTTATTATATTTATTAACTACATACCACAAGAATTAAGTTTTGGTCAACAGCCATTTCCTGACTACAACACACATTTATAAAAATGAGTCACTTCAGAATATTTCGAATTAGTCTAATAGTTTGCTGTTAAAATTAATGCACGTTTTATTGTCTTTCTACATGATATTTTAGGGAAATGGAATTTTCACTGGGTATGGAACTGGACAAAACAGTTCTTGCTTTTGTTCAAGCATAGAGAAACTTTGCACTTACTGCATTTTATCCTGCTTCTCCCGACACAATCTTCTTTCTTGCACCGTTTCTCTCTTCCTGTAATGTACTCAGGCCAGTGATTAATGTTGTCATAACGTACATCCTTGATGGGTCTCACTTCAGGTAGCCCTGTCGTCAATGAATGGGTGTCATCTGCTTCATCGTCTCCTTCGGCGGTGTCATTCAGATCGTGAGATCTTGGCCTTTCTCTTTTTTTCAATCTTTTCTGTTGTTCAGTGTCCTCCATCAAAGTTAGCGCTTCAGCAATACTATTTCTGAATGTTAGCAGATCCATCGTCTTTGTCCGGTCACCGTGTAGTAATTTCACGTCACGCTGATATTGCAACCATGAGTTGCAAACTGCCAAATCAACAAGATGAAAAATGACCTTTAGTGTCCATTTCCTGGATTTGAGCGAAATTCTGTATAGGGACACAAGAAAGTCCATTTTGTCAACACCCCCCATGAAAGCACAGTACTCTTTTACAATAAGGGGTCTTCGAACTTGAATGTGCATCTTCTGGGATGCACTCCACCTCTGAACGGTATCTGTATCATTAATTCCTGCATATGAGGACACTAAAGTAACAACACTGTTGTCCAACCAACGAACAACACAAAAATCTTCTTCCACAGGAACAGCAATATCAGCTGCACCTCTCACTTCTTTTTTAAGTTCTTTTTCTCCTTTGAGAGGACACTTCTGTAAACTGTTTGCCCGAATAGTACCTACACTCTGAATTCCCTTCTTGTTAAGTTCTCTAACTAGAGGAATGCTGCTGAAAAAATTATCAAAATAAACTTTGTAGTTTTTTCCGCAAGGAATATTATCACAGAGTCTCATCACAATTGATCCACCCAATCCCAGAAACTTGTTGTTCTCACTCACACCTGTGCACTTTCCTTGGTAGATTTCAAAGTCGTAAACTATTCCTGAAACCCCACAACGAACGAAGTTTTTTAATCGTTCGGGAGTAGGCTTTCCTCTTACAAACTGTTTCATTATCGTGTGTCCCTTAAAAGGAATCATCTGTTCGTCAATACTATGTTTCTCCTCTTGTGACAAACTGAGACATGTTGTACGAACTCTGTCTATGAGGGGCCTTACCTTCCAAAGACGATCTTCCAGGGGATGATCTGCTGCATTATCAACTAAGTGAAGGTTGTTTCTAAGTTTAGACACTCGATTTAGTTGTAAGCTATCAGCAATTAGGGGGACTCTGGTCTTTGGTTCCCAGTACATTCTAATTCTTGGGTAGTGCAAGGACCCAAACATGATGTGAATGCCAAACAATCTGCGTATTTCCGAAACACTACAGTTAACAGACGTGCCAGTTTTCTGCATGGAGTAGATGTTTGTTTGATCACATAAAAGTTGAAATATTTCCCTGGTGAAATATTCAGAGAAATATTCTATAGGTGTTTTTTCTGTATCAGGTATGGACACCGCTTGTCCGCTAAAACAAAAATCTGGAGGAGAGAACGGTTTTTCTCCATTTAATGGGTTCCTTTTGTAAGTTAATCCCTTCCTCAATGTTCACTTCCACGTCACGTTCTTCACTAAGAGGAGTTTCTGTGGCTTCTGCAACTGGTGCAGAAGAGGAAGTACCTATACAGGTTTCTCTGGTCTCTGGAGTCCAATCAGGGTCATCTTCACGCTCCGATAAATCAGATAGGTCACTATCATCAAGCTGATCGAGAAGCCTATGTGCATCCTCCAATGAAAGCGCCATTGTTAACCTGAAGAAAATGAAGGAAATTCATATTGTAATTGTAATTTTCTGTACTAAAAAGTCCATTCCATCACAGATACAAAAAATTCTTACCTCTTTCGGAACCCACACATTAACACACAAAATCAAACACTTCCACATACATCAACAAACATGACTCACCCGCCACACACACACACCATTGCACGTGGCACGCCACACATAGACCTGCCATCCAAAAATTTTAACAAAACTTGTGTATTTCTAAAAACACAATTTTTTAGATGACGAATTGATTTACATTCATTCAGAACACATGCATGTTATCCATCCCCCCCCCCTTTCCCCTTGGTGTCACATGCATACACATGCATCCATCAAGACATATAACGCAAGCCCACGCTAAAACAGTGACACAAACATAAATAAATAAATAATAATGTAACATTGTCCAAACATTTGGCAAGACATGGTAAGATCACTGAATTACGCATATTTATTTGTTGTTCTTGTTTAGTCATGATGGCGTCAATCAACACCACTAATTTTCAAAAAAATCTGTAGTTGTAATTATTGGACCAATAGCCAATTTGATAACATTACTTTAAAATATAACTATTAAATGCTTCTCCACCACTTACTTGATTTAGATAACACAAATAACACAATTTTAAACAAATAAGTATTCTTACCTGTGTATTGAACAGTTGAGCAACTTGACACACACTCCCAAGTTAGAAAATTCACGTGGCGTTTTAGTAGTTCAAAAATGAAGCGCAAGTGGCAGCACCTTCTTAAAGCTTGTTGGCAACTGACAACAGCCTGAGCGAGCGGATACAACTCGTATCGCCTGAGAAGTATTCGTTTGAACACTCGAGTGTCAATTGACACCGCCATGTCCGAAAGGGATAAAATAAAATTTCGCTGCTATAGCTGTGAAAAAGTGGAATATAAAATGACATTTTGGTTTTAAAAATGTGAATATAATCCTAAATTTGATTCAAAAACTTGTGTTTAAGAGTCTATTTCGCAGTTCATTTCACATTATTTCGTGACAAAACAGGATAGGAAAAGGCACCTCACATCATTAAGAAACATAAAAAAATAACATCACAATGTGTTATTTCACAATTCGTCATTTTGTGAAAATCTAAATATTTATGCCTCTAGTTATTGTACATTATTATTTTTGGTCAGCCGCGGTGGTCTAGTCATAAGGCGTCTGACTGCCACGCGGGGGTGATCTGTGTTCCATTCCCGAGATGGAGTGATGGGAATTTTTCCTGCCTTGTCTCCGCACACAGTGGCTCTTTGGCTCACCAAGCCTCAAATCAATGGGTACCTGCCCTTTAAAGGCTGCCAGAGCATGGTGCTGATAACATTACCTACAAAATGACAGAGATCGATAATATGTGGGCCACTAGACTCAACGTTTCCATACTCAATTAAATTTGTAAGGCAGAAATTATAAAGAATAATCAAGGATTGCCTACCAGAAAATGAAATATGCAAATATAAAGTCTTTATTTATAAAAAAGGAAAGTTAAAAATTGTACTTACGTATGTGAGTATAGTGCTCTTATTGCAGAACGACGTTTCAGAGATTGACTATCTCTTTCCTCAGGTTCCTATAAAAAACTAAGTACTTGGCATAGTACTGCGTCAAAAATGCAATATGAGGATTGTGGTTAAGGGTTGGTTAGGATACATTTAAAATATTAAGTTTTTGCAATTAGAAGTACGTAAAAACCAAGTCGTTCCCTAAAAAAACTTGTACAGTAGACATATTCACAGGTAAAAAAGTTTAAAAAGTTAAAAATCTAAAAAAACCTGCATGAATCACAATGCAACCTGCAGGTTTGGCCTTTCCTACCCAACTGTGCTTCTCAATCCACATGAAGGTCAATTCTCCACGAATGTTTCCCCTCCCCTTAATTTTCTCGTTTCCCCTTATTACGTCACAAATCCAACGTAAATTCACGTTCCTCTCTTGCAGCTTGCATAACTTCCGGAGTGACGTGGAAACCGATATGGGGTTCAATCTTCCAGGCTTTGTCCCATTTTTTGAGGAAATTGATCCACCCTTCTTCCAAATTTCCCTTCGTCCCTATTAAGATTATTCTTCCCCCCCTACAAATATTCGCTGTTTCATTCACGTTTCTTTCTAATTTCCTTCCCTCTTTTCTGATTAACTCTTTTTTTGTGATTCTATGCCCACTTTCCAAAATGTGTTCTGAGAGACCCATTTTGGGAACTTTTTCCCTTATGTCCTTTTCATGCTCGCTCCATCTTTTACCCATATTTCGGCCCGTCTGTCCTATGTACTCCTTCCCGCGTTGGCATTCTATTCGATAAACCCCTTCTGTTTTTCCGGTATTTCCCTAGTTGTCTTTCCTTTCTTATAATCGGTGGAAGTATTTTTCTACATTCTTTGGTGCTTTCATCCCACAAACGATTCCAAAATCTCTCGTTATTTTTCCGATTTTTTCAGATACGGATTGATGGTAAGGGATGACAACGTACTTTACCCTCCTATTTTCGATTTTTTCCCCTTCTTTTTGATCCCCTTCCTCTTTATTGGTTTCTTTCCTAATAATTTTCTGTGCTCTCTCTGCTATCTTATCCAGTTTTCTATTTGTATATCCATTTTGTAATCCTGTTTTTCTTATCCACCGAATTTCGTTGTTTTTTTCTTTTCCATTATTGCATAGTCTACTGGCCCTAATAAAAAAGTTAAGGAATAAGTTTTTCTTTGTTATTTCGGGGTGCGCCGATTCCTTGTTAATATATAAGTTCCCCGATAGGGGTTTATGATGTACTCCTGTCCTAATCCTATTCCCTTCTTTCAAGATACTAAGATCCAGGAAATTGATTTTTCCATCGCTTACGTTTTCCCTAGTGAAGTTTATTCTTTCGTCTTGTTTTTCTAATTCTTCAAATACCTTGTTCAGTGCTACCCCCTTTCCTATAATCAAGATATCATCAACATATCTCCCATAATATTTAATACCCATTCTCTACAAAATGCTATAAAGTCTTTGTATATAAGTGCAATCATGTACATACTACCACACACGTAGAAATTATATGTGACATAGGAGATATCATTTATAATTTAAAACTATGAAGAGGCATGTATGAAATTCGAAACTTGTTCCTGTAGAGTTTGTCTTCGTTCAGTGACTGGTGCAAATCATGTAGCATATAGACCTATGAAAGAGACAGTCCTATGATTCCAAGACGACTGTCGATATTCGGGGTCAGTTTCCCCCAAAACTAATTCCATCTTGAATATTCCTTTTCATCAGGCTATTTTTAGATTTTGTTAGTTCTACTTCTTACTTCAAAGTTTGAACCCCTCTTGCCTGTTTCCCCTGTAATGTATTTCCATCTAAGGTTAAGGGGTCAATGCCCCATGACTCCACTGCGGTTGCGCCACTGCATTCAATCATACTTTGCAATAAGCTGTAGATTTTAGTCCACCAGATGTATTTATTTATTTTTGGTAAATTTCTTATTTCTGGAAAACTGCTGAAATTTGCTAGTTCAATTAATTTGAATAATCGTACTTACATATTCTGCATTGAGAAACATTGTTGAAGGTGGCATTTCGATTTTTTCATGGAAATAAGCTCTATTTGCGACATATCGAGTAAGTTTTCTTTGTTTCATTTTGCTTTGGTAACATGCAAAATGGCGGTCACAGTTTCACTACCGTACTCGGCATGCAGTGTTTGCACCCCTCTCCACCCAAAAATACGTACATAGCCCCACAAACCATTTCCAGTAAGGTTAGGTTGGGTCATGTTTAGGTTAGAATAGTTTAAAATTGGTTTAGAAAGAAAATGCGTAGCTCCACATACCATACCATTCTCGCATAGCCTCACGAACCATTAACACACAGCCCCACGAACCATTGACACATAACCCAACGAACCATTGACACATAACCCAACGAACCATTTGCGGAAACGTACCTTCTTCAGTTACAAAAGCACATGTTTGGAAACACTGACCTGCATTGACCGTGTTTACGTCATCACACACAGGCAACATCTGGCTTAAAGGAAATGGATGCAACAGCTTCCGTGCATCGGTCACACATTTATATCGAAAAAATAGATGATTTACCAGCAAAATTCAATGAACGATGCGAAAAAACACTTCCCTGAACTTCCACAACTATAAAGAAACTGCATTCTGTAAGTAATTTTTTCTGTAAATTTGAAGAAATCAATTTTCCGGATATATAAGAAATGTACCTTTTTTTCTCATTATTTTTTTATTTCTCTAAAGGATCATTTGTAGGAAATGCGTAGGACATTTGCATTTGCAAATGCAATTGCATTAAGAAATATTACCCATTATCATACCATGATAGTTGCACACATTTTGAAAAACATATCAAGCAATTTAGTGGAAGGAAAAGGTCAAAAAATTCTGTAAGTCACAACACAAAGTATTACTCATATGCTCTAACATTGTGGCGAAGTGGAAGGTCTTTGCCAGGAAGATGGTGGCCGCTGCAGATCTAGGGTTGCCAGGCGTTCCTCTTTTATCTTTAACTTCGCTGCTTGTAATTGAAGTAATATCCAACATTAAACCACATTGTTTGTGAACTTAATAGTTAATTTACACATTTAAACTAAAACCCGCTTTGTTATACCTCTGGTGAAGCATTAGTGAAACAACACTGGGATCGATTTTCATGGTTCACTTTCGACCGCGGCAAACATATGAGTCAGATGCAGTGGCAACCATGCCAGCGTAAGCTCTGCCTTCCTGGGGACAGAAATTCTCCCTGCCAAGCTCTCCATATGCTCCGTGCATGGCCGGAGCCCAAAGCATGACCGCACAGCCACAGTGTGAGACAAATATTTAATTATCTGAAATACTATATTCTGAAAAAATTGACCAACAGTTTGATTCTACTCTTCCTGAATGGTAACTAATAGATCTGTGATCAGTTCACAGGTTTGCACATTGCAATACTATATTTGTTAGCTGTGGTGGTTCGGACGTGGATGTTTGTGTTTGTCTCAATGATAATACAGAGAAAATAGATGTTTGTGAAAATTGAGAAATTAGAGAGAAGGGGGGATACTATTGCTTAGGGGTATTACTTTTATTGAAAATTTAAAATAAAAAAGTAGACAGTCTGGCTGACTGCCATGCAGAAGACCCAGGTTCGAATCTTAGGGTGGGTGATCTAAGGTTGGAATTTTTCCGGTCTTGTCCCTAGATAAAGCAGCTCTGGAACTCAACCAGCCTCAAATCAATGGGTAGGGGGGAGTAAAGGCAGCTGGAGTTTGGTTGTGATCACATTACCTCCAAAATGGCCGACATCAAGAATATGTTGGGCCCTACCCCCATAACTGCTGAATGTGCCTTAATGGCGCGGTGCTATATGCACGGGGAACTTTACCTTTACCTATAATACAACATACGGTAGCTGCACACACGCTTTTAAATCTGCTTCAATCCAGTTTGTTCACAGTTGTGTTTTCCCATTATTTTTGTGAATGTTCCAAGTTTAAATATCTCCTCCATGTATTAACCATGCCAAAATTATAAGGCTGACATATTTAATTGTCTTGACTGATTTCATCCAAATGGAATACCGTACCCACCTTCCAAAATATCTGGTTGCTATGAAACTGACAATTCCCATGGACTAAACATTAGTGGGCCCCATTTTGATCCGAACATACATATGCACTATATTTTTAAAAAATTATTTGTCACACCATAGTGTAAGAAATGCCCTTAAATACTTAAGTCCCTTTTCCAAATGTCCAAAGATGTACTTTAGGCAGATATTAGAAAAGGGCATCAGAATTTGGAGCTACCTCGGAATATGAAAAATCAATTTTTCATCCACAATCTCAAAATGCTTTCAACAAATGCAAATGCAAAATAAATCATTCCCTAGGTGTATCTATTTGCAACATGTATTTTCCCTTAAAAACTAAATTCGCTACAGATATCATGGTCTCAAAATTGGTGACTTCCCCCTCACCTTTAATAAAACACACACCATACTACAGAGTTTTTATTAAAAACTTCATGCTCAATTAATGACCTAATGTAACTGTGACTTGGTTTTCTTAATCTACGAAAATCTAACCTCAAGTATTTGCATAACTTAAAGCTCTTGCAAGCCATGTTAAATCAGTCTGTCGTCCACCATCTTTAAACATGGTGACAATTTTTTCTCAAATACAATATAACACCAATCCTTTAACTTATCTTGTAACTCTAAAAATTGCAACTCAAATGCTTTACATTTATGGCAAAATGTATGTTTGCGATTATACCACCACTCCTCTCCTAAATTATGAAAAATAATTTTAAAAGTTTTACTGCAAAATTGCGTACCGACGAATTATCTACAATGACTGACAAGGGAGGTTATCTAATTGCCCCCCTCCGATTTCCATGAAACTTGGCAGGTGTATAGAGTGGCCCAAAGGAAGAAATGCATTTTTTTTTTCGGCTAAAAAACTGTTTTATGGGGCAAAACCTCCCCTCTAATGTCAAGATGAGGACAAATTGAAGTGGGGATCTGACCCCTGTGTCCCCCCTCCGATTTCCATGAAACGTGGCAGATGTATAGAGGGGCCCAAAGGAAGAAATATGTGTTTTTTGTTTCGGCTAAAAAACGGTTGTAGGGGGCAAAACCCCCCTCAAATGTCAAGATGAGGACAGATTGAAGTGGGGATCTGACCCCTGTGCCCCCCTCAACTTTCCATGCACTGCTATTGGATTCGTGGAGTGGACCTAGTGATATTGTTATGCGAGAGGTGACACCACGGGACAAAACATTACTCTGTTTATTTTATTTTTTTTTATTTATTTATTTGAAAAGTCCTGAATACAGAAAAATCCATTTTACATCAGGATATCAACCGGAAAAGAAATAAACAAAATAATAAGATGGACACATACACACACATATACATATATAACAAGAATAATAACAACTAGATCAAGAATAATATTATTTATACTTCAGCTGCTTTATGCACGCCGTTCTGTAAGTCTGCTTTGATAAATGGAAGCCCGGAGCGTCTTTTAATGAGTTGTAAATGGTTTGTAGCCTGTAGAGAAGTGATCTTTGTTCTAAGGATAGCCTTGAAGATTTAATGTAAAAGAAGTTGTTGCATTTACTGTTGGGACGTGGGATTCTGATATTAAGAAGTGGCAAGAGTTCGCTGGTGAAAAGTTGTCCATTGATGATTCTGAAGAGTAGTGTTAAATCTGAGAGTTGACGGCGAAGAGAAAGGTCATGAATTTGTAGAGTGGATAGAATTTCTTGTTTGGAGAAGTTTGCAAGGGCTGGGCATCTGTGTTTGACTATTCTGACGAAGAAACTTACTACTTTGTTTGTTTTCTTTAAATTGCTTTCACATGCCATTGACCAAATACAGGAGCCATATTCAAGAATAGGAACAACACACATTGTAAAGTAGGTTTTGAGGGCAGAAACGTGAGTTATGTCTGTAAATCTGTAAATTAGTCCAAGTGTTTTCATCGCTTTCGAAGTTATGTGGTCTATGTGATGGTTGAAAGTCAGTTTGCTATCAAAAATGACACCAAGATCCTTGTGCTGTCGTACGAACGGAATAACCTGGTTGCATAACTTGTAGGATGGCACTGTGTTATTGGATTTTAGGGTAAACCTCATGACAACAGATTTATCCGGATTTAATTTGAGATTCCAGTCTTGACACCAGTGTTCAATGTGTTTGAGATTGTCTTGGATGTAGCATGTGTCCTGAGGTGAGGTAATGTTTCGGAATAATTTGCAGTCATCAGCATACAATAATACTGAACATTCGGAAGAAATATATTCGTGAATGTCATCCATGAAGAGAGAGAAACACAGGGGCCCCAGCGAACTTCCTTGGGGCACACCGGAAACTACAGGGAGCCACGACGAAGAGCAACCAGATACGATAACCTTTTGCTTTCTATTGTGCAAGTAAGATGAAAGTAGTTTAAGAAGAGCTCCGTGAATATTGAATCTATTCGATAATTTGTGGATGAGTTGCGTGTGAGAGATAGAGTCAAAGGCTTTGGAAAAGTCTAAGTATACAACATCCATGTCTTGCTTGGCATTCAGGCAGTTAACTGCTTTGGTAAGCAAGCAAGCAAGGTTTGTATCACAGGAAGCATGAGGGAGAAAACCGTGTTGAGTAGGAGAGAGAAACGGAGAAACATGTGCAAGGATACGATTAGAAATTATTTTTTCAGCTAGCAGTGCAAGTGCAGGAAGTAAGGAAATCGGCCGATAGGAAGTGACATAAGTTTTGTTTCCGTGTTTGAGGATAGGGACTATATTTGCTTGCTTCCATGTACAAGGAAACACACCTTCGGAGAAGCATTTATTAAAGATTGTGCTTATTGGTTTGGATAAAATATGGGCTAAATGTTTCAGAAATATCGCAGGAATATCATTAGGAGTGGTAGCTTTGGAACTTGAAACAGATTTTAATAATTCTTGAACTTCATTGCAGTTAGTTGAGATTTGAAAGAGTGTGTAAGGAATAATGGACCTGACTTCCGGTAGTGTGGTAGCAGCATTCTTTGTAAAGTTACTATGGAAGTACGAGTTAAAAAGTGATGAACGCTCATCCTTTGTAGCAGACTTACCGTTCCAGGAGACTTGAAGGGGAATACGGTCATGTTGCCGGCGTGAGTTAATTAGCGTCCAGAATGTTTTAGGATTTTTAGCAGCACTTTCTGTTACACTTTGAATATAATTATTATAGTCCCTTTGAATTAAGTTTTTGCTATACTTCCTTAAGTAAGTAAAAGTGTTCAGTGTATGAACGTTCGGAATTTGTTTCCACAGGACCCAGGCATTCTTTTTGTTCTTCAGCGTAAGCTTAGTCTCTTCAGTATACCACACAGGGAATCGGGATGTTCTTGTTTTCCTTAGGGGCACGTGATCTTTAATTACAGCCTGCACACAGTCCACGAGGAAATCCACTGCTTCTTCCGCGGGGAGCGGGTCCATCATTGTCCAAGGAATGAGGCTGGTGAAAAGGGAAAGTTCCTCCCAGTTGACTCTTTTCCAGTTGTAGACAGGTCTGGAGGAGGGGGAGGGCCTGGGGGCTTTTCCAGGGACTTGGATTTCGGCATGCACGGGGGTGTGGTCCGAGGCAATGAATTGCTCACCGGGAGTGGCCTTGACCTTTGTGTGCGAGGACAGCAACAGGTCGAGAGTTTCTGTGCGTCTTGTGGGAAAATCTACAAATTGTTGAAGTCCAATCGCCTTGATGTAATGGTCGAAAAACCACCTGTCATCATTGTCTGTGCAGAGGCCAGAGTTCGATGATGACCATTTTATATGAAGGTTAAAATCACCCATAAGAATGATGTCAGTTTCCTCCATAGCATTTAGCACAGAGTCCAATAATGTTGACAAGGTTGCAGTGCCAGATTTAGGGGCTCTATAAAAACAACCGATTAAAAGTTTATTTGAGCCTATATTTACTTGAGTCCATATTAACTCGCATGACGTTTCGAGGTCCAGGCGTCTGATGCAGGGCCACTTGTTGTTTACGAGTAACATAACTCCGCCTCCACGTGAACCTCTATCGTTACGGAATACCTGAAATTCCGTCAGGGGTATTTCATTATCGGCGATCATTTCATTGAACCACACTTCACTGTTGACAATACCTAAAGGATTGGGCCTCCCCCATGGTGCAGTGGTAGCATCTTTGCCTTGTAATCAAGGGGTCCTGGGTTCGACACCCGGTGGAGGCACAAGTGGTTCGGATCCCACTTTAAACTGTAGGTCCAGTCCCGATTAGCCATACTGTGCATAAAGTGGACTTAAAACACCAACTCAAACTCAAACCAATACCTAAAGGATTGACTGGCACTCTCCAACCATTAGATGTGTATGGATTTAGGATTTGGAAAAAATTTGTGCGACGGTTTTTCGATCTTGTCCTGTTACTACACAGTGGCATTAATCTCCACCTACGCAATAACATTATCAAACTACAATCATTCACACATAACCAGTAGTCCTCACCCAGGTTTCGACATGTCTTCCAATACGCATGGTATAAGAGTGGTTATCTTCCCGAAAGGCCACCTCCATTTGAGAATCCGGTGGCATTCTGTTTTGGTGGTGACAGTAATCCGATATGTGATGTTTGTGGTGCAGTGGCAGTAATCAGATGTGCATGGTGTAACCGAACATTATGTTTAAATTATTTTTTGAGGAGTACCATTACTGTGACGAATATGTACATTGACACCGTGGAATCAACAATAGGGGCAGTTTTCAATGTGATGCATGGG
Organism: Lepisma saccharinum; assembly: GCF_977018435.1. NCBI lineage: Eukaryota > Metazoa > Arthropoda > Insecta > Zygentoma > Lepismatidae > Lepisma > Lepisma saccharinum. Next base: position 215,262,514 of record NC_139230.1, on the reverse strand, counting down.
TGCTTGTCTTTACTTCGTGTTGGCAGATTGGTTACCATAACACTGTTTCGTGTTACTTCCTGGTGGTAATAAATGTTTTATACATGCTGTGTATTCATCTATGGAATTTTCCTCTTGTGTCTTTGGCAGACGCAGAGCGTCCATGTAAGCCATGTAAGGCGGGCTTACAATTTATTAATTCTAGTAAAATGTATGTAATTATATGGCAAAGTTCGTAAAAACTTCAAAGTTCAACTTGGCCCGATACCAGTCTTCGAGATCCTGTTTGTTAGATTGCAACACTTCAGCACCATGGGAACTCCCTCCTTCTGCTTGCGGAAAGCTGTAAGCCGTCTGAATGTTGCCTTACAAATTTCTGACCGCAAAGGAGCAGTGCCTGCCTTATCTGGATGGAGAAGAGCGGGCCAAACCCTAGGTTTGTACACCTATGGCCACAGGCTTACAGCAGCATTGCAAACCTCATGTTTAGAAAAAGTGTTGTTCATGGACGTCCACAGTATTTCTTTCCACCAGGGAGGAGTAAGCAAAGTATTTTTTTAAGGGGTTGGGGTAAACTAGGTATATTTCCCTTCTCAAAATATACTAATTCAATGTGAAGTTAACATTTTTCTGCAACGCCCTTACAATAATTAACAATTTGATGTGACTGAAATGAAATTGTATGTGCGAAAATGGTTGACATTCATTTTTCAGGAAGTGTCTTCTTGCCTTGCCCCTTCTGGACATCCATGGTGTTGTTTAAACTCCGAAATTATGCTACATACTACTAAATTGTTTTGGGATTTTCATATTATTAATATTAATTTATAACAAAAACATAAATACAAATTCAAATGGTTCAATCAACGGCATGGGTTGACGTTATATGTGAAAAGTTTGAGAAAATTCAACCAGAACGAATTGTTTTATTTATATCCCCAACTTACAAATGACTTTTTAAACTTGTGCGAGATTTAGTACCATTATGCTTGGGTTGGCTTCACTGAATACGCACCAGCGAGAGACAGGTACTGCAAGAGGAGGGGCTCCAGCATTGTCAGGTATGAATGGTTGACGGCAAAAGAAATTTGAGCCGGCGGTGCTTCAAGGAGGTTTTTTTCCAGGAACAGGGAATTCTGAAGCAAAAATCTAACAGGAAGGGGAAAAAGGAGAAACCTAAAAATGAGCGGGATATGGGAAAAATAGATACACATTGATGTGCTAAATTCTTGTTTCTGTTTTTAGCTTGTAGAAGAGCATAAACATCAGAAATATTAAGATCTCGGTTTTCCGTTTACGTATGAACACAGCTGGTAATATAAATTTATAAATGTTAATGAAAGCTGAAGATTGAACCAATTTTACAAATCTCATGTCAAATGTGAACCAAATATTATTAATTACATAGTCCGTGATTCAAACTCTCTTCGAACAGCATTCGAAAAGCCTGTTTATGATCTTTTAGGTGCTAGATTTGCTTTTACATTATCCTAAGAAAGCAGTTACATGTCATTTGATAGAAATTTCTGAATATGTCCCTACAATTAGTGAGCATTTCTTGTATAATTAATATTGTATTTTTTTTTTTTACTAAATATAGGGAATTTTAAGGCAAGAGAGGGAATTTATTTATATCCGAAAGGGATATTCCCCTCACAGTCCGAAAGATCACTGCTTTGATCAGTGACCAATTTTGGATCTGGTTTCTTTTTGTTTCCCCGTTCTTGTTGTCGAGGTATTGCTTTTGCGAATTCTATCTATTGAAAGCGGACTGTCGGCCCTGTGCTCTGGTGTGATAGTGAAGTGCATTATGGAATAAAATGAGTGTGATTGCGGTGGGGTGGAGAACTTGTTGAAGACGCCATTATCCTTCCCAGCAAGGATTTTGCTGCCAAGAAGAAACTTGTGGATGTAGGTAGGCCCACCCCTTCCTTCTCTAGCAGGCATAGTAACAGAAACGAAAAATAAAGTGTGCTGATTCAGGGTACGAAGCTGATACTTGGTTATGTGGTTGTAAAAAGTATTCAGCACTTTTCTGTTTCCTTCTGTTTTCATTTCTTTATTATTATTATTATTCATTTTATCTAACTTTGCATATTTTTTTATCGTTACGTTACTCATTGTGATAGGATTAAGACGACTTAATTATCAGTTGAAATGTAGGAGATACACAGCCTAACAAAGAAAACACCTATCCCAGGGATTTATCCAGAATTTTTAATTTGATGAAAAATTCCAGGGAAGTGTTCTGAAAAAATGGGGGGGGGGTAGTCGATGTGTGTTGATAAATCACTAACCATATCAGCCCAAAAATAAGCACAACGGGAAATAACCTTCATCATGATAGGCTTACACTGTTGGAATGGTCAGGCTCCGCCACTGGCCCTTGGCTATGGATATCACCTATATGATATCTAGGTCATGCTTGATGGGGTTATGGTTCCCGTGTGCGGCTATTTTGATGTTCCGTTACCCTGCTTTAATCCGTCTATTGTTATGCCCATGGCTATCCATGAACAATGGTGTCTATGAATTCGGCATCTCTATAAATTGCACTGCGTTTGGTACTGACAATCCTACAGTTCTGTACTGTGTGTGTTCCAATTATAATTATATGAATGTGTTGTTCCTATGCAGGATTTACGTGGTTTCGGAGTCAGATCCCCACTTCAATCTGTCCTCATCTTGACATTTGAGGGCGGTTTTTAACCCCTAAAACAATTTTTTAGCCGAAACAAAAAAAACAGGTATTTCTTCCTTTGGGCCCCTCTATACACCTTCCAAGTGTCATAGAAATCTGAGGGGGACACAGGGGTCAGATCCCCACTGCAATTTGTCCTCATCTGGACATTTGAGGGGGTTTTGCCCCCTAAAACAGTTTTTTAGCCGAAACAAAAAACACTTATTTCTTCCTGTGGGCCCCTCTATACACCTGCCAAGTTTCATTGAAATCGGAAGGGGACAAAGGGGTCAGATCCGCACTTCACTTTGTCCTCATCTTGACATTAGTGGGGGTTTTGCCCCCTAAAACAGTTTTTTAGCCAAAACAAAAAAAAACAACATATTTCTTCCTTTGGGCCCTTCTATACACCTGCCAAGTTTCATGGAAATCGGAGTTGAACACCGGGGTCAGATCCCCACTTCATTTTGACATTTGAGGGAGGGTTTTGCCCCCTAGAACAGTTTTTTAGCCGAAACAAAAAGATATGCTTTTCTTCCTTTGGGCCCCTCTATACACCTTCCAAGTTTCATGGAAATCGGAGGGGGACACAGGGGTCAGATTCCCACTTCAATTTGTCCTCATCTTGACATTAGAGGGGAGGTTTTCCCCCCTAAGACCGTTTTTTACCGAAACAAAAAAAAACACGTATTTCTTTCTTTGGGCCCCTCTATACACCTGCCAAGTTTCATGGAAATCGGAGGGGGACACTTAGATAACCTCTCTTGTGAGTTTAGTACCTTATACTCCAAAAATGCAATGTAGACAATTTTGGGGAAAAAGAGAGCATGGTATAGCGTGTGCATGCAACATGAGGAAAATTCGTTTTTCATTCAACATCTTGAAACACATTGTTCAATTTCACTTACATGTAATACCATTGCAGTCTGTGAAGTTTTCTAGCTGCAGAAACATGTTATCATGGTCACTAAATAGATGACATGTCTTTCTTTGCCCATCCATCCACCCCACCCTCGCTCCTCCTAAATCGTGCATTATGTTTCGATAATTTCATTGTGAATTTACAGTGCAAGTAGTGCCACACTGCTTCTGAAAGTTTTATACAAAAAGTTCGAAATTGTAGTCTCTAAAAAGGTTCGAAAATGTAAAAGATGGTCAAAATATGAAAGTATACGTATGAATTGTATTTACTTGAGTACCCCCACACCCCATATTTTTAAGAAAAAGAGAAATTGTGGTAGATTATGAGAGTGCTCAACTTCTTGGGTATAGAGCTCCTAACCACAAATAACATTTATCCTACATGGGCAAGCAACCCATTACATTCAATCAATGCACTGAACTGGAGGGAAGGAGGGGTCACCATCTCAGTGCAAGGCATTGGAAAGAAAACAGAACATTTGCACACATACTAAATTTTGAGAAATGAAATGAATCATTTGAAAATTGTTTGCTTTAATTATACGACAGTTAACTTTATTCTACTTTCACGACATTTCAATAAATAATTCTCCATTGTAATGTTTTATAAATGGGAAAATTTATTGTAAAAGTTGATCGTCACAGGTGAAACTATGTGGCTTGCCCACACACGGAAGTGACTGATATCTAAAGTGCTACCACATTTCAAAATTATAAGCTAAGCTTTGTTCGTTCTATGTTTTATCTAAATATTTCAGACCCTTTTGCTTTTTTGTTTATTGAATATATGCTCGTATTATTTCTGTGAAAAGTATATTTCTAGCATGATTTGAGAAATATCCTGAAAACCCACTTTGACTTGTACCACATGATTTGAGAAAAATTTCCTGAAAAAAAAAAAACACTGACTTTTACCACATTAATTTGAGTATTATAATAAGCTTGACTAAGCCTTTATTTTACAAGTTTTCTCAAACTGTTGACAATTCTAGAACCTCACAATTATTTAAAGTAATAATTTACATTTTCTGAAAAAAAAAACACATTTTATGTGGGTTTTTTGGTGTTTTTTCAAGGTGTTTTTTTCTGAGGAAAAAAACCACGTGGGTAAAACTGGGCTGGGCCCAACCTGATACTGGCTAGGAAACAGTTGAGCATTCTGTTGTGTGATTGGTGAGTAAGTGCACTGTCGCCAAATCAATTACCAAGGAAATTACTGAATTCTCTTGGCTGCTAAACTTTGTGTATTTTGCCAACCAAGTCTGGATTTTCATATTGTACAATAGGCTGACCAAGATATCACCACACAAATGGCATAAGGTAAAATGCCCAAATACCATCCCCCTAATTCAAATCTTCAATTCTGAAAATTTGTTTAAAGTTATAAATAGGGCTCGGAAGTTGAAGAAAAATCCTTTTTTTTCCTAGTGTCCAAAGATGAGGCCCAACATAATATATGTTCATTTTGGGTCATTGTAGGCCAGAAAAAGGTGGGTTTTATTCGTCCTTTTTCCCTTTTTCGGCTTATTATTCCTTTTTTTAGCCTTTTTTTAGGTCTAACAGCTTTTTTTTGCAACTTCACCTTCTTTCGACTACGTGTTTACTGCCAATTCTCAGTTCGAATTATCATCAGTTCATCATCTCTTAAACATCCTTTCTGTAGTAAAGAAATAAAAATAAATAAATAAATAAATTTGAACCATCCCTGAAACGAGAGAAAAACATTTTTGGACGACTGAAGCAGGTACGGTACAAGGTCCTTTAACCCTAACTTGTCTGGAAGGTCGCGCTGTAAGTGGCAACTTTCTCTTGTTTTGAAGCTTTCAGTTTTTTTGCACTGTGTTTTCCATACCACCAGAATTTTTTTATTCATTAAATGTATAATTAAAACTCAAGTAATTAATTAATTTGGATCACATTTGTAGGTCTTTTTATAGGTCTTCTTTTGGCAATTTATAGGTCTTCAACTTCCAAACCCTAGTTGTAAATAATTCAACAACTGATTGAAGCAACTCAACTCCATTCCTACTAGTGCTGCTGGTGTGATTCTACGAAATAAATCTTTCTTAACCAAAAAAGAGTAAATAATCAAAGGAATGCAAATTTTGATTTTTCAAAAAAGGTGTCCTAATTCCGTCCCCCCTTTTCAGTTATTATCTACTCATTCATTTTATGGGAAATTTGATTAAAACATGCTGACCAAGGCAGTAATTTATTTTATTAAAAACATAAACTAAACGTAACGTTTCAACCTTCTAGCAAGGTCTTCTTCAGACTCTGTATCAAGTATTATACAAGATACAGAGTCTGAAGAAGACCTTGCTAGAAGGTTGAAACGTTACGTTTAGTTTATGTTTTTAATAAAATAAATTACTGCCTTGTCAGCATATTTAGTTTTTCATAATCATGGAAACAAGGCTTAATGGTGTTATGATTAAAACAGTGTTAAAATCTCTTGTAATATATTTCTTGAGATGAAGACATGTTTATATATTCTTATACTTAAGTTACATCTTTTTACCCATCCAGACAAAAATCGCTAACAAAGGTTTTGACTTTTGTTGAAGATAAACTCATCTCATGGCACCACTGGAAGCATTTCGAACACTTTGCCTATTTCTCTCCTCGCTTTTAAAAACTCTTTCCACATATAGGACATGATGCATCCAAAGCAAATCATTAAAGCAAATAGCGTGCAGATACATCTCTGGAAGGAGGTCACTATATTTTTGCCACACACACATGCTTAGAATTCTTCTTAAATGGCAAACGTCTACCTAAAGTCTTCTGCATTTCTCCCAACAAAATTTTGTTTGCTTAAGTCCACTTTATTTTCAGACATGCTAATTGGGATTGGACCTAGAGTCTAAAATGGAACCCAACCACTGTGCCTCCATTGGGGATTGAACAGCCCAAGTTCCTTTTGTTTAATTGTGATTTCATCATGCTGCACAGACATTTTTTACATGGTTCAACTTCTATTTATGAGTGTAAAATATAATTTGATATGATGGGCAAATGAACACCATTTCCAAGGATGATACCATAGCAATGAAGGATATATTAATATACAATCTATGCGAGAGTTCTATCTTTGCTATTTGGTGAAAATGACGTTTTTTTACATATATTTTAGCAACTACAAGCAGAAACTTGCAGGTTTTTTTAAGATTCCAAGAAGATATTCTCAAATTGGTGAAAATGTGAAGGTAAGTTAAATACTACTACACAGTTTCAAAGATTAATTGTAATGCAATTGAATTTTTGTTATTTTTAATTTCCTTTCTTCCACTTTTGGCCAATCATGACTAGTATGGCAAATTATACCGGGTGTACACAAATGAATATCGGAGTTTTAAACTTGTATATTTTCTATGCTATACACATTGGAAATATGAACCATATATAAAATGAAAGACTAACTCACCAAGTTTTTTATTCTATGCATGCTGCTTGGCGGAGCCATTCATAAAGATGGCGACTCCCAAGCATAAGTCTTTTTGTGTGTTGGAACTTGCTAGGTCTAATTCAGTTGTTACAGTTCAACGGGCATATCGACAAAGATTTGGAACAACAACATTCATAGGTGTTATAACCAGTTTAAGATGATAGGATGCCTGTGTAAAGGTAAAAGTTCCGGACGGCCGTGTGTATAGACGAGAAGGTGGAAAGCATCAGAACAGCTTTCACTCGCAGTCCTAGAAAATCTTTGCGGCAGGCGAGTCAAGAACTAGCAATGCCAACAATGACAGTGTGGAAAGTGTTAAAGAAAAGACTCCAAATGAGACTGTACCATCTGCAGCTGTTACAGGCCCTAAAGCCTGCAGATCATTTGGCTCATAGGAACTTCTGCACACAAATTCTTAATCAAGAAGATGACTATTTTCTTAGTCGTGTGATTTTCAGCGATGAATCCACATTTCATCTAAGTGGAAAAGTGAACACACAAAATGTTTGTATCTGGGGGTTGCAGAATCCACGAGAAACTCTGCAGCACGTGCAGGATTCACTCAAAGTTAATGTATTTTGTGCAGTATCTAAACAAGTTTATGAGCCATTCTTTTTATAGAAGAAACTGTTACTTGAATTTCATATCTAGACATGCTACAAAATTGGCTCTTTTCGCAGCTGGAGGATAAACAATACCACATTTGGCAACAGATGGCACTCTCCCTAACTTTCATAATGTACTGCAGGAATGGTTAAATGAAGTTTTCCACCATCGCTGGATTGGTCGTCATGGTGCAGACGACTTGCATCTTCTCCAGTGGCCTCCAAGGTCCCCTGACCTCACCCTCTGACTTTTTTCTGTGGGGCTATATAAAAGATCGTGTTTATGTACCACCGCTACCTGCCTGCCTACCTGAGTTGAGACACAGGATTGTTGCAGCAGTAGATTCGATTACACCAGACTTGCTAAGTTTAGTGTGGCAAGAAATGGACTACCGGCTGGATGTGTGCCATATCACAAATGGTGCCCACATTGAGCACTTGTAATGTAGGTTATGAAAACTTGGTGAGTTACTCTTTCATTTCATATTTGGTTCACATTTGTAATGTGTATAGCATAGAAAATATACAAGTTTAGAACTCCGATATTAATTTGTGTACACCCTGTATTGTAACCACATCTCTTTGTGGAATCAATAAAAATCCTTGGAGTTGAGATTGAGCTTAAGATGAGAGTATTATCTTTTTTTATTAATTTGTTAATTTAAACTTACAATCTCACATGTAATGTTTGATTAAAGTAGGTCATATTAAAAAGTAGTAAAATCTCGTCATGTTTATTTTCCCTTAAATTCCTTGCAAATAAATAAATTGAAGTAGAAGGTGGTCTAAAAAGGACTTGACAAATTTATAAGAGCATAAACATTATTTGAAAAAGTTACAGATTTGGTTGTGGTGTCATTTTGTAAGGAAATACATCATTTACCTAAAAAAAAAAAAGCTATTTTGGTTCAATGTGGTGCACATCAGTGCTACGGCAGACATCCCATCTGAAGTCAATTTTGTGTCAATTTCGCAGCAGCATATCAGATGTCACTTCTTCCACTGTGGTCATATAGAGCTCTACATATTCTTAATCTTTGTCATAGTTGGGATGATGTGATCAGCCACATGCCTGGCTGCCTTTACAAGGCTGGGTGGGCCTCAGAGCCATGAAGAAAGAGGAAAATGACTGGAAAAATTCCTGATCCAGATCCCCTGCCATTGGATTCAAACCTGGGTCATTCACATAATAGCCAGATGTTCTACCAACTGAGCTACCATGCTTCATTTTGGTATTGTATAATACATCTTTAATCCACGTTCCCAGATTTTACATATACACCCCCATTATACAGTGAATACTCATGGTCCCAATAGAGCAAAATGATATACAATTTTCCTGTATTTTAAGTTCTTTCAACTTGGTACTCTGATAATTGCAAAATCAAGGTACCACTGAACATACATACATTAAACCAACGAATCTCTATCAACTGCACCTTGAACTATTATACATAAATTTAAGCATTACACCTTAGGATTTTTCTCTCCACATTTTATTGTACAGATCACATGGATTAATCAAAGAGCAATTCTTTAAACAGATATTCCCCTTTCTTCTTCCAACTTTGCTTCTTGGGATATGGGACATCAGTACTTCACTTCCTGTAAATGCCAAGCTTTTACCATCAAAATAAAAATAATTTCATCTCTCTGTGACAAATAAATCCTCCTGTGACTTTTTTGTGTACATCTGTACAATTTAAAATTCAAATTGGCATTTTCTCTAAAATGATATGGGCATTATCCTGGGCAGAGGATGTACTGAGTGGCAGTTTTTGAAGTCACTTACACTTCACAGACGCTTGATTAAAAAGTGAAAATTTTGAGTGGAGTTAGTATTACAAATTAGCCGTGATACTTCCATCAGAATTTTGTGGCATTGGAGCATTCCACAGTTGTTCCAGCCATTCTCCCTACTTGCATTACGTCATCAACACTACTGTGTTTACAGCGTGTAATGTATTGGCTGCGTACTAGAAAAAGGGACAATAAAGCCTTATGGGAAGCATGAAGAAATAGGTCCGGGATCAATTAATGTATGCGCTATAAATTAAGCAACAACCAACAGTTACAAGTCACAAATTGTTGAGGTCATTGGCCAGCGCTTTAACACCGCCACCTCAGTCTCAATAGAGAACCAATGGCAAGGCTATGCCTAAGAATAAAGAAAATATAATTCTCGGTACTGGTCCCCACCTTTAAATCAATCAAAATAAGTAAAAGGCAATGGCATTCACAAAATATCGTGGAACATTTCACTCAGGTTTGACAATTCTTCCAAAATATCCTGCAATACAAAAAATACACGCTAACTATTCATAAGAAAAAACTGCAGGATCAATCCTACTCGATGAAGTTCATAACTTCCTTTCTTACCAGTAACAACTTCGCAGCTTCACTTTCTTATGTGGAAGGTTCGTCAACAAAAATGTATAGAACAATATTCAGATTTTAAAGACTTGAGTCAAAAATTTATTAGATTCAATTTCGAACAAGAAATGATCAATATCTCAATCATCAACAATGTGAGAAACATTTCATCGTGAACAAACCCAATTTAATTGCATTTAGAAAATCTCTCCAATTGAAACTTTAACAAACCTTTCTTACAATTTACCACCCGTCATTTAACGTATCAAGAATACGTATTACAAATTTAGACGTTAACAGCAACATGAATTACAATCACGATTTACACATTGTAAAATCCACTTGGACATCAAACCGAATATTTACAATTGATTAACAAATGACTCACTTAGGTCTGTTATGCTTTTGTCACAATAATTTATACAATTTTCCCTTTTTTACATTTGATGCTCCCACTAATCTAATTTAATGTTGTGCCACCCTAATATTAATTATTCCAACATTTAAAGATTCGCGACGATGGACAGGAATTATCATTCGTACGCCTCGCTAAATTTCAATGTTACGCGAACGTTGCAAGTTCCATCATTTTCATTGTCGTATCACAATATATTCAACTAGTGGTGTCACATTAATTATCCCACATGTATAGTTGCAATCAAGAATAGTTTAAACTTTCGTCGCCCCTTTTTCTTTCGTTTACTCGTTTAAGTTTTTGACTCAATCGTAATAAAGAAACGGGATTCCAACCCAGTTTCACGACTTGGACTTCGCAGAACTAAGAGAACGTATCGACACTGTACATACCTCCATTAATCTCTTCCATAATGTTCCAACCTCCAACTCAACACTGCAATGGGCGGTCAGTCAAACAGAACTCTGCCTTCCTTCACGTTCTGGTATCTGAATATTGGGGTAACGTCTGGAAACGTCCATCAAATCCGTCCCTCGGCTATAGCTCTGGATACAGGTCCACGTTGCGGGAAAGTGACGAAATCCAACAGGGCCTCATTAAACTTCTCACTCCAATCAAATGCAACTTCCTTGCAAGCGTATGAGATCCGTCCAAAAGTAGTTCTATCTCGCGTTGACGTGCCGGACTTCATAGAGAGTAACAATAACGGAGCGTGCAAACACAATCAGAATAAAGTTAAAGTCTCGCCCGCGAGACGACTTGCACACTTAAACCAGCACCATACTCTCTGCCCCTCTTCCCCTCGTCAGCCAAGTCACGCTGACAACTTTCGCGTAGGTCTGCCAAGTCGGAACTGAATACTGCCGATGGTTTTTTTGTGTGTCTGCACGAGAAGCGAGCGCCGAGCGAGAGGTCAGTAGAGACCTCTAGCGGGGGCTATTATAATCAACAAAGACAAGCGAGACGCAAGGCGTACGAAGAATGAGGAAGTGTGACGTTTTTCCACGCGGAATTATTACGTAATACTTTTTTGTACGCAAAGCGTAGGAAAAACGTCACAAGCGCCACCTGCCAGCCTTCTCTGCCTCAGCAAGAACCTCCTCCTCCATGACGTAGCAACTTCCAGAGGAGTTCCCCCCACTCGAGCCTACCATCCGATAATGGGTCATTGTTAGATGAAATAGTTCACAGAGTTGCAGAATTTGTCAAGTGAGAGGCATTATTTGGCCCAAGTGTGCAATAATGTGTCAGGGCAGCCACTCTATTACCATAATAAAATTCAAGTATAATTCTTGGTTTTCGAGGTGAACTTTCCAAAATTTCATGGGTACAAGCTCATGTTTTTTGCATTTCAATCTTATGTATTACCACGTCTCACCCAACCCCTCCCCAAAAACACAAATATATTAACAATATAAAGGATCTGTGTGATTCCAATCCTATTCAAAAATTCTAATTCTATTCAATTAAATGGCACATACAGCATATATTTAAAATATTTAATTTAAGGTGCAGAGTTTACATTTGCCATTTCACATATTCAGACTGGAAATACTGGCATATCTACAAATATTATGGGATACATTAATCTATGAAAAAATGTTAATACTAATTTCAAACTCAAATTTACCTAACCAACTTCAAGATATCTTATGTTGCAATAATCCTCTCTGTCTGTCTGTTGGACACTGCACAGGACATTAAGAAAGTAAATGGATTGAGAGAATTCTGATTTATTATCCATGCAGCTTTATTTTCTTACCTCAATACAAATAAATGCTAAAGTGTTAAAAACTTGCCTCAGGACATTCAATGAGATTTCGATTAATAATAGTTGCAGAGTTTCACGTCTGTGGAGAAATATTCACACAGAATGCACACTTAATTCTCGGAGCCAATAATTCACACATAATTCAAGGAATTTCCGGTGAGTAGCCACCCTACATGTTCAGTAGATTGATGATTTTGTAGTCCAGTGCAGAGGCAGGATTGATAGAATTTTGATGTCAAGCTTTGGTGTTCTAAACAAGCTGCAATAGACGAGTTGTAGGCTGACCCAAAGATTCCCATAGCGATGATTCCAGCTCCATAAGTCCAGAGCAGAGCAGTGTGCTCTTATCTAGTTCCCACTGTAGTCAAGCAAATTCCAAGCCAAGAGGAGTTGAAGATTTCACCATGATGATCAGAGGGAATTAGACAATTTGCTGATGAAGGATTGGATCATGGAGTGACCCATGTCTAAACAACAAGGGAGTGTAGCACTGAGAAAGTCCACGCAAAACATTTCAGGTATCCTAAGTTCAGTGACTTGCTGCTTGGAAGTGCTTTATATGAAGAAACATATAGTCCCAAGACATTTTTGAGAAAAGCTGTGTACATTTTGAAGTTTCATAATTGTCAGAACACTAAATGATTTAGGGGCAGGTTCCCTTCAATTCAAGATTCATTCAAATATATGTTGTTCAGGAATTGGGAGAAGGTTGATACGTAAAGGGTTGGAGACCATCAGATTGTGTGTACAGTCACGGACAATGCTGGGTTGTAACGACCTTATTGAAGAAGCACTGAAGCAAGCCATCCATGTCTGACCACCAAGCGCCTTGTGACAACCCAACCAGCATTGCAATTCTGCGGCTTGTATACCAGTCACGGGTATACATCTATGTAAATTGAGTAGTGATATCAAAGAGAAATACGAGATGAAGATTGTCGATCGTAAAGTCTCGTGTTCTCGACATGGAATAATACTCGGTCCACGTTACGTTCCACTATTTAATGTTGTTTGGGAACGAACCTGGCGGACTGGGTTTATATTTTCACTCCTTGCATTACAGTAAATTCCATATTTTACAATTAATGTTTTGAACGAAAATAATACCCAGAAAAACATCGAACATACGTACACACCACTCTTCTCACACACATGCACGTGAAAACAAACACACAAAGCTAAGTTCTAACTTCCAAGTGAATGTCCAAATAACAGTAAATGGAGAAGCACGATGTGCGAAACATGGGATTTTTCACAGAAAGAATGCGTCTATTTTTGACATACGTGGTTTCTATTAATAGACAATGAAACAATTATGAGAGAAATTAACATGCATTTTCGTCTTCAGGTGCTGAGGAAGGAAACAGACTGACTGGAAAAAAGAAAACATTGTGTTATTGATAGAGTGTTGGTTAGCGTACAGAGCTTTCATCAGTGAGGTCTAGGTTCGATCCCCACCAAGGACAATTTTTTTTATTCTTTTCTATTAGTGAAGAAGTATAAATATTATTTTCTAAGCCCCGCGACAGGTTAACCTTGCAGCAACTTTTCGCATATATAGACCCAAACGTGCGGGCAGAAAATAGTTCAGCTACAATACTGCGGATTTTCTCACTGTCTGTGATATGAACAGCTCGGCGGTTAAGGCGAGACTGGCACGGGGATGCTGAGTGCCGCTCTAGAGTGGATTGATACATAAAACCTGCTGCAAACTTAACCTGTCGCGGGGCTTAGGCATTTTGACGAAAGGATACACATCAAATTTGTTCGTTTAATCTGTATTTTCATTCTTCTAATAAGTTCTCTATCACAAAGGGATATAGAGATTCTCTATCTAGGTGATGGATATCTTCTCAATGGTTCCGTAGCTACGATTCTCCTGTCCCTTCCACCCACTTGTCTTATTTATTTACTTCATTCATATTAACTCACGAAATACCATGAATCTAATGAAAACACACAGATATAGTTAGAACAAGAAACACACCTCGCGTCGAAGGTTCCAGACTCGAGTTCTGGCTTTTTTTTTGCGAGGGTGATTATTCTTGTGTGTCTGTTTATCATCTTTGCCAAAAAAAAATATTCCTCATTATTGCCGTGATTATCCTAGGGAGAGACCAAAGCGACTGAAATAACAAAAGTACAGAAAATGCAAGACACATCTGCCTAGGCATGTTATACCTTGGGAATTAGCAATCTGAAAATTAACTTGCGTTTCAGTCGGCTACTTGCGAAAGAGTTTCGTGTTGTCTCGTTTGGAGTGTTGGTTATCGTGTCGGACCTGCATGCGGGCAACCCGAGTTCGAGCTCAGCGGAAGGAATGTTTTCTTTTGTCTAATTTCATCCAACCTTATTTATAAAACTGAGGTTTCTGCAAAACGTTTTGCATTGCATGCCACTTGGTATGTTGGTAATCTGAAAGCAGCAAAGATGAAAATTTGATGTTCCGAAGCGACGATGTATTTGTGTATGTGTTGCAAAAACGCAGTTCCTTATTAGCAAAAAACATGCAGCCACGTGATCATTGATAACGCTTCCTAGTTGTCAGTGTTAATATGGCAGTAGCTACAGTCTGTCAACATACACCAACTTTCACGTTTCCCGTAAAATGATTACCTTTCCACGTTTCAAAATCATGAGTGCTGTCTAAAGCAATACTTTGATCCTTGCGTTTGCATGTTCGAATCTAAAGTAATATCAAACTTTTTTTTCCCAGCAAATGACATTGAAACCATTAATAACGGTTTGCAATGTGATATTGATATCATATATGGAAAGAATAAAAATGGAGAATTTCGCTTAAAACAACTTATAAATAGGGAGCGGAAGTTGATAAAATATCATCTTTTTTCTGACATCTCGGACACGATGCCCATTAAATATACACACATACACGGCATTTTCCCGTCATTTTTCGCAATATTCGGTGTATTGTTTCATCATATTTTGCAACTTCTTTAATTTTGGTAATATTCTTGAATCTTTTCACAAAGGTGAATGTATGCCTATATACATCTCGCAGGATTACAATTTACGAGCAAAAGAAAACTGAACTGGTGACAGTAGTAGTTATTCACCCCCGTTGAGTCCGATAAATCAATTGATTGGAAAAGATCGATCAAAGATCAATTGATGACCAAGCAGTGTGGGCAAGCAAGGGTGTTGGTTTTGAGTGATGACGTCATAAATGGGTGGGGTTTATTTTGTTAGGAGAGATTTGATTGGTGTGACGTCATTGAATGGGTTGTGATTAATTTGTGAGGAGTGTTTTGATTGGGGGGAGGAGGAAAAGTCGGTTGGGGAATTGATAAGATGGTTTCCTGTTAATGATGAGGTGACGGTTTGGGGGGAGGAGGAAAAGTCAGTGGCGGTTGGGGAATTGATAAGATGGTTTCCTGTTGTTAATAATGAGGTGAAGGTTTTCTGGGAATGTTGATATGGGTTAGGGTTTCCTGTTGTTAATGAGGAAGTGACTACGGTTAGTTTTCTGGGAATGATGATATGGGTTTCCGTTTCGGTTGGGGGTGAGAAGATAAAGGAGTTGGAAAGGAAATGTGTTGGGATGTTGAAGTGATATGGAGAGATTGTGGAACACGTGTTGGGACATGTCGGATGTTTCTTGGAATGGGCGTGTGGAAGTTTGTGGGAACGTTGATAAGGTATGACTGTGTGCAGGATACGTTAGTAGGTGGCGAAATGGAGAGCGGGCAAAAAGGAAAAAAAAGTTCCGAGAGGCAGCACGTGAATAGAATAAAAAAAGTTGTGTTCTCGGAGGAGGTGGAGATTCATAGTATACCGGGAAAAGAGGAGGACCGACGAGGCACGTGGGCGTTGGATGCCTTGCGCGAGAGAATGCGCAGAGAATATCAGGGAATTTGAGGAGGGGTAGGTAGGTATATAAGAAGTTTTACCGTGTTTCACTTACACAGTTCGACAGACTGTACGCTATCAGGTAGTAATCATCTGCGATTTTGCTGATACTTGTTCCTGGACGCCCTTGCTGCCACTTGTTTCTGGACGAGCTAGGTATAAAATCTGTATTCCGAGGTGAGTACTATGGGTTTCGTATCCTGGATGCTGTCATTTGTCGGTGGGATGATTGGAAAGTCATCCCCACCTGAACCGGTAACGGATGGTAGGCCGCTACCTACTTCTCAATGTTCACCAGAGCCGCCGATACGTCCAGGTGTGAGTACGGAAAAGAATACGGATGTGCCGAGCTGGATCAGTGAAGAAGAATTTCGTAAATCGTGGGAAGAAAAAAATGCGGCACATCATACATACGAGAAAGTAAAAAAACAGCGTAAGCGAAACTGTATCGACGGTGCTGGTGAACCTTTGAGAAAAAGGAAGCAGTCTGTGTTCAAGAATCTAACGTGCAATCCCTTATATGGATATACGGAACGTCCTCCAGGTGAGACGATGTGTCTGGCATATCCTGCTACGGTTTCTGGTCGAGGAAAAATGAAGTCTGTTAAACCAGAGAAGGCTGTAAATAACGGTGCAAAATTATTAATTTTCGATGCTCCTGTGAGGTACAGGGAGTCTCTATTGGTTACTTTTTATAATAAAGATTTACCATCGGAAACATATATGGAAATGGAAAGTGACGGTTTTCCGATCAACATGTATTTTTGCAAGAACCGTAGACATGGATTATGCGAGACACATTTTATATACGAAAGAGCACCGGTATATTGCCACCTACCATACGGTGTGTGGTCGAACCGTGTGGTAGATGAGATAGCTGCTCACGGGTACAATGCAGGACCTTTCGCCGTATTGTCAGGAATTTCGTCATTTGACTGTATATGCCAAGAGAACGAATCGGAATTAAATTCGGAACATGTAAATATAGATTATCTACATGTTCCTCCAAAATGTGAGGTAAAAAAATATCTGATGATGGCGGATGAGAGACTGAATCGTGTTGTTTCAGGAATCGAATTGGTTCGATATGAAAATTTGGAAGAATTGTTAAATGACGAAATTCCACGTCTCTATCGGGTAGGATGCCACAGTCTTTACATGATTGTAGATTACTGCGATGTTTCGACGTTGATGCAGATGTTTCGAAAACATTATCGAGAGTCTGTGTTAACGTTGAACGAAATTTTTAAATGGTTCAAGAGTGGCATAGGTTTGGAAGACCCGACAGGCGTAGTAATGGGGGTGAAAGGTCGTGTTCTGGACCCTGAGGAGCTATCAGAGTACAGTGTTAATCCTGTAAGAAGAAGTGACCTAAACAGAAAATATGATTTTCTTTCTAGCATCTTCAAGGTTGAAGATCAATTCAGTCGAAGTTTGAGTCCTCCGACACGTCGATTTCCGACCATCATAGAGGAGACGGATACTTCCGAAGCCGAAGAAAACTAGAGGGGTCTAAGGTAAGAAGAAAAATATTACCTGTATTCTGTACATGTTCTTTATTTAGGAGAACGAGGGCGTCAGAAATTTTCGTCGTCGTCATCCTCCACCAAATCCACCACAGATGGAGAAGAAGACGGTGAATCCTCCTCCTCCTCCTCCTCCTGCTGGGGGATTTGTGGAGGAGACGGAACAGGCACTACCTCTCCGCCAGGAGGCGCAGGGTCAGCAACTTCTTCGTGCGGAGCGGCTCCAGGGATAGGAACTCCTGCCCCAGCAGCTACGATGATTTCGTGCTGGAAAAGTTGCCGGGGCAGGTCGCCGATTAGACGAGCACCGGCATCAAGAGTTGCTTGGTGAACTCTGAAAAATAATAATAACAGCAATTAGAAAAATAAAATATTATGTATGGAGATGTTTCTTGAACGACGAAGTCTGAAAAAAATAGTCTGTTAAAAATTATGAAATGGAAAAAAAAATATATATAAAAATAGATACCTGTTCCAATGCTCGTCGATCTGCTCGGCAGTTCTTCTCCTATCCTGGAGCATCTCCGCACGGAATAGCTCGCCCTGCTGAAAAAGCTCGCGAAAAAGGTCCGCGAGCGTTTCAGCAGCAGCGACTATTCTGGTGCTCTGCTGAGTAGCAAACTCGTGCTGACGCCTGCTAATTGCCTCCTGGTTTTCGAGGTGTCGCAGCATGGTGGCACGTATGTCTGCGACGGCCTGTTCCATTTCGGTTCTTGTGACATGTCTCAAATAATTTGTTATGAAATTCATCCATTGTTGCTGAAAAGAAAGATATTTCGATGTAAATTGTATAATACTGACGTGTGCATAAATAACAGTTTTTCTTTTATTTTCAGATGGCATTGTTACCTTTTGATTTCGACCTTTTGTATGCTGACCTTAAGAACGAGAATCAGAAGGGAGAAAGAAGAAGCCTATGGAATAAGAACCAGGCTAAGCATGCGGAGAAACATATTGCGTGTTACGTCGACTTTTGCGAAGAAAACAACTTAGCGGAAGATCTGCTAAAAAATCTGGAAGAAGTGTGCAAAGATATGGAAGTAAGAATCGACAATCTCATAAAAATGTTTTCATGTATAATCGGGAAAAAAGAAAAATCTGCGGCATTCGGAGATTTCGTCGAAAATATAAAACGTGGGCAGTATGTACCTTCCCATCTATCTCTTCGAGTGTGCTTTGAATTGATGGAGTTATTTAAAGGTGTCAGACAGCAGAAAGAAGAGGAGAAAATGGGGGACGAGGAGAAAGGAATGGAGAAGAGAATGGTGGAGCTTTTGAAAAAAAGAAAATTGAACAGCTAGAACTAACATTACTAATACACTAACACACTGTTCAATTTTCTGCGGTTGCATGCGAAGAGATAGATGGGAAGTTTATTGATTTGTTGCAATACAATTATTCACCTGTAGAGTTTCATTATGTGTAACAATTTCTGTGTATATATTTTGTAAACTGATGATCGGCACTATTGATTTGTTGCAACACTGATATTATATAATTACTCACCTGTAGAGTTTCATTACGTGTAAAAATTTCTGTGTATATATTTTGTAAACTGATGATCGACACCAATAAAGGTTGCGATGTGTAAATATGAACTTATTATTTGACAAAATGAAATTAATATAAGGTACTTACATCGTCCCCGTTCTCCATTCTGATTCTTCGTTAACAATTTCAAAGTGTGAAATGATCGTAGAGAAACATATGCAGCTGCCGCAAACACAGATTCCAGTATCATATCGCCTTTCAAGATAGTAAGTTGATTGCTGAATCTGGCTAATTGGTATATCCGGTAAACTCTGATTGCAGTATCATATCAAATTGGTGTCAACACTTGCGAGATGAACTCACTGCTGGCTAATTGGCATATCCGGGAAATTTGGATCGCAGTATCATATCAAGTTGGTGTCAACAGTTGCGAGATATCTAATTGCTGCATGTGGTTAATTGCTTGGCAGACTCTGATAGAAAAATAATAAGGGTCTAATTAAATATACAACTCTCTGACAGCCCTGTCGAGAAGTGTTGCGATAAACTGTTCTAACATAAAGTTCCTTCTTTCTGTTTCCCAATGTAATGTTATGAACCGATCGGCAGGAAAAGTCTACAAATATGGATGTTATTAGTTGAGGCAGGTGTCTCCCATAATAAAGATGTATTTTATAATATTGGTTATATATGTTTTATAATGGGTTTGGTGGTATAAGTCCACTTTATGCACAGTAAAGCTAATCGGGATCGGACCTACAGTTTTAAAATGGGACCCGAATTTCTATAAGCTTTCACAGGGAAATGCACAGTAAGGCTAATCGGGATCGGACCTACAGTTTGAAAGTGGGATCCGAACTTCTATAAGCTTTCACAGGGAATATATATATAAGTATAACATATATATATAATTTTTGAACTTGACCTCGATCTTTGACCTTGACCTTAACCTTCGACCTTGACCTTAACCTTTAACCTTGGCCTTAACCTTTGACCTTGACCTTGGGATTGACCTTGACCTTTGACCTGACCTTGACCTTGAAAATTTCAAATTCGAATATCTCGGCTTCTAATTGAGGTAGAGGGATAATTCAAACGCTATTTTACTCAGAAAAACATGCTCTTTCAGATGAATCAGGTTTCATCCTCCGCCAGTTTTCTATTTTCTTTATTTACGGTCGGAGACTTTTGATGTTACAATCAAATGAAAGGTCTTGCCGTGCAGATTCCGAATATGCAATCACTTCCGGTCTAGCTGAATTAGGACCGGCAGGACGACTGTTTAAATTTTATTTCCGGTCGGAGATCTTTGATGTTACATTCAGATGAAAGGGCATGCGGTGCAGATTACGAATATGTCATAACTTCCGGTCTAGCTCAATTAGGACCGGCAGGACGACTGTTTAAATTTTTTGCATTTATATAAGTAGTTATGCACCCCCGTTGAGTCGAGTAGTTATGCACCCATGTTGAGTACGATACTTCAAATTTGAATATCTCGGCCCCTAATCGAGATAGAAGGATGATTGATAGGTTGTTGGACTCGGAGTGAAGTCCTCTTTCCGGTGAACCATTGTTCTAGGACCAGCGGTTTCCTACTTTCTTTATTTTCAATCGTAGACCCCCCTTCCGACCACTCTAATGAAAGGTCTCGACGTGCAGATTACGAATATGTAATCAGATTCGCTCTACGTCAATTAGGCGACGAGCTAGAGCCTTTTGAAAAATTCCGTTTTTTTTTTTTTTTTTTTTTTTTCTTCTTTTTTTTTCGAAAACTTAAAATCGCTGTAACTCGGCTCCTAATTGAGCTAGGAGGATGATTGATAGCTTGTCGGACTCGGAGTGAAGTCCTCTTTCCGGTGAACCAGGTTTCATTGTTCTAGGACCAGCGGTTTCCTACTTTCTTTATTTTCAATCGTAGACCCCCCTTCCGACCACTCTAATGAAAGGTCTCGACGTGCAGATTACGAAATTGTCATCACTTCCGGTCTAGCTCAATTAGGAGCCGAGCTATTTCCTTATCTACGTCCTTCTTCCTTTGTCGATAGATAAACATTTCACACGTTCCTTCGTTAAGAATTTATCTACATCCTGTTTCCTCTGTTTACAGATAAACAAGAAAACCGTTACATAGTGATATCAACGAGGAAAACATGTGGTGAAGACTGTTAATCATTTCCGGGATAACCACATAGGGTCAGTAGAACCGTTAGGATCGGAGATAACTGTTGCGTCATGTTTGCGTATATAAAGAACGGCGTTCTCTCCACAAAACAGTCTTCGTGAAATAATCATTGTACGATCATGGACGTACAGTTATCCGCTGACGATCTGTTAGTGCTATATCGTGACGGATATTACACAACATCTGCACAATTACGGGAAGTGTTGGCGATTATTGCGCAGAAAATCATCGCGGGAGAAAGTATCTCTTTGGTTGAGGAGTATGACCACTTACTACGGACAGTGACAACATCCGCACCCGATCTTTCAGGAGGAGGATGGACAGATATTCCCGAAGAGTCCCCAGGCCCCCCGTCGACACCTGATTCTGTATCCCGAGTCACCAAGAAGGCGCAGGCATCCGACACAGGATCTTCTACAAACGCTGCATCCAGATCACACCCGGAGCCTTTGCCAGGACCGTCATGGAGACCGGACCCATCAGCAGAACAGCCATCAAATGGGAAAGGTAAGAAAAGGAAACGTGCTTCAGTGTCTCGTGAACAGATAGGGAATATAACATTACATAACATTCAAGAACGTGAATATCCTAAATTCCGTTCCAAGGGACGACGTGTTGAATTCAGTTTCTCACACCCGCCAGAAAATGTCGATCCTCACACTTGGATTCGCGAAGGTGTTGAAAATCTTCTCACCTACGTTAAAAAAGACAGCAAGGATGAAGACAAAATAGGTTTAACTTTGTCTAACATATCTGACCCAACTGTGAAAGATATTTACATCGGGTGGCATAGATGTGATCAGTTGCATAGTGATATGGTGTGGAACATTATGTACAAAATACTACAAAGTGCAAAAACCTTCACTGCTACAGATCGCTTAATTTTACGAGCAGACCATGTCAATATACCTGTTGGAGGTGGGGGTAATCGAACATATTGTTTACCTAATTACATGTTAAGCACTCAAAAAAGAAGTATCGTCGGTGTGCCAAATAGAAAAAAACCACTCTGTTTAGCTGAAGCGCTGGTCATAGGGAAAGCCTATGCTGATAACGATCCTTCCTATACTCAATACAGAAAAAACAGAAATCTTCTCAAACCTGTTTTCGAAATTATGCGAAAAGCAGATGTAGATCTGACAGACAATACGTGTGCCGGAAGTGGAATTCCCGAACTGAGAAAATTTCAGCAAGTTCTCTCAGAATATAAAATTATTGTATACAACAATCTTCGTGACGTTAAAGATGTTTTGTTTGAAGGACAGGTTGAAAACGCTTCCAAATTTATATATCTTCTCTACGATAACCTGAGACAGCATTATGATGTGATAGTGAACCGTGTTGGAGCATTTGCGGCAAAACAAGAATGTCGCGGGTGTAACGAACTCATATTTCAGAAAGCTCATAACCATCTGTGTAAACAGTTATGTTCTATGTGCCGTTCAACTCCACCGTGTGTGCCTGAACAGGGTGTTCGTAGAATATGTCAAACATGTAACAGAATTTTCAAAAATGAGAACTGCTTCACAAATCATGTTTCTACACCGTTCCGAAACGGTACTGTCTGCAGCGAAATCCAACAGTGTCCCCGATGTTTCAGAATTATTCTCACGAACAATAGATATGAGAAAGTACATAGATGCAACATAAAATATTGTACGGTATGTAATTGTGTGAAACCTATAAATCATTTCTGTTACATGTCTATACCGAAACCTAAACAGAACTCAAAATTTCTATTTGTGTTTTACGACTTTGAATGCTACACTGACATTCCTTATTTTGAGAAAGAAAAAACTTTTCTTCACGTTCCGAATCTTATCGTGGTGCAGACGGCCTGTCACGCATGTTACAAAAAAGAGGATTTAACAGTTCCGTGTTCTGTTTGTGGAACAAGAGAGTTTATATTCTGGGATGACCCTGTAGACACATTTCTGTCCTATTTGGAATTGCAGCATAAGTTTTCCGACATAATCATCTGTGCACATAATGCACGAGGTTACGATTGTACATTTTTATTACGGAGAATGTTGGAGAGAGAAATGAAACCTCGTGTCATCTTAGATGGTACCAAAATCATCAGCATGACATACCAAAATCTTCATTTTGTGGACAGTCTCAACTACGTTCAGACAAATCTTGCAGGCTTTTCGAAACTTTTCGGTTTGCCTGTTCAGAAAGGATATTATCCGCATTTGTGGAACACCTACAAGAACAGAAATTACATTGGACCGATGCCTCCTCCTTCTGCATACGGTTATGAATACATGAAAACAGTTGAAGATCAACACCGTTTCATGTCTTGGTATGACGTCGAATGCATGCGAAACGTACCTTTCAACAACAGAAACCAGCTTCTCCAATACTGCATCAAGGATGTTACCCTGTTGAGACAAGGATGTCTGAAGCTGAGACAGAATTTCCTAGACATATGCAAAATAGACATTTTCAAGGATTGCCTCACAATAGCATCTGCCTGTTCACTAATTTACAGACAGAAATTTATGCCTGCTAACACTATAGGAATAATTCCTAAAGGAGGTTACCATCATGCAGATCAGATGTCGAAGTTTGCATTGAAATGGCTAACCTACGTTGAAGAACAGAATGATGTAATACTTCTTCACGGCGGACGTACTCGTGAAAAATATGTCATAGGAGGACGTTACAGAGTGGACGGTTATCACGAGGAGACGAAAACAGTGTATGAGGCCCTGGGCTGTTACTGGCATGGTTGTCAACGTTGCATATCCGTTAACAGGGATATGTATCCGAAAGATGACGATGAAACCGATCAGGATAGTAACAGTCAGAAACAGTGACATGTTGAACACTGCAGCCTTCAGATACGAGACAACATGTCGTAAACTTGCGGCTTTACGTTCTGAAGGATACCATGTCGTCACTATGTGGGAATGCGATTTCAACAAAATATTGAAAGCAGATCCTGAACTGAATAGATATCTATCGACACATCCTATTGTTTGCTGCATTCCTTTGAATCCACGAGACGCCTTATATGGAGGAAGAGTTGAAACAGTCAGGACTTATTACAAAATCAAGGAAAACGAGAAATTGCAGTACAACGATTTTACAAGTTTGTACCCTTATGTTAACAAATACTGTGCCTATCCTGTCGGACATCCTACAATATTTCTAGGAAATTCTATTCCTCCGGTAAATGAGGTTTTGAACATGGAGGGACTCATCAAATGTACTATTCTCCCACCGAAAACCCTTTTACATCCTGTTTTACCTACAAAAATGCACGGAAAACTGATGTTTGTATTGTGCAAGGAATGTGCTTTTAAATTAAAATGTGAAGGTACATGCAGCCATTCCGATGATCAGCGTATACTTTCAGGAACTTGGGTCATAGCCGAGGTGCGTAAAGCTTGCAGTTTAGGCTACAAAGTGCTGTCAGTATCGGAAGTGTGGAAGTATGAAACATCGATGTACGACCCTGTCACAAAGACTGGAGGACTTTTTTCTGGTTATGTCAACACCTTCTTGAAAATAAAACAGGAAGCGAGCGGGTGGCCTTCATGGTGTCAGAACGACGAGGATAAGCAGAAATACATACAGGAATATTTCGATAAGGAGGGTATTCTGTTGGAAGAAAACAGTATCGAAGTCAATCCCGGGAAACGTACTCTGGCTAAACTCTGCCTTAATTCCTTATGGGGCAAGTTCTGCCAACGGGACAATCTTTCCCAGACAGCCATCATCAAGGAATCGAAGGATTTCCTCGATAAAATGACTGACCCAAATATCGTAATCGGAGGAGTCGTATTCATCAATCAGGACACCGTTTTAGTAAACTGGAAATATGTTGAAGAAGCAGTCAGTCAGAACAGGAAAGTAAACGTTCCTATCGCTGCCTTCACAACATGTCATGCTCGTCTGAAACTTTATGAACTTCTAGAAAAATTGGGTGACAGGGTATGTTATTGTGATACAGATTCAGTAATTTACATAGATAGTCCTGAAATGGAATACCATCCCCAGACAGGTGACGCACTAGGAGAACTCACCGATGAATTGGTAGATTTCGGCACCGATGCGGTTTGTGAACAGTTTGTTTCAACGGGACCGAAAAGTTACAGCATGAAAATAACAAAACCGTTCTCCGAAGCACAGTATATCTGTAAAGTGAAGGGGATTACATTGAATACCTCCACATCAGAATTGATTAATTTCGATACCATGTGCGACATGATAAACAATGAGAAACCTGAAGTTATGGTCGAAAATATTTTCCGAATCAGAAGAACAAAACAGTTCCAAGTCATCAGTACAAATGAAAAAAAGCTGTTTCAGCCAGTATTGCTGAAACGACAATTCGACCATGAACATTTATCGTTTCCTTTCGGATACTGTGCAGACTAAAATATGTCTGTAACGGCCCAGAGTTCGTACCCTTCGGGGCTGATATAAAACGTGTTCGCAGACTGACAGACCTTCATTTTTCTTCAGAATCTGTAAGACGTTTCTTCAGCATGATTCCTAAACTTTCTCATCCTTTCACCATGATGGTTTGCGGAGCATCAGGAAGCGGAAAAACTACTTTTGTGACAAACATGGTCGATTCCATCGTTCATCTTGTAGAAGGATCCGTCAAGAAAATCATATGGTGTTACGATCAGGAGAACAGTATTCCACAAAGTCTTCGAGATGTGCAATATCATAAAGGTATCGTCGATTGGCAGTCGTGGAACGGAAAAACTCCTACACTCATAATCCTGGATGATCTTATGATGGTTGCACAAGGGGAAAAAGTCGCCGACCTTTTCACAAAAGGCAGCCATCACAAAAACATTTCGGTGGTGTTCATAACACAGAATCTTTTCCACCAAGGAAAAAATTGCAGGGACATTTCGTTGAACGTGAAGCACTTTGTTATTTTTAAAAATCCTCGAGATATGAACCAATTCACTGTTTTTGCAAGACAACTTCATCCTCACCGCATGAAGGAACTCGAAAAAGTATATATAGATGCTACCACGCAACCTTACAGTTATTTGTATATTGATCTCTCACAGTCAACACCGGATCCTTTACGTTATCAAACAGACGTTTTCAACCAGAATTACTCAACTGTATATCTTCCTCAGGAATGTTTAAAACATCGAGATGAGGAAAACGAGGAAGACACGTACCAACTCACGTTCTAACAGGAATAGACATTCCACTTCTTTCAAGAAACATTCACCTTTCTTGCACGTGTTGAAAAATTCGCCGCCCAAAATCCGTAAATCATTATTGAAAAGTGCTCCGAAAAAAACGATACGTTTCATCAGCGAATGCTGCCTGAACGTTTTAAAAGGAAACGTGAAAATTAAACCGTCCGCAAAACGTCGTCTGACACCTTACAAGTCGGTCATACGCAATCTAGTGAAACCGAAAGTGAACATCGAGAAACGCAGAAAGCTTCTTGTTCAGAAAGGAGGATTTCTACCTTTACTTCTAGGCTCCTTGTTATCGGGTCTTCTCGGTACTCTCATTCCTCATTGAGAAATGACATCTTCTTACAAAAAAATGATCGTCCTTTCACCGGAACAGTTAGCACGTATTCGTGGTTCCGAATTGTCTGTGACTCAAAAATTATCCGTTCTAGATAAGAAGATGAATGATATTCTAAAAATGAAAAATATATCAGACGATCAAAAATGGCGTCTTTACAGAAAGGAACTGGACGAGTATTTATGGTTGAGTCGAAAATCCAAAGAACCATTACAGATTCCTATTGTGCAAGATAACGACGGTTCTTCTACTATTTCACCAGAATCGACGTATTTTCCTCAGAATCTGGCAGAGACATTACCCCGTAATACACGTCATCAGTTACAGAATATCATCGATGAGTACCAATCCACGGCACAACATTTGATAGACGAACGTCAGGAAAAAACACTTCCGGATCCGAAAACATTGAACTTCTCATCGTCGCCAACGGAAAGCCCTGGACCGTCTCATCGACAGAAGAAGAAGAATAAGAAAGTGACCGTCCGTGTTTCCAGGAAAACTACACCTTTTCTGAGAACACCTGACGCTTACAAACTGGTTCCTCTGAGAAAAAGCCGTAGACAGAGAGATCGGTCATGGGAGTCTCTAAGTTGAAACACAATAAAATTCTCACCAAAATATATTACGATCCCCGACACCATGCTTCATTCTCATCTGTAGATCGTCTGTGGAAAGCGGTACGGGATAAAAATATATCACGCGATACGGTGAAAAAATGGTTGATGCATCAGGAAACCTACACTCTCCACAAACCTGCGAGAAAAAAGTTTCCTCGAAATCATTACAACGTATGGAACATAGACATGCTTTGGGAAGCCGATCTCAACGACATGACATCGATACAAAAACATAACGACGGATACAAATATCTTCTGACAGTGATCGACGTATTTTCAAAATATGCCTTTGCATTACCGCTAAAAAATAAAACAAGCAATTCGGTAACCGAAGCTTTCAAAACTATTTTCGAAGAAAACAGACGGAAACCTGTTACACTACAGACCGACCAAGGAACGGAATTTACAAATTCTACATTCCAGAAATTTTTAAAAAATGAACATGTACAGTTCTCGACAGCAACAAATTATCCTGTGAAAGCGAGTGTAGTGGAACGTTTCAACAGAACATTAAAAGAACGGATGTGGAAATATTTCACCTCAAAACAGACAAGACGTTATGTAGATATTTTACCGCAACTTCTCGAAGGTTACAATACAGCAATCCACAGTTCCATAGGAATGGCCCCTCGAGATGTCAACGAAACAAACGTTTACATTGTGTGGAAACGTCTCAACAAACCTGACAAACATGTTTCACAACCGTCTTCAGATCTTAATGTAGGTGATATTGTACGAATTTCTGTCGTCAAAGGACATTTTGAGAAAGGATACGAACAAACGTGGTCACGAGAACTTTTCAAAATCCATTCCCTTGTTCAGCGAACACCTGTACCTGTATACATATTAGACGACTTAAATGAAGAACCAGTAAAAGGTACATTTTACAAACATGAACTGCAGAAAGTTTATTCGGATCCTGACGAAGAGTATAAAATTGATAAAATTTTGAACACCCGGGGAAAAGGAAAAAATTTGGAATACCTGGTTCGTTGGCTCGGATATCCACCTAGTTTCGATTCATGGATCAAGGCATCTTCCGTAAAACAGTTATCGGGAAAATAATTTCCAAAACATATTTATATCAAAATATAACGGTACTGCGATCCAGTGAGTCTTCTGTGTTCGGCGAGAATGGATGATAATTTCTACGTTTACCTCCTATCATCTGCATCGGAGGAATATTTTCCAGACAACACACTCACCCATTTCACCGTAAAACTTGCTAAACGGATCGATCTGTCTCCAGAATTGTGGGAAGTCGGATTGGCAGAACTACATTATTCAACTCTATACGACAATGTTTTGGAAACTGATTCTGGAATGTTAACTCTTCCTGTTCGGACATATGCAAGTGCTGAGGACCTAGTCTCTACCATCATCGAATCTCTCCCCGACGACCTGGAAATAAGGAGATCCGTTCTCGAGAAATTCTGGCATTTTTTGACGGAACCGCAATGGGGAACATTTGGATCTACTACCTGTACGGATAACACACTCTATATTAACGAACAACCATTTTATTTTCCTGCAACAACATATACGATAGAGGATCTGATTTATTTCCTGAAAACAGACCCTGCTAATGTAGCTGTTCCTACTCATCTCAGGTTTTTCTTCAAACAGGCCGTGTACAAACATCTATCCGTGATAGGGGTTCCGAAGCCTGAACCTGACGATGCTCCAACAAATACCGTTACACCCATAGACGAAACTGATGACTATGCTAAATTTCGATATGACATATTGAAATCTATTTATTCTACGCACGCAATGTCCAATAGTGTTGTGGATAAAAACCCATACATATTTATTTACTCTGATCTGGTGAAACAACAATTGGTCGGGGGAGAAATGGTACATCTCTTGCGTCTTACCCGAAAACAGTGTTCGGACACAAATACCTCTTGCACAGTACCCGTAGCCCATCAAACATTCGACCCGATTCATTACGTTCCTCTGGATAAAGCCTCTTTCGAAACAATAGAAATTGCGTTGTACGATAGAAAAGGAAATTTCTTACCTTTGAGAACTGGGTCCGTACCCACAATCGCTGTTTTACATTTTCGTAGAAAAGGAAAGTCCTTTTAAAAAACAGTAGACAGCTATTTCTCTCAGTCTTTGTCGAAAAGCGAATGAATCACCATGAATTCGCAGACCGAATATTATAGTAACCAAATCCGTGGAGGAATTGGGCCCATCTAGCGTTCAACTAGAAATCAGAAAGGGAGAGGATTGGGGTCACTTTTCGCAGGACTGTTTAGAATGGTGAAACCTCTACTCTGGAGCGGTGCAAAGACGATCGGAAGAGAAGCTTTAAAAACAGGAGCTAACATTATCACCGACATTGCAACAACCCAACAAACTCCGAAAACTATTGTTCGTCAACGGGTACGTGAAGCAGGTCAAAATCTTCAAAATAAAGCACAACGGAAAATCGACTCTCTGGTAGGTTCTGGTATAAGAACCAAACCTGCAACAAGAATTGCTCAGTTGATGTTAAAACGTTCAGCCACCCGTATTAGAACATCTACGATCCGTAAAAAACGAGCATCCAAAAAACGAAGAAAAACATCTGCAAAATCTAGGAGAACACGTAAAAGAAAAATCAAACAGAAGGTCTCAGGGAAAGATATTTTTGGATAATGATGGAGGATAACATGTGCATGATCTCGCAGTTCGACCTCTTCCGGAAAAAACCTATTCAGCAAAATGTGGAAAAAACGTACACAGCCACCTACAAACCTATCGCTTCCATCGATAATCAGAATATAATTCAGTTTGTCATACCGGCGGCAGGAACTGATTTTCTCGATCTTTCATCTGCCTATCTTCGTCTGCAAACGCAAATGGTTAAACAGGATGGAAGTCCCATGAGTGCTTCCGAAACAGAAAATGCTCTCACAAAAAACTGCGGGGTCGTGAATTATCTTCTCCATTCACTCTTTTCCCAATGTACAGTGACTCTCAACGGCATTGCTGTAACAACCGCCGATAACAATTACGCATATAAAGCGATCTTCGAAACAGCTATCAATTACGGAAGCGATGCCGCAAACACGCATCTCACGAATGCCCTATGGTATTTGGACACACCTGAACATCAAGATAAAATCACTTCCGACAACACAGGTTTCACCACAAGAAAAAATTTTTTCCAGTATGTTCCGACGATCGGAAATCCTACGGAAGTGACAGCCGTGGTCGACCTTATGGGAAAACTTCACATAGATTTCTTCCACCAATCTAAATACCTGCTCAACGGTGTTGAAGTACGCATCGATCTAGCTAGATCACGTGACGCTTTTTACATCTGGGGAGACCAGACATCACCTACAGTAAGAATAAAAATTTTAAAGGCTGTTCTCGAAATAAATCACATCATTCCTACTCCTACCACCAGTTTGGCCATAGACAGAGCACTCACTTACGCTCCTGCTCATTATCCGTTCACCAGAAGCGTCATCAAAGCTTATTCTTACGTCGCCGGAACGCAACAGATTTCGATCGATAATGCTTTTCAAGGTCCTTTTCCGAATGTTGTTCTTTTTGCTATGGTATCCACCGCCAGCTTTCTCGGAGACAGTAAGAAAAATCCGTTCGACTTTAGAAGTTTTAACCTATCTTCTTTCCATCTTGTGAAAAATGGAGAACTCGTACCTTCCGAACCTTTACAAATCACCACAGGAGGAAACAGCGGATTGATAACACGTGCCTATCAAACTCTATTTTCCGGTACAGGCATTCACCACGCCAATTACGGACACCAGATCACACGGAAAATGTTCGAGAACGGATTCTTTTTCCTGATTTACGACATAACGCCAGACTCTTCAGGAAACGACACGCACACCAGTCTCCAGGAACAAGGCATCATCGGAGCCGAGATGCAGTTTTCTCCTCAGCTGTCGGAAAATATAACATGCCTTTTGTATGCTGAATTTGAATCTGCAGTAGATATACCTAAAGATAGAAGTGTCATCCTCCATCAGTGAGACCGAATTTTCCATAAATATGTGTGCCTGTGTTTCTGACTCACAGTGTTACCGAAATAGCTCTTATGTAAACATTATACTGCTTGTGATGGAAAAACCCACCAAAGTGATAACCCGTACTATTAACCATAGTAGTGTTTCTTCGAAAGTGACAACTTCAAAACCTGTGAACATACAATTGTTTCCCGAACTATTTGACAACAGTCCAGGAAGCATAGAAATGACCAAAAACAGACACATTATTATACATTATTGAAAACATAAGCAGCATGAACACGTCGCAGATCAGACAGATTCTATCTCGAAACTGTTCCACCAGAAACATTTTTTACGGTGTTTACCCGAGAGATCTTTTACCTCGGACGTTTCCTAAGCCGGCCTTGGTCATTGCAAACACTGACAAGTCCGACTGCCGGGGTACACACTGGGTGGCCTTCTATTTCGACAAAAACAATGTGGCCGAGTATTTCGATTCATACGGATTTCATCCTTTCTATCAAGAATTCGTAACTTTCCTGAACAGTCATTCCTCGGTCTGGACTTACAACAGCATTCCCTTACAGGGGATATTGGCCACAACATGCGGTCATTACTGTTGCGTGTATGCTTATTACAAAGCACGTCACGTTACAACCAAGGATTTCATCCAGACATTTCCACCAGGTATCAGTAAAGATGGATATATCCTGCACCGTTTTCGTCAGATCTTCAAATGTTTACCACATTCCAAGTGTCCCAGAGGGGAACAAACGTGTTGTTCTATCCACACGATCCAGGCTCGTGTCATGAAGAAATCTATTTAAAATGTGTGCTGCGTATCTTTCTCTCAGTGCCATCGAGACAGTTCTAGTGAACACATCATGGAACCTCCTGCTGTTTCTATAATGGAGAAACACGACAAACTTGTGACGCGCATGACTAATCAGGATGATGCTTCCAAACGTAAACCTCGAAAACGTGTGCAACCCATTAAATTAGAAACCATTACTATCAAGAACGAGGCGTCTGACGAAGGAATGGATGTGTCTACGGACTGTGATTTCATAAAAAGACGTAGGGAAATTGGTTTTTCCACAGACAAAATCGAGTGTCCTAAACTACATGACGTAGATGCATGTTTAGATCTCTATCTTGCAAACACATATTTTCTGAACAAGGAAAAAAACAAATACGTAGCCATAGGATTCGAAAAGGAATCCCCTTTCAATTTGGTGTGGGAGTTTTCGCAACAGGGGAGATCACCCGTACGCATCCATTCTAAACAGATTAGAGAACTGTGTGCTTCAAAATCTGACTTACTGAATTACGTCGACACTGGTCGACGATTCAGTTATTTGGTTACTGGAAATATCACCGTTAGTGGTGTAAATTTTTTCGGGAAACGTTGCATCTCGATGTATCAACATCATTCACCGGATGCTTTCATTTTCACAGCCTCTGAACTACATTTATTTATGTGTAATCTTTTCAGACCTCTGCAAAAATTAATGAACGAACGTTATCATAAATTACAACCCGAAATGGAGGCTTTTGTATATTGTATAAAAAAGAATATAGTTTCAGAAAAAAAAGAAGTACCCGATGTATTGAACTATTTTTATGTACTTTGGTACAACGAACTGATGATTGAAATATATCTTGAGAACAATCTTGGACACACATTGGTATTGTAAATAAAATCTGTTATATTTGCTGTTGTAAACTATCCATTGTATTTCATATTGTAAATAAACCATTGTTACTTTTATGTATTATGTAAAATGACCATTATCGATGTCCATATGTAAATATATTTCACATCGTGATCGAATCATATTGTTAACCTATATCTACAATTATAAATAAAACATTTGTAAATGTTCAAAAAATCTTTTATTTCTTGTATTTATTACAATAGAAACTACATCTTCCAGACATTTTCAACTGCACATTTTTTTTTCACGTTCTCACATTTACTATGTTCTCTGCATTTTCCTGCAGTCTTTTTCACACTATCCAACTTTGGACATTCAAGTTCTTCGATGTTGCGCACAGATATTTTACCCATACGTTTTTCTCCAAGTAATTTTTCCAACCATTTAATTTTCTCCATACCTTTGACGTACACTTCCTGATTCACAAGCATAAAATATAAAACGTCTCCTAATTTCTCATACGGAAGCCACCCATCTCCCCAGTTCAGACCGTGTTTGTTGGTACGGAGCCAGTAATTCACCCGGCGATACTTTTCACTCAACAAGTGAAAACCATATGGAGATTTCACTAAACAGTCAAATGCGCTGTCGAAAGGAAATTTTAAAATCCCTACTTCTTTCCACACAAATTCTCCTCCTGCTCCGCGAAGACCTTGAATGTCCAAAAAACAGGCATCCATTTTGTTCAACAGGTGAAAACAGTTAAGGTATCTTCAATGCTGCCCCGGCATACGGCACACTTGTCCAATTGAGAGGCACAGAGACCACAGGCTACAAAATGTCGACACGGAAGAATTACCACACTGCAAGAGTTTTCAAAACATATTTTACAGAGTAGCACAGAATCCACACTCTGATTATCGGATGTTTTTTCAGTAGTTTCCACACTGTCGCAATATTTGCAACTTTTCGAATCACTGTGTAACGCTGCAACACTCTGTATGTAACTACAGGCTGGTATTGCCCGGTAATGTTCTAGAATCGGGCAATCTTCGGATGTCCAATCACACACTCCGTACCCACAATGGAAACATATTACCCTATCACTGAATCCTGAATAATAAAAACCTGCAGTGACTAATTCTTCAGCAGTCTGACGTAATCCTATTGGCCACTTTCTGTAAGTCTTGTATCTCGCATTCACCGACATATAATCGGTGGTAAAAGGACCGCCTGCTATCAGACGAGTATGGTAAGTATACACTCTCATATGTCGAACAAAAAAAACTCGTCTGATACTGTAGGTATCGGGTATGAAGGTTCAGCCAGAATATTCTCAAAATCAGATACTGTAGGTGAAGGGGTCGTTGGTATCGGCGATAAAGGTTCAGCCAGAATATCCTCAGGATCGTCGGGGAACAGCCGTCTGCGAAAATCGAAACCTTCGGGAGGAACCACAGGGAAACAAGGATGACCTTCTAAGTTAAGTAACAATGGACGATCACAGCCAGAACACCACACGGAATTTCTGTCTGCCAACAAAGAAAGCCACTCTTTCACTCTATTCTTCAAAGCTTCGCCCAACTCTTCCTTCCTGCGACGTAGTTCGCAGATACACCCGTGACTCGGAAATCCTGTTCTCTCGTCACCTCTTCTTTTCCTCTCTTCTATCTCCTTCAAAGTCTCGCAGCGACGGTGAATTCTTTTTCCTAATCCGTTCACCACGTGACATCCACACCAGGGAGATTCAGGTATCGCTACATACATAAACGGGAAATAACTCAGCAACCGATCCAGGGTCGTTCGATCACTGTCCAGATCGCCGCAAGACCGAACAAGTTCCCAGAACTCTTCGTAGCTGATCTCGTAGAAATTCACACCATTATCAGACAAACGTGTACCGCTTACATCCATCCTCACATGACACTAAGATCCTCTTTCCTTTCTATTTATACCCTTTTCCCTCCTACGTCACCATTTCCGTTAAACAAACTTCAAACTACAAGGCTACGCCCAAAACATGTTCGGGCATGTTCACACAGAACCGTTACACCACCCAGAAATTGCAAATTCATCGAAACCTACGCCCAAAACATGTTCGGGCATGTTCTATTCAGACAGAAAACCGTTACACCCATTTCCAGGAATCTCAGACTCATCAACGGTCTCAAAACGGGAGAATTTCAGACTCATCAACGCCATCTGTTGTCAAACACCGGAAACACGTACTCCAATTTATATATGACGTCACACGCCAAAATAGCGTAACAAAAACAAAATGGCGTCACAGGAATTAAAACAATTCATAATAATAATATAATAATATTTAAATTAATAATAATTTAATAATATAATCTGGTCACGTGACTTCCATTTTGTGACGTTACAAACAGTCACGTGACTCCCAGAAATTGCAAATTCATCCAAACCTACGCCCAAAACATGTTCGGACATGTTCTATTCAGACAGAAAACCGTTACACACATTTCCAGGAATCTCAGACTCATCAACGGTTTCAAACGGGAAACGCCCCCCAAAAATAGCCACCTATCTCATCAACACCGGAAACCCTTATCAAGTCCTCATTAACAACAGAAAACACTTCCCGCAATCTCAAACTTATCAAACCCTCCAAACCGAAAACGCCCCCTTTATCAACTCCAGACCGGAAACACTCTCCTCATTAACAACAGGAAGTCCATATCATTAAGCCCCGCCCCTTTTCCCTCATCAACCAATCAAAACGCTCAAAAACCCCACCCTTGCTTGCCCACACTGCTTGGTCATCAATTGATCTTTGATCGATCTTTTCCAATCAATTGATTTATCGGACTCAACGGGGGTGAATAACTACTACAGTCTTTGTTGTGCCGGGGGAAACCACCAGGTGCCCGTCTGGGGTAAACTCAGATTTAAGATCAGATAAGGAGAGGCTGGAAATACCATAGATAGACCCTGTTTCCATTGGAAATCCTCGTTGGATATTTTAATTGAATGTGCATGTGCTATCATCTGGTGCCCTTTTTTAAAAGCAAGATTGCATTTTGTTTAATTTCATTTTCATTTCAATTTTTAACCTAAAACTAACAAATTGAATGGTCATTTTTTGCATTTTTAGGATATTCTATAGGTCATATACCTATATTTGTTAGGTCATCAACTTCAGTTCCCTACTTATAAATATATTAAATTATGTGGATACCTGATGCGAAACGTATGATGCACGATCAGAGAGCCTGAATGTTGCATTGGAAACTGCAGAGAACAATGACTGACTTATGAACAGTGAAAGGTTTTTCCATGCTCCAATGGGACTTTATTTGTAACTATAAATAAACAAGGGAGAAGGACACAGGTTGGTATGATGAACTAAATTTGTAAACTAAAAGTTTTAATTGAAGAAACAAAACACGTTCACGGTCAAAAATAGGGCATTCAATTTCAGGCACATTACAATAAATGAAAGAGTTTTTTTTATTACCAAAATTAAAGAAGTTGCAAAATATGATGAAACAATACACCGAATATTGCGAAAAATGACGGGAAAATGCCGTGTATGTGTGTATATTTAATGGGCATCGTGTCCGAGATGTCAGAAAAAAGATGATATTTTATCAACTTCCGCTCCCTATTTATAAGTTGTTTTAAGCGAAATTCTCCATTTTTATTCTTTCCATATATGATATCAATATCACATTGCAAACCGTTATTAATGGTTTCAATGTCATTTGCTGGGAAAAAAAGTTTGATATTACTTTAGATTCGAACATGCAAACGCAAGGATCAAAGTATTGCTTTAGACAGCACTCATGATTTTGAAACGTGGAAAGGTAATCATTTTACGGGAAACGTGAAAGTTGGTGTATGTTGACAGACTGTAGCTACTGCCATATTAACACTGACAACTAGGAAGCGTTCTCAATGATCACGTGGCTGCATGTTTTTTTTGCTAATAAGTAACTGCGTTTTTGCAACACATACACAAATACATCGTCGCTTCGGAACATCAAATTTTCATCTTTGCTGCTTTCAGATTACCAACATACCAAGTGGCATGCAATGCAAAACGTTTTGCAGAAACCTCAGTTTTATAAATAAGGTTGGATGAAATTAGACAAAAAAAAACATTCCTTCCGCTGAGCTCGAACTCGGGTTGCCCGCATGCAGGTCCGACACGATAACCAACACTCCAAACGAGACAACACGAAACTCTTTCGCAAGTAGCCGATTGAAACGCAAGTTAATTTTCAGATTGCTAATTCCCAAGGTATAACACACAGAAGATCTGGGTTCGATTCTCAGGGTGGGTGACCTAAAGTCAGAATTTTCCTGGCATTGTCCCTGCATAAAACGGCTCTGGGGCTCACTGAGACTCAAATCGGTGGGTATCTGGGGCACCACATGTGGTAAATGTGGCTGGAGCATGGTGCTGATCAAATTGGCTGAGATCAGGAATATGTGGGGCCGTACCCCACATCCCCTAAATCCTCTTATGGTGGTGAACCTTGCAGAGTTACACTATTTGGGTTTCGGGCCACCCTATAAACATAGGGCTGCACTACTCTGTAACAGTAGTGCTACAGTGGGTTGGGAAGATTGTGCTTCATGAACATTTGTCATTTTTAGCTTAATTAGCAATTTCATGTGGTTTTATTTGTGATTGATTGATTTGGTGTTTAAGTCCACTTTATGCACAGTAAGGCTAATCGGGACTGGACCTACAGTTTAAAGTGGGATCCGAACCACTTGTGCCTCCAACGGGTATCGAACCTGGGACCCCTTGATTACAAGGCGACGACGGTACCACTGCACCATCGGAGATTCCCAGGTTTGATTTATGATCTCACATCATTGGCTGACGTCAGCAACTCACCTGTGGTGCACATGCCCCTAAGTTGGGAAGATTGTGTTGCATATGAGTGTTTAGCACATAGAGATGTTTTATAAGGGAGTAATTACAAACTTTGTGCTATGATTTTTTAGAAAGTTATTATCCATAATTTTCCATATCTCACATGACAAATGTCGATGTTATGGCTTCAGTTTGATGGGAGGTGTGCACTTGATATCTGCCAGATTGGAGATCCAAGGTGTTACAATAAAAGGCAAAAAATCGAAGAATCATGGCAAACTGCCATTTTACTTTTATGTGTTTTAATTTATTTTTTTAATTATCACTGCTGAATGTGGCTGCCTAACCCACAATACTATCCAAAAGCCAAAATTTACATGTTTATCCAAGAAAATAAACGGGATTTTTATTGAAAAAGGTTCAATCAAAAAAGGTGAAAATTTTCCAAACTAATTGTTAGAATGAATTGTTTGCCTCCAATGGGCAGACAGATTGACTGAAATATTGTGAACAATCCAATAAGGAATACAGTGAAATCTCGATTTTACATTTTTCAGGGAACCAAGATCAAAGAACTTAAAATGTGTGAAAATGTAAAATCGAGGAAAATTTTATAACATTTTGCTTGGGGTTTCACTGTATTTTCACATAGGATCAATTGTCTCAAATCTAGGCAGATGGGCCAATCAAGTTGATTGATGTTGTGTTGAACTGCTGTTTAGGTAGGCATGTAAGTGCACATAAAATTTGTCTTCATAGCTTGGTTAGTTTCATAGATACTCAGATGGAAAACAGAATGGTGCATAAAGGTATTTATTCAGTGTTGCTGATTGGAGTCCTAAAAAGTGATTAAAATAAGCAAGATTCAATTTAAAAAAATACATACTTTTGATTACTTTGATTTATTTTACACAACCACCACCATGGTAATTAGTAGGTGGATGAAGGATCTCTCACTCACTCACTCTCTCTTTCTCTCTTTCTCTCTCTCTCTCTCTCTCTCTCTCGCCCCCCCCCCCCCACACACACCTGTTTTCCCACCCTCCATTAAGAGGAAGCTGGACTTTTCACGCCAAAGCGAGGAAGTTTTAAAAGTGCTCTAATTGGACCGAGATTTGTATACGTACTAGAGGTACTCCCGAGGATAGCGGGAATCTGGGTGTGGCTGCTATACACTCCATGGAAGTTGAGATATTGACAATGAATGGGCGGACAAGCACAGCACCCCCAAGAGAGGCAGGTG
The DNA here is from genome assembly GCF_977018435.1 of Lepisma saccharinum. Classification (NCBI taxonomy): domain Eukaryota; kingdom Metazoa; phylum Arthropoda; class Insecta; order Zygentoma; family Lepismatidae; genus Lepisma; species Lepisma saccharinum. Next base: position 215,223,383 of record NC_139230.1, on the reverse strand, counting down.
CAAACTTAAGAGTATTGCGAGGAATCGTTATTCATTTGTTATTTCGTAGGTCACACACTGCGTTGACGAAACGTTATGTAAGAGGAAGCCACAAACACCAAACCCCAAAGCGAGGAACCAACTAAACACAATAGTGTCCGTAAAACGTGAATAGAGAGGAACTACGTGTGACGTTATGATGAGTGACGGGTGATTCGAAGCGCGCGCTGGTGTTTGACGGTCATAACTTGGCCCCCATTGGCTGCGCTACCTGTCAGTAATCTGCCGTCGATCACGCGGCAACCCAAGCACCGCCCTCCATACCAAATCATATGGGAATAAATGTTGCAACAATGTGCGAGAGCGTCTCCGCGCCAAAAGGGGTGGAACAAGCTGGTTTCTGATGGCTTAGTAACCGTGCAAGCGGCATGACAGGCAAGGAACGTACGTACGGTGGCCATTTTCTACTTCGCGCAATTAGTCGACGTAAGGTGAAAGGACATAAATGGGGAGTTGTATCTTAGGGAGATAGACTAAATTGTGGTAGAATGAAAAAATATTCTTATAAAAAGAATATATTTGAATTTTCATCACATGGAATTGTTACTTGTTTGGGTTAGTTCTTAACACCGCTTTATGCACAGAAAATCTAATCGGGACTGGACCTACAGTTTAAAGTGGAAACCGAACCACCGTGCAATGTGCATCTACCACCACCATTGCATGGCATCAGATAATATTATTTCGATGGATATTGTGATGCGTTGGAGGCTGATCGCTGTTAGTATTGTCAGTTGGGATGTCTAGATAAAACTGTTTTAAACTATGTCTTAATTCTGGCCATTTAAGCCATGGTTTGAATTTTCTTAACTTCCATTAGAACGCCGTTAAGTCATGTTGATATTTACTTATATTTATTTATTTAACATAAAATATGTGTACCGTCACGTTGACCTAGAAGATGGTCGGCCCCCGTGGCGGAGTGGTTAGCACATCGCGCTGCGACGCCAGGGGTCCCGGGTTCGAATCCTGGCTTGGGCATGAACGTTTGTGATGTCTATTCATCAATTTCATCATATCATCACTCATCCCCATCTTCGCAAATTAGCCAAAAGTGGCACAAGAAGCGAAGTAAAATAAATCAAATCAAGCAAACCAAACTGACCTAAAGTCGTTTTCACGTTCAGAAGACAGAACGGCGCTTATGGAGAAACCGCACAGTGTTGCCAATACAGCGCTAGATCATGTCGCCGGGAAATGATGACCTTCCTTCACAATGAAGGTGTTACATATTTTGTATATATAATGATAATTATATGTAATTATTAATATTAATATTATACTGTGAACGTTACAGTTACCCTTTTTACTATGATCCATTGCGATCACTACACACGCGAGTGTAATGCGCGAATATGACACTTCAGAAATCACTTAAAAAAGTAAAAATCACAGCGCTCACACAACTGAAAACACTTTTTCGAGAGAGGGAAAAAGTCTAAACAGACCAAAGCACTCACTCACCCAAGTAAGGGCAACCTGGCACATGGGTTAGATTCAAGTTGCAACCCAAACAAACAAATGAGTTATGGCCCACGTGAACTGATAAGACGTGAATGACTCAAGCAAGGCATGTCATATTTCTATCTTGGAGCCCCATATTTTGTCACATGTTGGAAAGCCTTTCAAAGGTTAATATGGTGTCTATGAATTTATGTGTAAGTTGGAAACTGAAAGGTGATCTTCATTTCAGTATTAATGTCGACAGTAATGTAAACAAAAAGAACGTGTATTTGCGACAGTACTAATATTGCTCACAACAGCAGCATTGGAAATAATTGTCAATTATTAAATTTAAGTAATTTCAATTCTACTATAACAAACTGCATGAAGTTCATATTTTTACTGAATGGAAATAAAATAACAACTCGAAAACTTGGTGGTGATAGCCGGAATGCTGCGGTGAGCCAGGTCAAGACGGCCAGACAACGTCTCCTTACTTCGCGCGCGTTTAAAAAGAAACTCCAAATGCATGGAAGTAATATTTCTGGGAACCTTTGAGTGGTTATAAAAAATAATTTCATTATTTTCTCCTCAACTTTGTCGCTGGAAGTTTTTACTTGGAATTACAGAACAAGAAATGGCCAGCGACGACATTTTCTACTGCACGAATATAAAAAATCTCCACATACTTTATTTGAATATTTTTTAATGCGAATATGCTTTAAAGTATTGATAAATTCTGAGCACCACCATCACCTATGACAATTAAAAAACAGTGTAATTTTTTTTAATAATGAATGCTTCAATTTTACGGCATGTTTCAACGTTAGGAATGAAAACAATGTAAAAATTGTGTTTTCACAGAAAATTTGCGTTTTTAATTTATCTAAAATTATGTAAGCAAGTTACCAGTTCTTTGTGTTCACCATCGTATTCTCTATAAAATTTTCTGCAAAACTGCAGGTACCGATTTTACTGAAGCTAAATTTGTAAATCCAGAAATTTCACAACAGCGCACTCGTATTTCCCATAAGAAAAGCATTGCCCATAAGAGCCCATTGTGTCTTCTGAACGTGAAAACGACTCTAGAAGATGATCAGATGAGAGAATGAATTAAAAGTATATATGAAATACAGGGTGTTTCACTCGCTCTCGGCCCCGGAGAATCCTGATTTCGGAGAGAAACCTAATTTCGAATTTCTCTTTTTCTGCATAACCACTAAACATTTGTAAGTTGCCACTTCGAGCGATTTGAGTCAAGAGAGTTGTGAATCCGATCCTGTGCATGTGAGCAATTTTTTCAAGGGTTCTAGACAGTATCGCCCTGTGTCTGGGTATTACACAAACTCTTGTCGAACGATGGAGAGGTGGTCTCGACACATTGATTGATTGATTGCTTTATTTTACTTCGTTTTTTGTGCCACTTTTGGCTCATTTGAGAAAATGGGGATGAGTGATGAAATGATGAAATTGGTGAATGGTCACTCGCAAATATCCATGTCCAGGCCGGGATTCGAAGGAGGGACCCCTAGCGTTGTAGCGCGATGTGCTAACCACTCCACCACGGGGGCCAGCTGGACTCGATACAGTATGAGAGATTGCTGATTTTAATTCGTTTATTTGCCGTGGTTTGTATATACCTCTCAATAGGAAACTTCGTACTTGATTGTAGCATGAAAATGAACTATGTTCAAGTATAATTAAGTAACTTTGTCTTCGTTGAAGTGTACATCGTTGAATCGCATACATTTAATAAAATAAAAAGTAAAACATTCTCCTAAAGCCGACGCCAACAAAATAGTCCAGTCAAGGTCACACCATTTACCTACAGTTTTTTTTTTTTTCAAATAAGCAACTATTTCAACTGAAAGATTATACCCGATGAAATAGAACGTAAGTTATAGCTGTTGTCTACTCTTACGGCGGACGGCCTATATGCTGGCAAGTAGTGTTGTCCACGGGACGAGACGGGACAGGCTTTTAAAAATTCGAGACGAGACAAGATTGACCATGTGTCATGAGACAAACGAATATTTTCGAAGCGAGACAGCATTTCCACGAGACGAGACAGGCCAAAGTCTCGTCTCGTGGGCAACACTACTGGCAAGAAAGGTGGGAAGCGGGGAAAATTCAGCAGACCAACCCGACCACAGCGTATGCGTCTAGACTTACGACGTCGCGGGAGGAGGTGCTTCACGCACCTCATACTACAGCAGCTTAGAACACAAGGCTGCTGCGTTTCTTATCGCGCTGGATTGGTCGCTTCCCCGATCCCCATTTCTCTTACCAGCATGTAGAGCGCCCACCGTAACATTAGACAAGAACTATAACTTGCGTTCTAATTGATCACCTATACACTTTCAGTGAGAAGGTTTGTAATAAAATATTCAAATTAATTTTGAAAACAAATACAACGTTTTTAGCGTAAGATGTCAGCTATATTTTATGGTTCATTTGAACGAATTCTTGCGCGCTCGCTACCTGTTGCTTTTGCCAGGCTTCATTTACTTACTGGGGATGCAAATATTTCCCGTAACTCTACAAAACATTACATTTGTCTCTTCCACAGGAAGAATCAACACACTCTCTCTCTCTCTGTAACAACGGCGGCGGACGATTAATCATCTAGGAGTGCGGAAGGGGTACGGAATGAAATGTATGGCGTACGATGTTAAAAATATAGAATGCATGTAACCTTTAGCCACTACATCAAATACTAATCAACTTTTAGTATGTTTCTATGAAAATATGTCAATGAAAGTGAAGACGTCTGTAGTAACTAACTTAATTTTTGTATATATGTGTTATTTAGCATCGCTTTTCTGCCACTTTAGACCTAACAGGAAGATGAGGATGAATGATGATTAGATTACATTGATGAAAAAAAAAAGGGCCAGGGCTCTAACCATTGAACTTCAGTGACAACATCAAAAGTCCACCACTTATTGGATTGTGCCATCTAGGCGGCACTTAATTTTTGCACGTTTTTTTTTCTTTTTACCACAGTCAAAAAGAGCATGCTATGAAATTCGAAACGAGCAAAGCTTGTTCAAGGCTGGCCATGGTATACTGCACTATATTGTTTACAACGCTCAAAGTTATAATCATAAAGAACTAAGTGTTGTTTTTATCAACAATGCTCAAAAAAGAAAATATACTCACACTAAGCTACAGGTAATTATCGAAAGCGAGAAACAAAAGAAGAAACAATTCTTAACAACAATGCTGACGGAAAAGTTACAGCAGCCGCTGATCTTTGTAGAGACTGTCACTATTGCATTGAAGTAAATGTAGCTCTCTGAATTTTTCGTTGTCGGCAAGATTCTTGAAAATCTTGTTAACGTTTGCAATGATTATTTTTTTCTTTTGCTTTGTAGTGTCCTTTCGGGAGGCACTCGCTTCACTTCCACCGGCAAATGTTCCACACGCAGGACGCTGCTCCTCAATCCTCAATACTCAGTGGTGGTGATTGGGTTCCAAAACTAGGGGTCAAGGTACCAAAACTGGGTGGGGGGGGGGGGGCAAAGACAGTATATTTCCCTTTGTAGATAAGATTTAGCATAGTGTGAGGGCAAAAGTGGCGAGAAGTGGAAGGCAAATGCCCCCTCGCCTCCTTCCTAATCGTAACCAAATAGCCCTTTCACAAAACAACATCGAAAACGAAATCAACCGCAAACGTACGGTCGCGGACACTTGTCGGTTGTAATGATTTAATTGAAAGTCAATGGTATTGTTATAATCCAGAAGTATCCCTGACTGTACAACGTGCAAAGTGTCAACTTAACAGCTTAGAACAAGCGAGGCAACCCTAGAGGGCCAGGGATGTGGAGGAGGCAAGAGGATACTCCGAAAGCTAAGCCCCGCGACAGGTTAAGTTTGCAGCAATTTTTCGCATATAGGGGCTATCCACGAGTAAACAAAAACATATCGAACGGCACAATCGATTGTCGAACTGTAGCACAACAACTTCCGGTTCACGGCGGCCGGGTAATTCAAGCGCGTACTTGTGGCATTTCTTCTCGTTTTGTATACCGGATGAAATGGATCACATAAAAGCACTTGACGACGAGGAGAATAAGAGATATCAGGGCAAAGTAGAGGCCTTTGCATATCAATTGCATGAGCAACTAGGAAGTAATACGGCATTATTCCAAGATGAGATCCATTTGCTGATCGTCGTTTCATTGGCGATATTTGTAGCCTACATATTAAATAGAAAGTAATTTTTCCTACAGAGCGAGAGCGCTTAAATGCATACATTTATGTTTTAAGTGAAAAAGTGCGAGATGTACGAACATATAAAAAATGGAAAAAGGAGCTTCTTTTCTTCTTTCTTCAGTCAGGACGAGTCAGAGGGATGCGATAATGCACACTTGCTGGTTTCGTTCTCGTTTGAACGCAGAAATACAAAACGCTCATTGTTATTTTAAGTCAATTTTCTGCTATTTGTGTTAAACATGACGATTAAGATGAATAATAAACTGGAAAAATTAATGATGGGACAAACACAATGACACACCATTCCCTCACCATGGTGTTCAAACCTAGGACCTCTTCTCCATCAATGTTGATTTGATTGATTGAGTTGGTGTTTTAAGTCCACTTTGTGCACAGTAAGGCTAATCGGGACTGGACCTACAGTTTAAATTGGGATCCGAACCACTATATGCCTCCACCGGGAATCGAACCCGGAACCCCTTGATTACAAGGCGACGAGGCTACCACTGCGCCATCGGGGAGGCACTCTATCTATCAATGTTGAAAAGATTTCCATTGCAAGAGACCAAAATTAATAATAGTACCCGCACTTAATTTTCTGGCTACACAAAAAAATATTTCCTCTGGTTACACACACACAAAAAAATCTGGTTACACAAAAATTTAATACAGTTCGTGTGTACTTCAAGAACTTAACGTGTAACCTATCTGGCCATGACCGAGCATCTTTTGAAAGGAAAAGTAATATTTTTGCTCATATCACTAAAACAGAGAGAAAATCGAGATTTGAATGATTTCTCTTCTACTTTTAATGAAGTGCAAGTGGTGCGGGACGCAAAATTTTTGTTTGGGAAGGAAACAGGACGGGGTATTTTTAAAGTCCTGACGTTCAAAACGGGAAAAATAATGCTATTTCCCGACTAAATTGGGAGATTATAGGAGCGGAAAATATTCAACATTTCCCGATACTAAAAAAAAAAAAGAATAATTATACACACAATTTCACCCTTGGGTGATGATTTATTTTGCATTTCTGGAATAAAAACTGCTAATTTCAATAAATTTCGGACATTTAGTACAAAAAAAATATGTAGGGAACGCATAATTTTTCCCGAAGCCTGGATCGGAACGGGATTGTTTTTCAGGTCCCGACTTTTTGGGATCCTGCATATCCGTTGTCATTACTGCGGAGTCTACTCCTGCTAATGGCCTTCCAATTTTCACGCCTGACAGCTTGAATGCAATAATTTGGCGCCTAGATCTCGAGGAAATGGATGAAGAGAGATCCATGAAAGATTATTTAGCCCTGATCGTAGTTTACATCCTCCTTGTACACACCCATTCGTTACTTTCATAAATGAGACAATCTCAGCTCCCTTTAGCGGCATGTTGTGAGCCTACGAACCGGAAGTTGTTGTGCTACAAGTATGGCGTCCGCGCGAAGGCACTTCCTTCCGGTGGATAGCCCCTATATAAACCCCAATCGTGCCCGCAGAATAATGTTCCGCTGCAATACTGCGGATTTTCTCACTGTATGTGATTGAACTGTTCGGCGGTTGAGGCAAGACTGGCACAGGAGGCGCTGAGGGCCGTTCTCGCGTGGATTAATACATAAAACTTGCTGCAAACTTAACCTGTCGCGGGGCATAGTGACCTTGACTGGAGTATACTTGGCGTCAGTGTTGCCAATAATTTGAACGTAAAAGTCGTTAACAGTCCTTAGAAAATCCGCTAGAATATCGCTAAATGAAATGTAAAGGCTCTGGAAAAAGTCGCTAAATCAAATGTACTTCTAAAAAATAGCAAAAAGGTGGAGAAAATCGAGTACTTGCCTATAAAAGCAACATTTCCTCGTTACTTTCCTCTTCCTCTGAACACTGCACTTCACACTGATTACCGATGTCAGATACTAAATCATCGAGAAAATGCACTGCAAGAACGTTGTTTATTATTTCTGTGCACTTTGTTTTATGCAGACGAATGCATGGTGCACTGCAGCTGTCAGTCACCAAACCTTTTCATAGATAATTCGGACAAGTGATTCACGGTTAGCAAAGAACAATGTTCGGCAAGGAATAAAGCTAAACTAGCTTCAGCACTAGAAGTATTTAAATTTTCCGTTCTGAACTGTATTTTCTGCTGTTTTGCAGAACAGAAGTAACCAGATCTGACTTTATGTTTCTGTGTTTCCGAAAGTTCTTTTCAGATCAGTAGCTTTGACATACAGATAGTTCTACTTTGCAGTACTTACAATAAGCTTTCGCCGTGTCACTATCGACAGGGGTCAACCATTTGTAGTTTTCCCACTCCTTCCGATAATGTTGCTTGCTTGTATTGCGGTTTCTCCCACACTGGACACTGCCCTGCCCTGAGCTGACCTGCGCAAAAAACACACACGAACTTTATAATTTACACTAGCACTTCCTTTGTCACCACACACAACCAAAAAGACTCCACTCTGAAACCACGTATGACGCGACCGCGAAGTCAATACGTTCTGTTTTATAATAAGGCAGCCGCAATGGCGCCAGGAGGAGTGTTTGATAACAATGAGCTGTGAACAGTGATGTTTACAAACATCACAAACCATACTGGAAAAGGGGGTACGTTTTGCTTCAGTTTCTCTTTGTGCATCAGAAGCGAATTCCGAGGGTATTTCCTTATTTAATAACTATAAAACGGACATTTTTAAGCATTTAGACGTACCTACGCAGATATTTTGTGAATTCTCCAAATTAGTCGCTAAAGAGCACACGAAGTAGCCAGAAAAGTCGCTCGTCACTTTTTCACGTCTTTTGTCGCCAGCTAGCATTATAAATCCGCCAGATTTAGCGACTTCTCGCTAGAGTTGAAAACACTGCTTCGCGTCAGCTTTAGTAAAGTGTAATATCACTTTGTTCAAAGAATGATGAAGTAACTTTCTTTGTAAACAAGAATTACACTTACAGGCTGTATTATCGATGTACCTAGGTATATAAATGTCTGAATTATTGACAATCCATTTATATTTTACATGAAAAGTGTTCACAATTTAGATTCCCTGCTGTCAAAAACTCTTCGCCACAAATAGGCACGACAAAAATGTTAATTAAATGAATTTCACTGTTTTAATGCGACGTAATATCCAGAAAAGAATATTCCCTCTTGTTTCTCTGCACTTGATTTTTATTTCACTAGCTTTGTTGCTGCTTAGGCTATACCAGAGAAGAAGCCTCTTGATATTTTTTTTCAGAATAATACACGAGCTTAATAAATTCCGTGGCGTAACAATTCTGCACATGGTCTACAAAGATGTCAACGGAAAGTTTAAAGAAAGCGTCAAGAATGATAAATAGAAAGAAAAAATCGACTTTGGTAGTTTTTGTTCCTTTTGTGCGGTCCTGGAAGACAATATGTGTAGTCATAGTTAAAGCCCGCTTATTCCTCTTTCGGTGGAGCCCTATTTCAAATCCGTGGGTTTAGCTGCTTGCACGTAACATTCATTCCAGTGATAACTTGCACTTCTCCAGCATTCAGCATTCAAAGTTTACCACCGCCTGGAATTTCAGGATGCGGAAAGGGCTGTTGATATGTTGTTTTGACATCAAATAGAACAGATGTGCAAATTTTCAGATTCACACAATTTTTGCAAGATTAAAACCTAAATTGACGGTCTGTAAGTTTAAATGGAAAGTTAGTCTCCTTGGCTGCCCCAGTCGTTACAAAGCTATCAAGGCGCGAAAGAAAAATCCCTTATAATTTTATTTTTTATTTGGTGCGAGACATGAGAGTGTATAGTTGTGTTTGTCTCATTGTACACTCGTAAATGCATTCTCGTCGTCACCCCAAGAGATAAAAAACAACGAAAATAACTGAAGAAAAAGAGAGTGAGTGTCGAGAAGTTTCGACCTTTACAATCGTTGAGGACACGGTGCAACCTAAAAAGACCAATATTGTTAATTGTGTGCATTACCTTGTTTTTGCTGATCGCTGATTAAATTGTTTTTTACATACTTGTAAAATATTCATTGTATATTGAAAACACTTGTTTTGTAAATATAAAACCAATCGAACGCAGGCTTAGGGTTGTCCGACCTGTCATGATATGCTGGAACTGCTGTTGGCGTACGTGAAGATATTCCTTCCTAGAGTCGTTTTCACGTTCAGAAGACACAATGGGCTCTTATGGGCAATGCTTTTCTTATGGGAAATACGAGCGCACTGTTGTCAAATTTCTGGATTTACAAATTAGGTTAAGTAAAATCGGTACCTGCAGTTTTGCAGGAAATTTTGTAGAGAATACGATGGTGAACACAAAAAACTGGTAACTTGCTTACATAATTTTAGATAAATTAAAAACGCAAATTTTCTGTGAAAACACAATTTTTACATTGTTTTCATTCCTAACGTTGAAACATGCCGTAAAATTGAAGCTTTCATTACGAAAAAAATTGACACTGTTTTTTAATTGTCATAGGTGATGGTGGTACTCAGAATTTATCAATACTTTAAAGCATATTTGCATTAAAAAATATTCAAATAAAGTATGTGGAGATTTTTTATATTCGTGCAGTAGAAAATGTCGTCGCTGGCCATTTCTTGTTCTGTAATTCCAAGTAAAAACTTCCAGCGACAAAGTTGAGGAGAAAATAATGAAATTATTTTTTATAACCACTCAAAGGTTCCCAGAAATATTACTTCCATGCAAAGTCTGTGCCAGGTAGAAGCAATCTATGTTTTTGTGTCGGCCCTGTGTAAAAAAATTTCTAACCTTGTTTTGATTATCCAGTATAATGTCATCAAACACAACAACAGAGTTATCAAGACATTCATGGAGTGGCTTAACATCTGGTTCAAAAGTGGCTATATCCAGTCCATCATATAGCTTCATCAGCTGCTGATATTTTAATTGTTCTAAGCTCTTAGAGAAGACATACAAATGCCTATTTTTCCAGTCTAACCAGTTGGGTGCCAATAAAAAATTATCAATCATTAGTGTAGTTTTACCACAAGCCGATGGCCCAACAATAAGACATCTAATATTATCAGGCAGCAGCTTTCCATTTCTCTTATTCTGCTGTTCAGGCTCTGGCAGTCTTTTTATAACATCCCAGGTGTTCATAGTATCACTTTGTCTGCCTCGATCCAGCTGTGTTCTGGGAGACCTAGCCATTTCACCAGTATTTTATTGCCTTTTCTGCGGATGATTTTTTCTATGAGATATGTGTCAGGCTGTTTAGTTTTGCTGAGTTCTTCTTCATAGAACCTGCCTTTGAGAATTTCTCCTCGGTGGTATTTTATTATATATGTGTATCGGGTCCCAGGTTTAACTTGAACCACTGTAAATAATTCAGTACTCCAGTTTCTGGTAAAGCCTCTTTTGAATATGTGCTTATATTTGCTGATTCTTACTTGATCACCAACCTTGTATTTAGCTTTTTTTGTTGGCTGGTATCTAGGATAATAAACAGTACTGATCAATTTTTGCTCATCAGATGAAGTTACCTCAGAGGGCTTCATGTTGATTGTGGAATGGACCGAGTTGTTATATCTATCTAAGAGTTCTGGTAGGATACTGAGCCATTTATAATTACCTTGAAGTGTAAATTGTTTATACATATGATTTTCTTTAGTTTTTTGTTGAATCTTTCTACAATAGAGGCCTTGAGATCACTGTAACTCGAGTAATGTATTGACTGGCTTTTAATAAATTGTTGGAACACCGAATTATAGAATTCTTTGCCATTATCTGTTTGTAGATAGCGCGGTGATCTTCCACTCTGATTGATGATTGTCCTGAAGGCTTCTGTAACACATGATCCAGTCTTGGATTTGAGTGGCACAGCCCAGGCAAATTTTGAAAATGTATCTATGACAGTGAGTAGATACTTGTAGCCCTTGTTGATCTTGTCTAAGTTTTTCAGCTGTTCACTTGCCATCTCAACCAAGTCACACTGCCATAAATCATCTATGCCTTTTGTAACCACTGGCAGTCTCTTATAATTATGTCTGGCTTGTCTGTGTAATTCATCAACAATAATTTGTCTAGACATAGTATGTAAACAAGAATATTGCAACTATGGGATGTTCAGCAGCTGATACTACAGGATTTTCTAAATATAATTTATCTCCTATTTGTATATTAAATTCCAGAGAACCATCATCTTCAGCATAAGATGTTTCTAATGTATTGGGGTCTGTAAAATCCTCTAACTCTACACTGGTGATTTTTGGTTTGTTGTCAGCATTTGTTATTGATAAAGTAGGGTAGTGGTGTGCCTGTGGTTGTAGCCAATATTTGATCTTGATTGGTCTAAGTGTGCCCCCAACAAAAAACTGGTAATAAAATTGTGCAGGAGACAGGATATATATTTTGCCACCTGGTGTAAATGGTGAATCATATTCTTTGTTGGGGGTACTGTACAATTCAAGAATTACTATATGCTTAGGATTCTCGATTAGGCCAGTTATTTCTTTTTCTGCTGTAAGCAATCTACTTGTTACAGATTCAAGGTGCTCATTGATAGTCCTAAAAACATCATCATGGCCTGGCTTGATCTTTATGTCCACAACAAGTTTCTTGTATTGTTGCACAATCTCTTGTAGCTGGGTGGCAAAAACAGACAGAGCATTTGCTTGGTTGGATTCCATGGTCCCTAGCTGTTGCTTGATGTTGGCTACAATTTGCTGTAGATTTTCAACAACTGCCAATTTTGATTTGATTTTGATTTGATTTTGAATTTAAAATTTTGGGAGCGTCAGCACTTAGGCTATTTTGCTCCCGTCACATTATACGGGGGCCAGCCCCTTATCATTACAAATAACAACTCTAGCGTTGCATAACTAAAAATGTTAAAATGTTCTGAGTTCTGTTAAAAGCTGAGGCCGTAAACGGGCACTCAGCACACACAAGGACAACAAACAGGGCAACACAAACAAAATTATACTGGCCATAGTGCCAGTCGCCAGAGCCTCGTTAGTCTTTAGTCCAGGGTGCACTACGTGGAAGTGAGGTTGACTTTTGGGCGCCTACGTGGAAGGTCACCCCTTACACCCCTGCCAATTTTGAATTTTGAGCAGTAAGATCATGGACTTGTCTTCTGATATCCTCAAACAGGGCATAAAGTTCATTAATATGTTGATTAGTTGGTAGAGTGGCCACTGTCTGAGTAAGTTGTTTGATCTCTGTCTGGATATTCTTGATATCTTCTGATTTCAATATGCGATTCACAGCTCTCTTAATATTTTTAAGTTCCTGTGATGTAGGCAGATTTGATACAGTATTTTGCAAAGATTCAAGTGCCAATTTTACATTATTTAATTCAGAAGCATCAGCCACACTACGCATAGCATCTTGAAGCAGGGTTATGTCTGCCTGAGTAGGTGTTGATTGTTGTAAAATTTCAAGCTTTGTTTGGATATCATCGATCAAGTGATGAAAATGAGATAGCTCAGATTCAGTGTTGAGGTTTTCAAGTTTTGTGATCTGTTGCTGGACACTGACAAGGGTATCTACAATACCAGGCAGGCGAGATTCTCGAGTTTCTTGTACATTTGTCAGATCACTTTGCACTGCTGCTATTGTACCCTCAAGATGGCTTATGGTACTCTAAATTTTTCCAAAATCTTCATATGTTTCAAGTCGCAGCTTGATGTTGGCAACACTACGAGTTATAGCACTCAAAGCATCAGAAGATGGCAAGTTGTTCATAAAATTTTCAAGTGTCTCAATTTTTTCTTTAACCTCGGCTATGGCATTGTTCAAGGGGTCCAGATTAGGTATCTGTAGTGATTGAATCTGTTCTTTTAGAGTGGAAATTACTAGATCAAAATCTTCTTGTGACTTTATGCTTTTGACAATTGTTTGGAGCTGTGTCTGGACATTATTTATCTGCTCTTCCAATTGTTGTTTCAATTGCTCAGAGTTGGTAGCCTGAGTCTTAAATTTGGCTTGAAGAGCTGCTACAGCCTCCTCTAAATTTTGAAAATTATCTAATGTGGCCAAGTCAGTATATTTTTGAAGCAGCAATTTGAGTTCTGAGTCAATTTTAAGAAGAGGGTCCATGCATTGTGATTGTAAATTTGTAATTTCTAGTTGAAGACTGGCATTGAGTGTGGTTTGTAAAGCTTGTAAATCACTTCTTAATTTTTTGACTCTGACATCAAGCATCAGAATCTCATCACTGTGATCTTCATGCCTTGTATGGCCAAATATATCATTAGGCATTTTGTTTTAGTGGTTATTTATTATAAAATATCTAATTCTTAATTCTATAAAAAAAGGTATAAGCTTGTCATAGGATCCCAAGACCTCAATATATAAGCAGTCACCAGCAGAAACAGTATATACAGTGCCAGAAATCATGTTTGAGTACTTTATCCTGTAAATATTTCTCCCTACTGAAATCTTGACATTACCCTCGGGGGTTGTAATAAATTGTAATTGACCACCTACAGGTAATTGGTAATGATTTAAATTATTGTTAAATATGTACAATGTTTTACCTGTTTCATCATCAACATCTGTAAGTATGCTGTTCAGATGAATAATTAACAAACCACTTAGTTTAGATATCATAGATTGTATATCAGAAGAGGGTGCTGGTGTTGGCAGGTCCATAACAGCCTGTTTTTTGAACCCAAATAAGTTCATTGGCATGTTTATTTATTTCAAATCATGCTCTGTAATTGGGCATTGTTTGCCATTTTTCAAATCACAATGACCCCATGGTAGAGTATGTATGCCACATGATAAAATGCATCTCTTATCATCATGTGGGTCCAGAGCCACTTTTCTTACATCATTTGTAGTCAACAAGTGATCCACACTCTGAATTCTGCATTCTGATGTTCTGATTAAACTCTGGGTTTTGAGACAATTTTTGTAATCTTCAAATTCAAGCTCTTTGTCCACAGTTACTCTGCCAATGCCCTTGGCTTTTTTTGCAACAACACCACTACATGTTTCAAAGCTGTACATCTTGGCCCTTAACCCAGCAAATGCCACAATAACATCACCAAGTGTCTCATCTTTTAACTTGCCAGGTATCTTTTTGTTGTGGGGTTGAATCTTTGTATGTTCACTGGTATCAAAATATTCAAGCAATGCAGGCTGTGACATATCTTGATAAACATCTTCTGTCTGAATACCAAGAATAAAGCTATCTGTGTCCATGTACATCAGTTTTACACGATCATTATAAAAAGGCTTCAACACATCATAATAGAGCTCCAGCATGTGTAATTTGGCCAATTCCAATATCACAGCCCCTACATAAATAGGCTTATCAAACTTAATTTTTGTTTTTTCATGTTGATGAGTGCCATATTTTCATCATAAATTCTTCTGTAGTTGAAATTAGGCTTTGCTATCATTTTTTGCTCAGGCTGGGGTCAGTAATTAATTTAACATCAGTATGTTTTCTGACATTTTCTATGGTTTTGCCATACACTGAATTTACCATCAATTTAAACAAGGTCTTATCAAATTGGCTCATTGCAGATGTTCGAAGCTCTGTGCTTGTATTAATATATGGCTTCAATCATCTTGAGTGCCTGAACCTCAAAACTTTGCCAATTTTGGTCACTTGAACACCATGATGCATCAGGAACTGGAGGTTTTTGTAATATATGACATAATCCTGTTTTGGCTCTAGAGTCATCATTAGCTTCTTCTGTTTAGAGCCAGGTGAACACTTAACCTCAGGAATTGGGGGCAGATCAGAAAATGTGTTGTGTAAATCATCAGGAATTGTCAGATCAACCTCTAAGAACAGGCCATAGTTACTGTCATCAAAATCCTGAAGATCTTCAATATTGAAATCTTCAACCCACTCAAGCCCTGCATATGGCAGCTTATCCATCATAGCATAACCATACAGGCTGTTGGCATCTACATACAGTATATAATTTGATGGCAGTGCTGGATCATAATTGGGAATATACTTGTTATTTGCTCTGGCATATCTCTGAGAACATTGCACCATGCCTCCTCTTATACATTGCTCCATAAACAGATACATATCTTGATCTTGGATCAGATCCAATTGCATTTTAGTGTTTAAAAACATTGCAGACCATGCTAGGCCTGGAGCACTGTAGAAATACATTGGATCCAGCTTATAATTTTCCATCGATGATTTTCTAAATGTATATCATTTATATATCAGCTAGGAGTATATCAGCTAAGAGAGTCACATCAAGTTTTAAATATGTCTTATGATAATCACCAAATGTCTGGCATTTTAAGTTGCTCCACATCAACTGGGCATGGTGATAATCATCATCAGTAATTCCAGATGCCCTGAGTTTACTGTAGAATGCTTGTTGTGGTGGCAGAGAACACTCATCAAATTTAGAAAAATCTGTAACATAGTCATATGGGTATACACCCTTCCGCCTAATTAATTTCAGGTCCTGATTTGGAAACAAAGCACATGTGATTTTGAATTGATCATCAGATAATTGACTGGCCAGTGTAGCCAGGCTAGCCGACAGAATTCTGTAGGAATCAAGAAATCTTAAGTGAATGGGAACACCATTAACTTTAATTATCTTGCTAATAGCGATATATTTCTCATCATTTTCTGCTAAAATATTTAAATTCTGCTTGTCAAACCCCTCGTACCTGATCAGATGATGAAAATCATAATTGGATGCACCATGGCAAAATATAGGGACAAATTTTGGTCTCTGGATCTTAATATTACAGGTATTACACAGGGCCATTTTGAATTTACCATCTGTATGAGAATGGTGATGCACCTTGATATTTGTATCTGAAAATTCAGAATCACATACCGGGTATTTTTCTGCATTGTTGAAATCTTCAGTCTGATCCTCTGTTAAAGGCATCATTGGTTTTGATTTTAATAAGACATTAGATGCTATGTCATGGCACTCATTTTCTATTCTATGTGCAAATTCTTTGATGGCATCTGGTCCCATGTATAAGTATTCTTCACTAACAACACCATCCTGTACAACAACATAATAAAAACTAGAAGGCTCATGTAACTGGTATGATGTAATTGAAGATTCATCAGGATCTGGGCTGCAGAATGCAAGGGGTTTGAGGTTTGATTCAAAATCACAGACTATATATGCTGGGTGTTCCAACAAGGCTTCAAATTTTTTGAATTTGGCATTTTCACTTGGATTAGGCATCACCATATGAACAGGTTTATGGTTGCCACAGTATTTTAAATGTTCAAGTAACTTGTTTTTAGCAATTTCTGCATTTTGTTCATAAACACCATTCACCATTTTTGACCATCAAATACAGTCAAACATCTTCTACACAACTTGAATATTGTATTAGATTTGTCTAGTTGTTTTCTGACTAAAGCTTCAAGACTGTGTATCAGAGTGTAATGGTATGTGTCATCTCCTTCAATTAAGAGCAGATCAATCGGGACAGCAGAATCATCATCAAGTGTACTGATTCTGAGAGGTGCTATCAAGCAATTGCCACGGCCAGTGGAACAAATAAATACATTAATAGATAATTGTTTACCATTGATATCTCTGGCCTTTTTTTCAAATTTATCAATATTCTGAACAGACATTGGATATTCTAAGCCCTTCATAGCATCATCAAAATTGTGTTCATATTGTTTATAATAACTTATTCTCTCAGGATGCCTTAAAACTGGATACAAAGCAGCTAAAATACACCACAGAAAACATTTCTCATCATTATTTTTTATGTTAACCACGGCTTTTTTGTTTTTAATATTGGCAGGTAATGGCAGATATGTAGAACCTTGTAATGGGCTGAATTCAGAAATATTAATATATAACTTGTGTGGAGATCCACATAGGCTCCATCCTGATTCTTTTGCAGCAAATTCAGAGTGTTTAATATTCAATTGCTCTATCAAACTGCTTATTATTTTGTCTAAATTTGCATTTGAATATACAGCTACAATTTCTGTTATGTGGGGCTGTGTAAATTTTGTGCCATTTGGTTTCTTATATTGTGTAAACAATTTGAGGGACAGCTTATAAGAGCCATTTTGTGCATTTAGAATTGCCTGCACATCAGGATTTATACTGTTCAAAAAATTCTTAATGTCACATCTTGGCTCTGATACAAAACGGTGATCCCTAAGTTGGCCAGCAAAACTGCTATGGATAGGTGGTGCATAGCGTGGCTGCTTTGCTGCTCTAGCATTAACAGGTGTTTCAAGCTTCCTTTTCAGACCAGATGTAGATGGCTGTGAGGGCAATGTTGATGACTGTACATAACAAGTACACTTATGCCTATTGTAATATGCTTTGCTTAATATTTTATGGCATCTTGGGCATATTTTTGTGGGTGTTCTGCATTTTTCTGGATCACAATTATGCCGGTGCCTAGCCCAATTAGAACTTGAAATATTTTTTTTACACTGATTGCAATATTTCAAGTTTGGCATTTTTATTGTTTATTTATATAAAATTTCTTGCTCCAAAAAACAGAACTATGGATAGTATGCCAAAACAATTATAACAGCAGTTAGTGGCTGAGCTGGTGCTTTTATACCCAGACAACAACAATAACTAGGCTCTGGTGATCCCCAATATAGAGTAATTTTGCTCTATTATGCTGTTGTATAACACACTTTACCAAGTATCAAACCCGGGAGCTATCAGCTGGATATCAGCTAAATACAGTCAAAATTGGACTTTGGACTTGCAGTGAATATTCTCAAAGTCTCACGTGTGGGGATATTATTCTGCCACATGTATCTCAATCTCACACACTTTACCAGGTATCAAACCCGGGAGCCTTTGATTACAAGGCAATAATACCAACACTTTGCCATCAGGGAGGCCTACACACTCTACCTGGTATCAAACCCGGGAGCTCTTGATTACAAGGCAGCAATATTAACACTTCTCCATGGGGAGGCCTCAAACCCAGGAGCCTCTTGATTACAAGGCATATAAGCCATGGGGCTATGCCCACGCTCTACTGAGTATCAGACCCAGGAGCCTCTTGATTACAAGACATATAAGCCATGGGGCTATGCCCACATTCTACTGAGTATCAGACCCAGGAGCTATGAGCTGGATATCAGCTAAATACAATCAAAATTGGATTTTGAACTTGCAGTGAATATTCTCAAAGTCTCACGTGTGTGTATATTATTTCAGAGCAAAGCCTTTTGGAATTGGACTCAGGTCTGCATGCTGTCATGCAAAGGAGTAATGTCCTTTTAGTAAGAATTTCCCCCTATTACACAGAAATATTAATTGAAGTTTCATGCCCTTCTCTGAATTGGAGTCAATAGCATGTGTCAGGCCTGCATGCTATCATGCAAAGGGAATTTTCCCTAGAATTGCACAGAAATATCAATAATGCCCCCTTTCAGCTTATTTTTCTGTGTTGATTAACTCCCATGCGTGCCAGCATATGAAAGCCCCCAAGCGTGCACAGTGGCGTCGCTAGGCCATCTGCTTTGGGGGGGCTGCAACCAGATACATGACTTACTACTATTGTAAATATTTTTAATGTTTGAAAATAGCAAAGTGATTAATAATACAATAATATATAACAAGCATAAGGAATTAAAACTAACATAGATTTACTGCATTAATTTTTATGAAAACAGATGGATATTCTTGTCCTGTTTTTCTAATGCTGGTGAACTATGTCTTTATGTATCAGCTGTACTCTGCGGTTCGAATTTCTTGCAAGATTATCAATAACACAATCCACACACAATTCATGGCACTCTTCCTTTTCCGATTTCAGGCGCTTACTTAGAATAATAAATTTGTCCATTGTTGTACGAACAACAGTAAATGTCACAAAAAGCTTTGATAACAAACACACAATATCACAAACTCCGTAACACAAAACGCACCACTACCGTTTCCTCGCGTAGCAACCGTTGTGAAAATTGAACAAATGACGGCGATCGTTTGCACTGTTGCCAGCTAAAGACATGACGTGTCAGATGTAAGATCGTGGTTTAAAAAAAACTGTCACAACAAAACGATTCTTTCCCAGAATATGTATCTAGAGGTATGTTCCTGCATTAACAATTGTTCAAATATGTTTTCTCGAAATACTGTATGTAATAATAGCTAAAAATTGGGGGGGCTTATAGAGGGATTGGGGGGCTGAAGCCCCCTCCAAAAGGGCCTAGCGACGCCACTGAGCGTGCATAATTTATCTCTCCGATCATAACTGTCTGACAGACTAATGTATTTCTGAGCTAAGTAATTACTGCCCCGGGCAATAAACTGATCAAAGATTAGGAAGAAAGCAGGTAACAGTTCAATTTGCAGCCTGCCTTTGTCCAAGGTAATCCTGTATTGTATTAGATCTGTAAGTTGTTAGAGTATGAGGATATGAGTATTTTTGGCTTAGTTTTAAGTGTAGCCAAAACAATATCAAGAGGGGCATATTTTTGACAAGCTTATGGACAACAATCTCACAGATGTAGCTTTTGCACACATGGCCAAATCAATCTGTTGAGGATTCTTCATTTGTACACTAGAATTCAGGATTCTTGGGATTTTGACAGAGTAGCACACTGTAAGCAATAAGATCATATGGGTACTTGACATAATTTTAAGTGTAGTCAAATCTGTCTGTTGAGGGTTCTTCATTTGTACACTAGGATTCAGGGTTCTTGGGATTGACAGCATAGCACACTTGAGCAATTGGGACATATGGGCATCTTGGCATAGTTTTAAGTGTAGCCAAATCGGGCTGTTTAATCATATGGGCTCTTCATTTGTATGATTTTTGTCCTCATAATATCACAAATACAACTACTCACGTTCAGAAGACACAATTGGCTCTTATGGGCAATGCTTTTCTTATGGGAAATACGAGCGCACTGTTGTCAAATTTCTGGATTTACAAATTTAGCTTAAGTAAAATCGGTACCTGCAGTTTTGCAGGAAATTTTATAGAGAATACGATGGTGAACACAAAGAACTGGTAACTTGCTTACATAATTTTAGATAAATTAAAAACGCAAATTTTCTGTGAAAACACAATTTTTACATTGTTTTCATTCCTAACGTTGAAACATGCCGTAAAATTGAAGCTTTCATTACGAAAAAAATTGACACTGTTTTTTAATTGTCATAGGTGATGGTGGTACTCAGAATTTATCAATACTTTAAAGCATATTTGCATTAAAAAAAATTCTCATAAAGTATGTGGAGATTTTTTATATTCGTGCAGTAGAAAATGCCGTCGCTGGCCATTTTTTGTTCTGTAATTCCAAGTAAAAACTTCCAGCGACAAAGTTGAGGAGAAAATAATGAAATTATTTTTTATAACCACTCAAAGGTTTCCAGAAATATTACTTCCATGCATTTGGAGTTTCTTTTTAACCGCGCGCGAAGTAAGGAGACGTTGTCTGGCCATCTTGAGCCGACTCACCGCAGCATTCCGGCTAATCACAACCAAGTTTTCGAGTTATTTTATGTCCATTCAGTAAAAATATGAACTTCATGCAGTTTGTTATAATAGAATTGAAATTACTTAAATTTAATAATTGACAATTATTTCCAATGCTGCTGTTGTGAGCAACATTAGTGTTTTCAAATTTCCATTAATTTTCTTACACCAGCACCATTGAAGAACCATGATAATTCTAGGTTTAGATAATAATATATTTATAAATTAAATTATGTGCATTAGCAATGATTCTTCAATGCCCTTATAATAATTAACAAAAATTAGTGTGTCTGAATGAAATTATGTGTGAAATACATATAATTTAAGGTGGACATAATTTTACAGTGGGGCGTTGGCCCCCTTGCTCCCCCTTCCGGACGTCCATGGTGCCGGTGATTGGATGGCAAAACTTGGGGGTGCAAGGAAATTTACATTCTCTTAGTAGACAAGGCTTAGCTCCAAGAGGCAATGTTCCGGGTGCAAAAAGTAGAGGGGCAACTGCCCCCTTGTCCACTAATCGTTGCCACTGATCTGCAGAATTTTAGAAAAAATGTACATGTCGCATTTGACGTAGTATCAGAATCATTCAACCACCTAAGTATGAGGGAGTGCTAAAAACAAGAAATTTTCCGGAATGTTAATGACAATAAATTTGTTAGAGGATAAAGTGGGAAAGTCCAATTACATAGTAAATAACGTAATTGCTTGGAACTCTCATTGACATGAAGATATTTAATTTTTCTTTAGTAGTATAATATTGTCGATAAGATTCCTCTACACTAAATTTCTAATCGACAGTATTAAGGGGCAACGCCCCCCTGCCCACTCCTATGGTGGGCTGTACTCTTGAGATTTGTTTTACAAATTTATACAACACATAACTAGGGCCCGGGACTTTATTGTTATAACATATTTTTCATTTGGCATCGAATCGAATACTTATCTACACTTATCTGATAAAAATCAGCCGAAATAGACAAACTTGACAAGGCATATTTTAACATATTTTACCAATTTCGCGTCTTTACAACGTATTTCTTCAATTTTCTCATAATAAGACATATTTCTGTATAATTTCGTAATTGTCTTGCACATAATCGTTTATTTTATAATTTATTCTTCGTACCTTTAACGCAACCGATAGTTTATATTATCGATGGCAGTATAATTAAATTAAGGACAAAGAAATTAAAAGAAGATGCGGTCTTTTCTTACCAACTAAGTAGTTGTATTTGTGGTGGGACCAGCACCACTTACAAGTGTAGAAAGTATGAACCCCCCTCAAGCAGATTTGCTTATACTTAAAACAGGCTCAACATGCCCATATGAGCTTTTTGCTCAAGTGTGGAACCCGTCTAATCCAAGATTTTTGTAAAAATGCCCTCGGGAATTTCTCAGAAAGTATGACCCCCCTCAGATTGATGAGGCTACACTTATAAAAGGCACTTCTGTGAGATTGTTGTCCATAAATTTGTTAAAAATATGCCCCTCTTGCCTACACTTAAAACTAGGCCACCCACACCCACCCACACCCACCCACACATATTCACTTCCGGTCCACTTCCGGTCCACTTCCGGTCCACTTCCGGTCTACTTCCGGTCCACTTCCGGTCCACTTCCGGTCCACTTCCGGTTTAAGTTCAATTGGATACCAGGTTCAAATTGTTTATCTAATATTAAAACAATGTAATATGCAGAGACTCTCTAGAATTGCTCCGTGACTCTCTCATTTCAATTGTGTTGTTGTGGTGCGTAATATTAGGTATCAAGTACATGCCGTAAAATGCTCTGAGAGCTATTGTTTTGGGATACACTATGTCATCATGCAATTTGAGTTTCAATATTGAATTTTGGCTGGTGAGATGGAATACCCCCATGATGTTTCAGATACCACAGGACTTTTTGAAAATTTTCAATTGATGGTTTATTTATTTGAGACATATATCTGAGAACAGATAAACACAAATGTCCACAATTAACATCTTTGAAGTTTTGAAAACGGGCATTATTGTAATAAAGATTAGCTGATTTTAAATATTTTATTAAATTTTCAGGTGGAACACCTCCAAATGAATCAAACACAAATGCCTCATTTTTTAAATATTTAAGATAACAAATCCAGTGAGTGCCCTGATTTTGGTACTCATCCAAATTAACAATGCCACACTCTTTGTTGAGTGGTTGTTCCGGTAAAGAATCAGACATGTACACACCTCTAAAATGTTTGATGCCCAGTGGCTTGATTAAAGCTTCAATATCTTGGTTTGTAAGCGGCTCTTGTTTTTTTTAAACTTATTCATGGCTCTCTTAACACCTTTGCCTTTTTTTCTCCATGGCCAGGTTATGGCGCTTCTGCTCATCTAATTCTGCCCTATTTTTCTTGGCATCTATTACTGTTTTTGCTATGGCGGCTGATCCCCCAGCCAAGCTCCCAACAGCCCCGAGAGCAGCTAAGATGGCAGGGATGGTAAATATGAATCCACCCACATGTGATTTTTTTCTTGATTGTTGTAATTTTTTTAATTGGGGGGTACTAAGCAACAATTTCATACCATGCCCCTTTGCAAGACAAGAGCTTTTTTTCTTGCGCTGCTTTTTGGTTAAAAGACTGTCAATAGTTTTAAGAGATTTGAGACCTGCATAAGGTATTTGATACATAACACCCTTGGCCTTCATTGTAGGTTTATTATATACATATTCACAACCCCCACCCCAGTTTTTGTTTGGTGCTCATAGCTATGGTGGTTCCCAATGCTGCTATTTTTTCACTCAAAGAAGCATCTTTGCTTACAAATCTACCAAATGCAGCCTCTTCTAATTTTTTGTCTGCAACATGTCTCTTGTCAAGATCAGAATGTGTGTTGTATGCTATGTCATGGTCTCTACAAGCAGCATCTAAAGGATTAACACCAGGATCCCCTCTGTTTAATCTATGCTCCAATTTTGTGCCTGGACCACAATACTGATAGCCTGGAATGTGTAGTTCAAATGGCAGCTTGTTTATAATGTCATTAACCAACCCCCGACCCTCAGAAATATTCCAAAATTTAGGTGGTAGAGTATTAATAATTTTTATGAGATATCCAATCCCCTTAGGGTCATTCACTATAAAATTAGACAATTTTGTGCTTATCATGTCCATAATTCCAACCTTTTCATTGTAAAAATTGTGGTTGCCAGCATTTTCCTCCCCAGCTATCACCAATAACCTATCCACAAGTTTCCTGACATCATCAACCCACACAAATTCTTTAGGCAGGGTGTTGTATTGTTTGATTCCACTGCCAGTCTTGATCTGTGACCATATGGGCTTGATTAAATTATTGTATTTTGCTCCACTGCTAGACTTGACTCTTTTTTGTGTGGGATCATTGTTCTGGTATAGAGCATCTGATTTTATTAATATTTCTTTGTAATAATCATAATCTTGATCTGTATAGCTGCCAGGCCTTTTCCTAGTCATCAGTTCCCACAATCCAGGTGTTCCGGGATATTTAACAAAAGCACCTTTTTCTCCGAGACGAGATTCTGAATAAACAATCAGATCATCTCCCATAAAAGTTACTCTGAAATTACCAATTCTATGAATGATGCTGCCATCAAGCTCTGTGTCAGCATATAAGCCAAAGACCTCATCTTTATTGTCTTTAGGTGTGGTTAAATATTTTTGAGCAAGAAGACCCAATTCAATAGGATCCTGAGTAGCTTCAATTCTTCTAGGAGCAATAGGACTAGGTGTATGAATACTGGAAAGTGGGGTGAATGGATAATCTAATATGTTTCTTGCAGCTACAGGTACAAGCTCTGTGATCAAATTTTGATTCTGCTCTGTAACAGTTTTGATATTCTTACCTAAATTATTAATAGCATCAATTACAGGCTGTTCTGCTTGTTTGTGTTTTTCATAAATTCCACGGTTCTCTGATTTCCATCCCTTAAATCTTTTTACAAGATAATCTCTTAATTTAAGATCATCAATGATTGGCCTTTTCATGGTTATTTATTTATGTCTCAACGTCTAGAAAATCGTTGATTTTATTTCTGTATTTGCCGCTATTGGGTGTTCTTGTCATATCAATTGTAACAAACCCATAACTGTCCTGGTTCCAGCACCTACTGCAAAATTTAGAAAAATCATTGTAGCTCAAGTCCCCACCTACATATTCATCATGTATGTGTTTGAGGTTGGTATGGTCTTGATGAAACACGCATATAAAATTGCTGTTGTCTCGGATCAGCTGCTTCGGTATTTTTGAAAAAGTCTGTGCAAGGTAGAAGCAATCAATGTTTTTGTGTCGGCCCTGTGTAAAGAAATTTCTAACCTTGTTTTGATTATCCAGTATAATGTCATCAAACACAACAACAGAATTATCGAGACATTCATGGAGTGGCTTAACATCTGGTTCAAAAGTGGCTATATCCAATCCATCATATAGCTTCATCAGCTGCTGATATTTTAATTGTTCCAAGCTCTTAGAGAAAACATACAAGTGCCTGTTTTTCCAGTCTAACCAGTTGGGTGCCAATAAAAAATTATCAACCATTAG
The DNA here is from genome assembly GCF_977018435.1 of Lepisma saccharinum. Taxonomy (NCBI): domain Eukaryota; kingdom Metazoa; phylum Arthropoda; class Insecta; order Zygentoma; family Lepismatidae; genus Lepisma; species Lepisma saccharinum. The sequence continues at coordinate 215,197,748 of NC_139230.1, read as the reverse complement.
TGTAGTTTTACCACAAGCCGATGGCCCAACAATAAGACATCTAATATTTTCAGGTAGCAACTTGCCATTTCTCTTATTCTGTTGTTCAGGTTCTGGCAGCCTTTTTATAACATCCCAGGTGCTCATATTATCACTTTGTCTGCATCGATCCAGCTGTTTTCCGGATGACCCAGCCATTTGACAAGTAACTTGTTGCCTTTTCTGCGGATGATTTTTTCTATGAGATATGTGTCAGGCTGTTTAGTTTTGCTGAGCTCTTGTTCATAGAATCTGCCTTTGAGAATTTCTCCTCGGTGATCTTTTATTATATATGTGTTAAGGGTCCCGGGTTTAACTTGAACCACTGTAAATAATTCGGTGCTCCAGTTTCTCGTAAAGCCTCTTTTGAATAAGTGCTTATATTTGCTGATTCTTACTTGATCGCCCACCTTGTATTTGGCCCTTCTTGTTGTTGGCTGGTATCTAGGATAATAAACAGTCCTGATCAATTTTTGCTCATCAGATGAAGTTACTTCAGAGGGTTTCATGTTGATTGTGGAATGGACCGAGTTGTTATATTTATGTAGAAGTTCTGGAAGAATATTAATCCATTTATAATTACCTTGAAGTGTAAATTGTTTATACATAAGATTTTTTAGGGTTCTGTTGAATCTCTCCACAATTGAGGCTTTGAGATCACTGTAACTCGAATAATGTTTTATTGACTGGCTTTTAATAAATTGTTGAAACACTGAATTATAAAATTCTTTGCCATTATCTGTTTGCAAATAGCGCGGTGATCTTCCACTCTGATTGATGATTGTCCTGAGGGCTTCTGTAACACATTTTCCAGTCTTGGATTTGAGTGGCACAGCCCAGGCAAATTTTGAAAATGTGTCTATTACAGTAAGTAGATACTTGTAGCCCTTGTTGATTTTGTCTAAGTTTTTCAACTGCCCACTTGCCAACTCAATCAAGTCGCTCTGCCATAAATCATCTATGCCTTTTGTGACTACTGGGAGTCTCTTATAATTATGTCGGGCCTGTCTGTGTAATTCATCAACAATAATTTGTCTAGACATAATATGTAAACAAGAATATTGCAACTATGGGGTGTTCAGCAGCTGAGACTGCAGGATTTTCTAAATATAATTTGTCCCCTATTTGTATTTTAAATTCCAAAGTGCCATCATCTTCAGTATAGGCTGTTTCTAATGTATTGGGATCTGTAAAATCCTCTAACTCTACACTGGTGATTTTTACTTTGTTGTCAGCATTTGTTATTGATAATGTGGGGTAGTGGTGTGCCTGTGGTTGAAGCCAATATTTGATCTTGATTGGTCTCAATGTGCCCCCAACAAAAAACTGGTAATAAAATTGTGCAGGGGACAGCATATATATTTTGCCACCTGGTGTAAATGGTGAATCATATTCTTTGTTGGGGATGCTGTACAATTCAAGAATTACTGTATGTTTTGGATTCTCGATTATGCCTGTTATTTCCTTTTCTGCTGTAAGCAATCTTCTTGTTACAGATTCAAGGTGCTCATTGATGGTCCTAACAACATCATCATGGCCTGGCTTGATCTTTATGTCCACAACAAGTTTCTTGTATTGTTGCACAATTTCTTGAAGCTGGGTAGCAAAAACAGACAGAGCATTTGCTTGATTGGATTCCATGGTCCCTAGCTGTTGCTTGATATTAGCTACAATTTGTTGCAAATTTTCAACAACAGCCAATTTTGAATTTTGAGCAGTGAGATCATGGACCTGTCTTCTGATATCCTCAAACAGGGCATGCAGTTCATTAATATGTTGATTGGTTGGAAGAATGGCCACTGTCTGAGTGAGATGTTTGATCTCTGCCTGGATATTCTTGATATCTTCTGATTTCAATATGCGATTCACAGCTCTCTTAATATTTTTAAGTTCCTGTGATGTGGGAAGATTTGATACAGTATTCTGCAAAAATTCAAGTGCCAATTTCACATTGTTTAATTCAGATGCATCAGCCACATTTTGCATAGCATTTTGGAGCAGGGCTATATCTGCCTGAGTGGGTGTTGATTGCTGTAAAATTTCAAGCTTTGTTTGGATATCATCGATCAAGTGATGAAAATGTGATAGCTCAGATTCAGTGTTGAGGTTTTCAAGCTTTGTGATCTGTTGCTGGACACTGACAAGTGTGTCTACAATTCCGGGCAGGCGGGATTGTAGTACATTTGCCAAATCATTTTGCACTGCTGCTATTGTACCTTCAAGATGGGTTATGGAACTTTGAATTTTTCCAAAATCTTCATATGTTTCAAGTTGCAGCTTGATGTTTGCAACACTCCGAGTTATTGCATTCAAAGCATCAGAAGATGGCAAGTTGTTCATAAAATTTTCAAGTGTCTCAATTTTATCTTTAACCTCGGCTATGGCATTGTTCAGGGGGTCCAGATTAGGTATCTGGAGTGATTGAATCTGTTCTTTTAGAGTGGAAATCACTAGATCAAAATCTTCTTGTGACTTTATGCTTTTGACAATTGTTTGGAGCTGTGCCTGGACATTATTTATCTGCTCTTCCAATTGCTGTTTCAATTGCTCGGAGTTGGTGGCCTGGGTCTTAAATTTGGCTTGAAGAGCTGCTACAGCTTCTTCCAAACTTTGAAAATTATCTAATGTTGCCAGATCAGTATATTTCTGAAGCAACACTTTGAGTTCAGAATCAATTTTAAGAAGAGGGTCCATGCATTGTGATTGTAAATTTGTAATTTCTAGTTGAAGACTGGCATTGAGTGTGGTTTGTAAAGCTTGTAAATCACTTCTCAATTTCTTGACTCTGACATCAAGCATCAGAATCTCATCACTGTGATCTTCATGTCTTGTATGGCCAAATATATCATTAGGCATTTTGTTTTAGTGGTTATTTATTATAGAGTATCTGATTCTTAATTCTATAAAAAAGGGTATAAGCTTGTCATAGGATCCAGGGACCTCAATATATAAGCAGTCACCAGCAGAAACAGTATAAACAGTGCCAGAAATCATGTTTGAGTGCTTAATTCTATAAATATTTCTCCCTACTGAAATCTTGACATCACCCTCAGGGGTTGTAATAAATTGCAATTGACCACCTACAGGTAATTGGTAATGATTTAAATTATTGTTAAATATGTACAATGTTTTACCTGTTTCATCATCATTATCTGTAAATATGCTGTTCAGATGAATAATTAACAAGCCGCTCAGTTTAGATATCATATCAGAAGAGGGTTGTGGTGTTGGCAGCTCCATAATAGCCTGTTTTTTGAACCCAAATAAGTTCATAGGCATGTTTATTTATTTCAAATCATGCTCTGTAATTGGGCATTGATCCCCATTTTTTAAATCACAATGACCCCATGGTAGAGTATGTATGCCACATGATAAAATACATCTCTTATCATCATGTGGGTCCAGAGCCACTTTTCTTACAATATTTGAAGTCAGCAAGTGATCCACACTCTGAATTCTATTTTCTGATGTTTTGATTGAATTCTGGGATTTGATGCAATTTTCATAATCTTCAAATTGGAGATCTTTTTCAACAGTTACTTTGCCAATGCCCTTGGCCTTTTTGGCAACAGCGCCACTACATGTTTCAAAGGTGTACATCTTGGCACTTAACCCAGCAAATTTCACAATAACATCACCACATGTCTCATCTTTTAACTTCCCAGGCACCTTTTTGTTGTGGGGTTGAATTATTGTATGTTCACTGGTATCAAAGTATTGAAACAATTCAGGCTGTGACATATCTTGATAAACATCTTCTGTTTGAATATCAAGAATAAAGCTATCCGTGTCCATGTACAATAATTTTACACGATCACCATAAAAAGGTTTCAGCACGTCATAATACAATGTTAACATATGTAATTTGGACGATTCCAATATCACAGCCCCTTCATAAATAGGTTTATCAAACTTGATCTTTGTTTTCTTCATGTTGAAAAGTGCCATGTGCTCATCATAAATTCTTCTGTAATTGAAGTTGGGTTTTGCAACCAATTTTTTGCTCAGGCTGGGGTCAGTAATTATTTTAACATCGGTATGTTTTCTGACATTTTCAATTGTTTTGCCATACACTGAATTCACCATCAATTTAAACAAGCCCTTATCAAATTGGCTCTTTGCAGATGTTCGAAGCTCCGTATTTGTATCAATGTATGGTTTCAACCATTCTGAGTGCCTGAACCTTAAGACTTTGCCAAGTTTGGTCACTTGAACACCATGTTTCATCAGGAACTGGAGGTTTTTGTAATATATGACATAGCCTTGTTTCGGCTCCAGAGTCATCATGAGCTTCTTCTGTTTAGAGCCAGGTGAGCACTGAACCTCGGGAATTGGGGGCAGATCAGAAAATTTATTGTGCAAATCATCAGGAATTGTCAGATCAACCTCTAAGAAGAGGCCATAGTCACTGTCATCAAAATCCTGAAGATCTTCAATCTTGAAATCTTCGACCCATTCAAGCCCTGCATATGGCAGTTTTTGCATCATGGCATAACCATAGAGGCTGTTGGCATCCACATAAAGTATATAATTTGATGGCAGTGCTGGATCATAATCAGGCAGCATAATATGCTTGTTATTTGCTCTGGCATATCTCTGGGAACATTGCACCATCCCCCCTCTTATACATTTCTCCATAAACAGATACATATCTTGATCGTGGATCAGATCCAATTGCATTTTAGTGTTCAAAAACGTTGCGGCCCATGCTAGGCCCGGGGCACTGTAAAAATATACTGGGTCCAGTCTATAATTTTTCATGGAAGATTTTCTGAATGCTTGCAATATATCAGCTAAGAGGGTGACATCAAGTTTTAAATATGCCATGTGATAATCACCAAATGTCCGGCATTTTAATTTGTTCCACATCAATTGGGCATGGTGATAATCTTCATCAGAGATTCCAGATCCTCTGATTTTGCTGTAAAACGCTTCTTGTGGTGGCAGGGAACACTCATCAAATTTAGAAAAATCTGTGACATAGTCATATGGATATACACCCTTCCGCCTAATTAATTTCAGGTCCTGATTTGGAAACTTGGCACGTGTGATTTTGAATTGATTATCAGGTAATTGAGTGGTCAGTGTAGGCAGGCCAGCAGGTAAAAATCTGTAAGAATCAAGAAATCTTATGTGAATAGGAACACCATCAACTTTAATTATTTTGCTAATAGATATATATTTCTCATCATTTTCAGCTAAAATATTTAAATTCTGCTTGTCAAACCCCTCGTACCTCATCAAATGATGGAAATCATAATTGGATGCTCCATGGCAAAATATGGGGATAAATCTTGGTCTCTTGATCTGAATATTGCAGCTATTACACAGGGCCATTTTGAATTTACCATCTGTATGAGAATGGTGATGAACCTTGATATTTGTATCTGAAAATTCAGAATCACATACCGGGCATTTTTCTGCTTTGTTGAAATCTTCAATCTGATCCTCTGTTAAAGGCAACATAGGCTTTGATTTTAATAAGATGTTAGATGCTATGTCACGGCACTCATTTTCTATTCTATGTGCAAATATTTTGATGGCATTTGGTCCCATGTATAAGTGTGGCTCACTAGCTACACCATCCCGTATAACCACACAACAAAAGCTGGAAGGTTCATGTAGCTGGTATGGTGTACTTGAAGATTCTTCGGGATCTGGATTGCAGAATGCAAGAGATTTGAGGTTCGATTCAAAATCACAGACAATATATGCTGGGTGTTCCAACAAGGCTTCAAACTTTTTGAATTTGCAATTTTCACTTGGATTGGGCATCACCATATGAACAGGTTTATGGCTTCCACAGTATTTCAAATGCTCAATTAACTTGTTTTTTGCAATTTCTACACTCTCTTCACAAACACCATTCACCATTTTTCTACCATCAAAAACAGTTAAGCATCTTCTGCACAACTTAAATATTTTTTTATATTTGTCTAGTTGTGTTCTCACTAAAGCTTCAAGATTATGTATCAGAGTGTAATGATTTGTGCCATCCCCTTCAATTAAGAGCAAATCAATCGGAACGGCAGATTCATCATCAATTGTACTGATTCTGAGAGGTGCTATCGGGCAATTGCCAGTGGAACAAATAAATACATTAATAGATAATTGTTTGCCATTGATATCCCGGGCCCTTTTTTCAAATTTATCAATATTCTGAACTGACATTGGATATTCTAAACCCTCCATTGCATCATCAAAATCATGTTCATGTTGTTTGTAATAATTTATTCTCTGAGGATTTCTTGAAGCTGGAAACAAAGCAGCTAATATACACCACAAAAAGCATTTCTGGTCGGTATTTTTTATATTGACCACGGCTCTTTTGTTTTTGATATTAGCAGGTAATGGCAGATATGTAGAACCTTTTAATGGGCTGAATTCAGAAATATTAACATTTAACTTGTGCGGAGAGCCGCAAAGGCTCCATCCGGACTCTTTTGCTGCAAATTCAGAGTGTTTAGTGTTCAGTTGATCTATCAACCTGCTTATTATTTTGTCCGAATTTGTATTTGAATATACCGGTACAGTTTCTGTTAAGTGGGGATGTGTAAATTTTGTGCCGTTTGGTTTCTTATATTGTACAAACAATTTGAGGGATAGCTTATAAGAGCCATTTTGTGCATTAAGAATTGCCTGGAGATCAGAATTTCTACTGTTCAAAAAAATCTTAATGTCACATTTTGGCTCTGATACAAACCGGTGATCCCTTAATTGGCCGTTAAAACTGCTACGGATAGGTTCATAGCGTGGCTGCTTTGCTGCTCTGGCATTAAGAGGTGCTTCGTGCTTCCTTTTCAGACCAGATGTGGATGGTTGTGCAGAGCAAGTATCTTTATGCGTATATGTGAAGTATTGCATGCTGTATTTTCTATTGCATTTGGGGCAAATTATTGTGGGAGTTCTGTATTTGTCCGAGTTACAAATTTTTTGGTGCTTGGCCCAATTGGGGCTGGATATATTTTTATTGCACTGATTACAATATTTTTGATTTGGCATTTTTGCTGTTGTTTATTATATACAATTTCCTGTGATTCAATTCAAAACTTTATGCTGGATAAAAATATCAGTTGGGTTCAGCACTGTGTTTTGTGTGTGTGTGTACGTGTGTATGTGTGTATACACTTAATATTTTTGGCTTTGGTATTTATATACAATTTCTTGGGATTCAAATCAAAACTTTATACTGGATAAAAAATATCAGTTGGATTCAACACTGTGCTGTGTGTATGTGTGTATGTGTGTATGTGTGTGTGTGTATGTGTGTATGTGTGTGTGTGTATGTGTGTGTGTGTGTATGTGTGTATGTGTATGTGTGTATGTGTATGTGTGTTGATATTTTTGGCATTGGTATTTATATACAATTTCTTGGGATTCAAATCAAAACTCTATGCTGGATAAAAAAAGCAGAAATAGGCCACAACTTGGCCACAAGTAGACCGGAAGTAGGCAAACCGGAAGTGGACCGGAAGTGGACCGGAAGTGGACCGGAAGTAGACCGGAAGTAGACCGGAAGTGGACCGGAAGTGGACCGGAAGTAGACCGGAAGTGGACCGGAAGTGGACCGGAAGTAAACCGGAAGTGGACCGGAAGTGAACCGGAAGTAGACCGGAAGTGAATATGTGTGGGTGGGTGTGGGTGGGTGTAGGTGTGTGTTAATACGTTTGGCGTAGTTTCAGGTGTGGTCAAAAAAAATATGAGGAGGGGCATATTTTTGACAGGATTATGGACAACAATCTCACAGAAGTGCCTTTTATAAGTGTAGCCTCATCAATCTGAGGGGGGTCATACTTTCTGAGAAATTCCCGAGGGCATTTTTACAAAAATCTTGGATTAGACGGGTTCCACACTTGAGCAAAAAGCTCATATGGGCATGTTGAGCCTGTTTTAAGTATAAGCAAATCTGCTTGAGGGGGGTTCATACTTTCTACACTTGTAAGTGGTGCTGGTCCCACCACAAATACAAATACTCAACTAATACAGAACAATTATACCCCCTCCCCCGATTTTTTATCCCGCGGCAGTTGATAGCCGTGCGAACATTATTGAGGAAAGAATGTACTCTGTCATTGTTGTGCATGCACAAGACTCACAGTAAACAAGTGTCAATTGTTCTCGTTTGTTTACTTTTTTTTCGCTTCTCACAACAATCGGTCAAAAGCAAAAATAGCATTCTGTACATTACAGCCCCTACTCTGTCGGCAATCGAGTACTGCTTAGAATAATTGCAGTGAACCTCACTATATTTCCTATATTTTCCAACTCCATTCTTCGGTTAAACGAATTCTGTCTTTATTTAATACCCCACCTTAATCCATCTTCCCCGAATAATGAGATCCAGATCCAGATCTGTCCATTGAGAAGGAAGTCCAGATAGAAGAATATACAGATAGAGAAAATAAAATAATAAAAAGCATAGAAGAAAGTAGCTTATCATGTAAATATTCTTACTCCATGTATCCTGTGTTTAAATAATATATTCGTTTAAACGTCTCCATTGGAAGGCATCCTGTCTGGTTTCGTTGTCTACAAAGAACCCTACCCTGTAGATAAGCTAGCTGAGTTTTAAGATTAGGTTTATGTACCTTTGCACCAAATGAAGGTAGCACCGCTATATGCTCAAATAGGTTATTCGAGACGGGGTTACAGTTTAAAGTGCTATCCCAACCACTGTGTGTCTCTATGGAGACTCGAGACGTATTTCTTCTGCTTGCAAGTTGTTTTCTTGCAATTGTTAACCCGGCAGGACGCACGCTGTGTAATTTTAATTGTTTTAAAGCTTGTACTTAGTAATACCTTTATTGATTAATTTAATTTTATTAATTTTGAATATTTGAATGGAATCACACAATTGATAAAAACGAGAAAAAAATAACATTTTGAAACACCAAACTGAAACGTGTGAGCACGCGTTGGGTTAAATTTATCCAGGCAGTTTCTAAGATCCTGCTAACTAACGAACTAACTCAATGGGCCATATTATCGGTTACGTCACTGTAGACTGCTGAATTTGGAACGCTTTTTCTCCTTATGATATACCATTCGAGCTAGATCGCAAGGCAGGGCCGGCTTTAGGGCGGTGCAAACGGTGCCACCGCACCGAGCCGCTATAGCTGTGGTGGTGCGTCAGTTAAGATTAATTTGAATGTTGTGTTGCCTCTGCACTAAAACTATCCTTTCTGATATATTTCGCGCCATGACGGAATACTTCCTCATTTCGCATGTCATACTTGTAAAAGACAGAGAGAGATGCAAGGGGCTGATGGGATTTCAGCATCCTCAAATCCATGAACGAAAAAATAAAAATTTGGGAAATGTTTGAGAGATCATAATTTTTTTTTGCTCACTACACTCGCAATACATATGTTTCCAAAAGGGTCATACCAAATTTATACTTAGGCCTATTACTTTGAAAATATTGGCGCATTATCAAACTAATGTTGTTTTTGGTTTGCAAATAAACATATTTGACAAAAGAAAAAATCTTGCTCGCACTCTAAAACATTTTAGGCATCATCAAATGTTTCTGCCTGGGGTCTCGGGTTTGATATCCGGTGGAGGCATAAAATGGCTCGAATCCCACTTTAAGCTGTAGGTCCAGTCCCGATTAGCCATGCTGGTATAAATTGGACTTAAAACACCAACTCAATAAATCAATCAAATGTTTCTTCTCTTAAAACTAATACCGACAGAACTAAGAGATTTTTCTTCCTAAAATTGATGTGTGGCGCCGAATTCTTTTCTTGATCGGGGCCCAGGAGTGCTCACAAGGGAGATTCATGGCGTGCCTGAGTCATGTTGATATTTAGGGGGACAAGATTTTATAGTTTAGCTACCAATTATACATATCTTCACACAAAAATGTGGGGATCGTTTCGTTTCATTCACTTGTTATTGATTTCTAGTTATGGTTGTTATTATGTACAGTTTTTCTACCTACATGTGGTTAATCACGGCGATGGGATAGAAATGAAACACTTCCTCTTATGCCTTTAGAATCGGTTTGGAAGGGTGGGGGACATGCTGTTCTCATTAATACAAGGTTAGTGAAGCAAACAAACTGATAATAATAAGGTTCAGTACACTAACAATGGCAGTGAGACTCAGCAGTTTTGTACGTTTTATGTTAGCAAACATGAAAGTGAGCCGCCTTTTCTTTCTTGTGTCTTTTAATTTCAACTGCAATGAAAGGTTTCGATTGCTGGCATCTCGACCAGTGGCAAACAATGTCTGGGTAATCTCCTACCCCGGCGAAGGTCTGAGCATTTTCTATGTAAGCTTATGGGATGTTTTCGGTATTTTGGTCACGATTATCTCAAGAACCAGTCGACAAAAATTTTCCAAATTTTGATTGAACACTGAGAAAGGATGTTTCTAGAGACCCACTGATTAATATTTTCATTTTTTGCATCAACGTCCCGAAAATTAATTCATTCATTTTACTCTATTTTCACTTTTCTTGACACAGCAACCCTGCAGAGCCCAGTCGCCTGGCTCTTCACGGACCCTCGTTCACGACTAATGAGCCGGGAGGAGAAGGGAGGGAGGCTCGAGGATAACTCACCAGATGTTTTCGAGCTGTAGAAATCTGCTTCAGGTATAAATATCCGGGGAGGAAAGCTCTCGGAAGATTTAACTGAGTATTTTTGAAATTATAGGGCTAACTTGAAAATGGACAAAAGAAAGTGTTCAGGATTGCGAATAGAATCAGCAGAGATATATAGTCACTTAGTCTGGAGTATGAAATTTCTCGAAGTACCGGGATGGCAAAAGTATGCTGTAAAGCATTGCTGTTCTCAAGGAGGGGTTGAGGGCAGCATATTCCCCAGTATCTCAGATGTCAAGAAGAGAAATAAATTACACAATGTCCATTTCAAGAATATTTCGGCAAAAATAAAGCGCAGGTTAAGTAGTTCATGAATATCTGGATAATGAACTTCTAACAATTGTATAGATCAGTCTCCCACCCCCTCCATGACCAATAGCGCGTCTCCCCCTTAGATCATGCCATAATTCCCATAAAGTATTTTATTGCGACACTCTCCTATTACTGAAAGTCATTTTTTAAGATTTACTCAATAATTTACTTGATCTGCCCCTTCTCCAAATTATTCCTTTTCTTCATCTTGGAACCAATTATAGTGAGTTGAATTAATTACTAATCAAGTATGTTCCTCTCCGCCTCATCGCACACATTGCACAACGATGTCCTTTTTATACATATATTTTAGAAAAATATATTGAATTTTATGATAGTGAAAGGAAAAATATTCCTCACCAAGAATTTAGATGGGGCGGTCTGCGTCATTATCCCCTCACGCGCGAAGCGCCTAACAATCCGGGAGGAGGGGGAGACCCAAGAGAATAAAACCCAGATGCACTTGACCTGCATGCAACCGGTTTCGGGTATATGTAACAGGGGAAAGACCCCTCAAGATCAATCTTGGTATTTCTTTTTCTAAATTGTGGACGGGAAGTTTCGGAGCAAACGTTTGAGGAATAGAAACAGAATAATCGCAGATAGTGTATATTCGTTTAGTGTGGAATATGAAATTACTGTGCTGCAAACAGTGCTTCCGGCAAGGAGGGGCTGCGGGCGGCGGCATATTCCCCAAAATCTCAGATGCCAAGAATACAGATCAATTGCGCTAAATCAATTTCAAAAATATTTCAACAACGACCAATATATTGTTTTGTTCCGTGGTGGAGGATTCTCCCCGATGGCACATTGTTATCTTCATCGCCTTGTAATCAAGGCGTCCCTGGTTTAATAACCGGTGGAGACACATAGTAGTTCGGATCCCACTTTAAGCTGTAGGCCCAGTCCCGATTAGCTTTACTATGCATAAAATGCAATTAAATCAATGTTTCATGGTCGCAAGAGTGTAAAACATCTGAGTCACATAAAATATAACGTTTAGCTTGAATTAACAGTGTTACCTTCTCAAAGCATTTAAATAGAAATGGCATATGCATGGTTTCGTTACACATTCCAACTTTAGGCCAAAACCTAAATAGTTTTACTAAATTAAAAAAAAATTACTCTCAAAAGAGGAACACTGAAAAATTTGTTTAAAAGCAGATTTTCATGCCCCAAATATCGTACTAACAATAATATTACATACGCGTGTATGCATAATCACACAATAGCAGTAAAGTGGAAAATAAAATACGAAAATTGTATTTATACACATACATACATGCACCTCCATAAGTGTGTTACGTATTATGTATCTGCATGTCTGTGTTAACTTATATTTCTGTTATTGGCCTGCAACCGTGGCGGAGTGGTTGGCACAGCGCTCTACGACGCCATGGGTCCTGGGTTCGAATCCCGGCCTGAGCATGGATGTTCTTTGTGATTGTTCCTTCATCAATTTCACAATATCATCACTCATCCTCATTTTCGCGATTAGCCAAAACTGGATTAAAAGCGACGCGAAATAACAAGAAATCAAAATGATCCGTAAATATGTTTCATGCTTCAGGACGTACTGGTAACCTTCATTTTTCACCACCTGGAAGTTTTTTTTTTGCCCTAGTCCATGTCTATGCAAGAATACGTTTATCTACGAATACGACAATTCTATTTATTACGTAAGGCATTATACAATATACCCCGAGGAAATATCATTATTTACGAGATTTTCTTCTCTCAGAAGATGTAAAATTGGGTTTTCATGTTGTTGTTTTTCCGTGAAGCACTGTTCTTCCGTCGAGTAGCTAATCTGGAGTACGTACATTTAAATCTTCTTACACATCTCACTATGTCCGAACAAACTGTCGTACAACATGATTTTTACTCGCCAAAAGTCGTACCATTTGTTTTTATTGCGCTTTCTGTCCTGCCAAGACAAGCAGAATGTCCTATTGCGCATGAAATACATATATAACAGCGATGTACGTAACGTATCTAACCGTTATGGCCAGGGTTATGTCTGTCCGGTTGTCCCTATGCTAAAACATAGCACCAGCTATCGTAAGGCACAACCAACACCCCCCAGCTATCAATTTTCTCTTGGAACCTTGAATATATGTGTACGACAGAAACACACTATTAGATTGTAGTAGAAAAGGTCATATGGTTCAAGAATAGTAGAATTTTATTACAAGTAGCAAGAATGATTTCGAAGGATTTAAATTTGAAACAGATTTTCGTAGTGATTAATTCTGCATAGGTATAATAGTTCTGCAGTTGTGATGAAAAGATCTAGTATTGAAATGCAAATTGGAAGCCCTTTTAATACTAATCTTTTCATCACGATTTCCCTCTATTGATCGGTCTTCGGTCTGATTTTCCGTGTGACTATGATATGTACCGAGATTCCATGTAACACTTTCCTAGTCTTCCACGTTCATGACAAACATGCCGCTCTCAATATAGCAACTGCTACCGATATTTTCATTTGATGCTACAAAATTTATGAGGATAATCCGAGCTTTTTCTCTTGGAAAGATCGACATCTACCATTTATTCCCGGCCGGTCATTCACGCCAAAAATAGTTTAGGCCTAGAGGCCATACCAGATGCGCTGTCCTGTTGAGCGATCATATTTCACGGCATGGTCCACTGCGTTCTTTCACCTCGTGTCAGTTCAAATGTGTGTGATCTTCCTTTGAGACAAGTGTTTCGGAAAGCAGTGTCTGTCGAAGATTTGTAAAATGAAAAGTGGCGACGTTATCAGCAGAAAGAGGAAACGGTGCTACTCTCGGCTCCCGAGAAAGAAATGCAGACAAGCTTCTGTACTTCGGGCATATTGGCAAACCCAAAGGTAAGTGAACATTGTTAAACTTTTATTTATTATAATTGTAGCATTTTAAGAATATGACATGGTGCAATCACATATCAGAATTACAATTATACTAAATTCATTCTGAGAATATACAGCCACCGCAAGAATTCCCAGCAATTAAAGAACAGAATATTTACAATAAAACTGAATTCCTTGATGGAACGTGTAACAGGATGAAAATTGAGAAATCCTGGGATTTGTTTCTATGTGTTCGTCCCTCATCTAATTCTTTAATTCACCATCACCATTTATTACGACTGTTGCGATCAAGACGAACACTCCATATACCTAATCAAGGGGTGGGAGGCCAACATTTTGAACATTTTTTGTTATTGAACATTTTTTGTCAAAATAGCGAGTGTGAAAAAGGAAGATACATACATGTATACTTGGAATAGAAAGGGGTGGGCGGGTGTTTTGTAGCTCTCTCTTCCGAAGGGAATGTTCGCCACTGGTTGCAATTAATCTGGAGAGGTTGACATGCGATGGGAGGTAAAAAGAAAGAGCATAGTCCATTTTATCTAGGAAAGCGTTTGACTTACCTGTCAAGGACGTATTTAGGGGGGGGGGGGTCCAGGGGGTCCGGAAAGTACTAAAATTAAATAATGAAAAAAATATTCTTTTAGCTGTTTGTGTTTAGGATTATATTGGGATCATTTCTGCTTTGAAGGTCAAGAACGACGTATTCAGCCGATCACTGCTTTGTATAAATAAGTCGAAATATATGATTTTCTGTTCAATTTGTAGGTTTATTTTTCGCTGTTCCTTGCGCAAATTGTTATTAGTTTATGTAAGTCCGATGTTATTACAAATACTTTTTAATTTGCAGAAAGACTAAAACAAATTGTCATGCATTATTAAAACGTGGGAAGTAACAGACGGGATAACACAATTAACAATAGATTAGAGTGTTTTCGCCGTGCTGTCGACTACTTTCCTCCCTGTTTTTTGGACTCGTTTACGGCGGAAAATGTCGTAAATCTCATATCACCTACCTTCTGACTATTCTCACAAAGCCCCCTTTTCGTTATAATTTTTGGAATGTTCCAAAAGAACATCATCATCACCACAAGTATTAACTAAGGATGACCAGATCCAGACCACGGGTAATAATGGATCCGGATACCTACCATTGGAAACCAGGTTCTGGCCGAGCACGTATCTAGAAATGTATTTCGGGGGAAGGGGGTTGAACCAAGTTCCTAAAACTAATAATAAATTAAAACAAAAATAATTATAATTATATTAAATTAATAAAAATAGTAATAATTAAAATATTCAAATTAACTAATACTATGTTTTTATAACAGCTTGTATTCATTATGTAGCTTACGGATAGTTAAGCTCTGCAATATTTGAAAAAGAAACAAAACAACTGCCCTGTTAAGAAAATTAATATCAAGTAGATAAAAATTATTTATCAAAAAAGGATGTTAGATCCAGTTGACGAAAAATAAAGTTCCTGGTAATATTTTATGCAATTAACATAAGTATTGATACATTTTGCATAAATCTCTTTTGGTATTGTCAAAATCGTATGATCCCAATATAATCCTTACCTTCCAACAAGTTCGGTGAAAATAATTAAACCTTGATTAAACAACAAGTAAATTTACATTATTTAATCTTAGTTGTTTCATTCTAGTACTTAGTAAATCTTTCTGGGGGGTCCGACCCCCTGAACTCCCTCTCTAAATACGTCCTTGGTAACCCTCCCCCCCATTCTACTTTTCTCGACAACTTTTTTCTGGTTTTAGCATAAACACCGAATTACGTGATTCGTCCTCTGAAAAACTTGGTGCGATACATACATTTCGCATGGTAAAAAAGTTTTCGTAAACAAATTAGAGTAAGGAAAGTGACCCACTGCTTACGCGTAACCTGATATTTCCCAGATGATTCCTGGAACTTGACCCCACGGCCATACTCCATCCACACCCCCATTTCTTCCTCTCACCCGCCTCCCACTCGTGGAAATCTGTCTAAAAGGCAGCCGCGAGAGGAAGCGCTTCTGGCAGGGGGAAGAAATGTCACGAAGTGCCCATGAAAATTGCCGCGGGAATACTTCAAGAAAATAAAATAATCTTGGGCGGAGAACAGATGGACAGTAGTTGAATCCAAATGTTATTGATTGATTTGTTTTCTTGTAATTGGATTGTCTAACACTTTTGGCTAGCAGGTAAAGTTCCTCCTGCATATAGTACCGTGCCGTGAAGGCACATTTAGGGGATGTGGGGGTAGGGCCTACACATTCCTGATCTCGGCCATTTTGGGGGTGATGTGATCAGCACCACGTTCCGGTCGCCTACACCTACCCAGTGTTGCCACCAGGTACCCAGATCACCAGAGTCTCTCTTTGCGAAGACAATGTCGGAATAGGCCGGAAAAATTTCAACCATAGATCAATAGAACCCGGGTCTCCCACGCGACACGCACATTAGACTTTTTTTCAAGGGTATACATACCTCTAAGCGGTAGTCCTGTTATTTGTGTAAGACTGACTTATTAGATATGCATTAATCTCAGTTTCTATGAAAAAATATATATATATATTATGGGTTATATAAATGTATAAATGTTTCAGGCCCTCTGCTACGGGACAAACAGAAATTCAAGGGCAAGATGAAGAACTTCCTCAATTGGTTGTACAACATGAAGACAATCGGATGGAGGTTCCAATAGCTAGCAGCCGGAGAATAGTGGATCTTGCGACATTTGTTGAAGATATTAGGAAAGTGGAACGTCATAGCATGGAGTGTCAGTTTGGTGGTTATTTTGTGCACTGTGCAACGAAAAATTTGGGGCTGGCAAGTGAGCTCAAATTTGTTTGTAAAAAGAAAGAGTGTCCCGCAAGTACGATCATTTTTACAGCACAACCAACAGATGTAAATATGGACGCCGTGTGGGCAGGCCTTAGTGTGGGAATGGGATTTTCTCAAACAGAAGAATTTTTCGCCGTACTGCAGTCACCCTACATGTCCAATGCAACATATCAAAAATATGAAAAACGAGTAGGTGATTTCATATGTGATTTAAAACTAGAAACTATAATAAAAAACATTGAACAGGAAAAGAATGCAGCAAAAATGAGTCAAGACATCACAGAGTTGGGTGAACCAAAAATTAGCGTTATTGTTGAATGGATTCGATGCTCGGAGCGGTGTAGCTGTGGTGATTGGAGCGAAGACGAAGAAAGTGCTCTTTGCCAGCGTACGGAACAAATACTGTGTTATTTGCCAATTGGCAAAAACGAAAAATGAGTCGCCAAGGGAACACGCATGCAATGCTAATTGGAGTTCTTCCTCGTCAGCAATGGAAGCTGATATTATTGTTGAAGGCTTGACGTGGTTGCATAAGGAGCATGGCATAATATGCGATAGAATCATTGGAGACGGAGATTCGTCTGTAATGACTAAAATACAAGAAAATGTTCCATACGCGTTACCCCCACACCCCCTATACGCCTTCATGGCGTGGTGCTAAGCACAGGGGAACACTTTACTTTTTTTTACGCCAGACTGGAAAATTTGAGGAAAATAGAGTGTTCAAATCATGCTATTAGAAATTTTCGAAGGAAGTTGCACGCATTTGCAGACAACACGAAAATGTTTCCGGGGAAAGAGGGCTTGAAGGGAAGGAAGTTACTGAAATCAAAAATAGAACACTTACCATCTCAGGCACGTCAAATCATCACCGAGTCCGGTTCAGAAGTTCTGAAAGGAGAAAAGACTGAGGATGAAATTCAGCAAAATTTCAAGAATTCTGTGAAAGCTCTCCCTTATCACGTATTTGGTGATCACAATAGATGCCCTGAAAATTGCCCGTCTTCATCCGACGATAACACAGTGCCAGTTTTGGAGAAGGCTGGGATGTTTACAATAATTGAAGAAGGAATAATCCGACTTATTGCATTAAGCGATTCGCTAATATATAACAACACAAACAATGCGGCCGAAAACTTCATGTCAACAGTTATTAAATTTACCGGGGGAAAGAGAATTGACTTTTCTCGAGGTCAAAGCTACACCAGAAGAGTATCGGCAGCTGTCTTATCCCACAGTTCACCGGGCAATGAATGGCAAAGAAAACAGTACAAGAGAATGCACAAGAAAAACCCTTCATCTCCAATGGCGAGACTTATTATTAAAAGAAGCAAAAAGCTCTTGAGAAATAAGGAACATTTCACATCAAGAAGATCATTATTTCAGAAGGGCACCAGTGACATTGTCAGTAACTTTAGTGCAAGACAAAATTTGCAAAAAAAAGAACACAGAGAGAGATTTAGATTACGGTGCCTCGGACATTCCAGAACAACAGTTACGGAATCTTTGCGAAGAATATTACAATAATAAGGTTGACATTGGAAAGGACAAGATATTGAACGACTTACCAGAGAACAATCAACTTGCAAACAATGGAAAGCAGAAAGACGGATCAGAGTAACTGCCTCAAACGTAAAGAAAATAGCTTGTAGACGAGCAGGCACTTCAACATCGCCACTCGTCAGAAATTTATTATATCCACCATTCCTCTCTGGTAATGCTATAGCTTGGGGTAAAGCCAACGAACCAATTGCCAAAGAGCAATATGAACAAAAGTTTTCAGTCTCCATAAAAAATTGTGGCCTATGCATCGACGAATTCCATCCATTTCTTGCAGCATCCCCCGATGGAGTAGTCACATGCAATCAAAATTCCTATCTCATAGAAATAAAATGTCCATATGCAGCCCGTTATTGTAAGACCATTGCTGAGGCCGCCCAAAACATCAAGAGTTTTCCACTATCTGTTAGCAACAGTGGTGATTTATATCTTCCCAGAAACCATCAATATTTTTACCAAATTCAAACACAGTTACAGTGTTGCAACATGGAAAGATGTGATTTAGTGCTGTATATCCCTAGTGATTTGAAAGTTCTGACCATAACTAGAGATAGAGATTTCATGCGACAGATTATGGACAAGTTGCAAAGATTCTACAATGAATGCTTACTGCCGGAAATTGTAGATTCTCGTGTAGAACGAGGATTACAAATCCGCGAACTAAAAACGAATGTAGTACAAACTGAGAAGAGACAAGAAAATAGCTGAACCTTGCAAGTTTTCAGTTCTTCCTATTTTAGGAACCTTTATGTCAAGTGAATAATTCAAAATGAATTTTATAGACTACACAAACTGTTAAATTCCATCAGAACTATGACATCTAGTCTTCAATATGTATATTTGTGTTTATTTCATGTTATAGTGTGTAATGAATTGTTCGGAAAGAGCCATTAAAGTGCCCCTTGCCATTTTACGAACATTTATATGAAGTAAATAATTTAAATGAATTTTATAGACTACACAAACTGTTAAATTCCATCAGAACTATGACATGTAGTCTGCAATATGTATATTTGTGTTTGTTTGTGTTTATTTGTGTGTTATAGTGTGTACTGAATTGTTCAAAAAGAGCCATGAAACTCCCTCTTTTCCATTTTACGAATATTTATATGAATTAAATGAATTCTATAGACTACACAAACTGTTCAATTCCAACCGAACTATGTCATGTAGGCTGTGACACACACACATATTTATGGGTGTCGGAACCAGAAAACAGAGACGATGAATTTGATGGTCTGGCTGATCATGCGTCACCCAATTAAAAAGGCAATGTGGCAGGCCCTGGCCCATAGCTGTCGCACCATCGAGTTTACATATGTCTGTAGTTTTAGTTTCTGTGTGTGTGTCGGATTACGTTTATTCATCTTCCAAACCTTTGGAAAGCACTCGGCGGGAGAAACATGATACTTCGGTGGTGATTCTCGGAATTTGACCCCAGCTGGCAGGCCCTTCCAGTTTCTCCACCGCTGGAAACCGGCGGGAGGGAAAATGCCAGAAGTAAACAATAATAGCTGCAGAAAACAGATCGAGGCTGAGAAAAAGGATTTCTGATGTTTTACAGTCTTGCAAGAGCCGAAGTGGTCTATTTTGTCTACCCCCGTCGCGAACCTGTGAATGCAGCGCGCTGTGACGCCAGAGTCCCGGGTTCAAATCCCAGTTCGGACATGGATGTTTGTGATTGTTTGTCCTCAATGAACAAGTCGAGATTTGACATCAATTGAGATGAGTTTTGTGTGAGGAAAGCTGCCCCTTAGGGGCTTCACTTTAATAAAAATAAAATAAAAAGGATCTGACTGCCATGCGAAAGACCCGGGTTTGATTTCCGGGTAGGTGATCTAAGGTTGGAATTTTTCCGGCCTTGTACCCGTATAAAGCGGCTCTCTGGGGCTGCCCCAGCCTCAAATCAATGGGTACCTGGGGGGGGGGGGGGCTAAAAGCTGCAGTAGTATGGGGCTGATCACCACCTCCAAAATGGTCCAGTTCGAGTTCCCCACATCCTCTAAATGTGCCTTCATGCCACAGTGGTACGCACAGGTAACTTTATCTTTTTATAGTGTTTGCAATGGAATTGAAATATTAAAATATTACACTGGCATAAATAGGCTACTTGTATTTTGTGCATGAAATGTTTCATTGCATTAGTGATAAGAGCTTTCGAAATGATTGATTTAATAGTTAATTGGTTCTAATGTAGCCATTATGTAAAATTCATACATCCACAACCCGAAATCCGGACAGTCGGGCCGACCTGCGTGCGAAGTGATTAGCATAGCGTGCTAAAACGCCGGGTGTCCTGGGTTCGAATCCCGGCCACGGCGTAGAGGGTTTTTTTGTGAGTTGCCGTTCAACAATTTCATCTAATACGCATTCTTCATTATTGTTGCAATTATCCAAGTATCAGAAAGCGACGAATAATAACAAAATTAATCAGTCAATCAACGGACACTCGGTTCTAGGATCAGATCCAGGTACCCGGTTCCGGTTAATCCGAACTTTATATTGTTTGCCATCTCTAGTATATACGTATGTAATCATGTATTATTTATACGCGGATCTTCCCGATGCCGTAGTGGTTACGTCGTCGTCTTGTAATCAAGGAATCCCGAGGTCGATACCCGGTGCAGGCACATTGTGGTTCGGACTCCACTTTAAACTGTAGGCCCAGCCCTGGCTAACCTTTCTGTGCATAAAACAAATTTAAAAACAAACTCTACATTTATTTATGCATATATAGTATGGTCCGTTATCTACATTTATAATGGAAGAATAGTGTGTTTTACAATAATAAAAATAATGTAGTAACCAGCCCTGTTACGGAAACGCCACTGCTTTAGAAACATATTTGTCTCTCAGACTCAAACTCTCGGACCAAATTCCAACGTCATATTTTTCTTGGTCCGGAACACACTTCACCAATTTCATGCCACCACTTCCAGTCCATAATTTAAAAGCTACCCAGTTAAAAGCCAAAAGACATGTTGCTTTCTTTTCATCTTCTAAACCTGTTGTGTGTTGAGGCGAAACCACCCGCCGTGTTCCAAACCCTCTTTCTACAAGGTCATTAGGCGACCGCGAGCAGCTGCAGTGAACCTGCCGGCCGGCAACAGGGTTGCCCTGTCAAGAAAAGTGAAAAAAAAGTCTGATATTTCACAAATAAAATGAATTAATTAATTATGGGGATGTTGATGCAGAAAATGAAAATATCGATCAGTGGTTCTCTAGAAACATCCTTTCTCAGCGTTTAGTTAAAATTTGAAAATTATCTGTCTACTGGTTCTCGAGATAATCGTGACTAAAGTTACGCCCATAAGCTTACATGGAAAATTGCTCAAACCTTCGCCGGGGTAGGAGATCGCCTTAAAAGAGAGTGAAAGTTCAGTTCAGGCACAGGCGACATGACGGGTTCTGAAGATTATGTATGATCAGCAGAAATGCATTAACCGTTAAGATTAGCTTTTTTAGACCAGACGGTGTTGTTGTCCAGTTTTCGACCTTTCCAAATGTGCAGGTATTGTATAAAATTCTGATCACCATACCAGTGACAAGTTGCTCTGCAAAATGCACAAGGAGTGTCATAAGAATCATTAAAAGCAGACTACGTTCGTGAATTGCTGATGAGTGAATAAAGTCTACCATAATTCCATCCTGTGTGTCCGATATTTCAAACTGGTGCAAAATGGGGAAATTATCGATACTTTTGCTGCAACAACTTTTAACGTCAGAAGTTATTATAATTTATCTAAGTGTTATTTCACTCAATGTCAAATAGAATGATTGATTTGCTTTATTTTACTTCGCATTTTGTGCCACTTTTGGCTAATTTGCGAAGATGGGAATGAGTGATGACATGATGAAATTGATGAATGAACACTAACAAACATCCATTCCCAGGCCAGGATTCGAACCCGGGACCTCCAATCAATGTCGAAGTAACATATAATAAACATATAAATGTATATATTGAAAACAATACCTAAAGTAAGTACGTAGTGTTTACATTTGTTTGTATTGTATTGTTCCGCAAATTTTGTGTAACCAAAATAATTTGAGTAAATAATTCGGCATAAAGGCGGGGGTGGGGGAAATATTCTATCTTTATGGGAGAAGGAATGCGTCAAAGGCCTTGGGGGAATGGGCATCACTGCCGGGATGTAGAGATATTTAGCTAAGACTTTCCTTCAAGTTTGGGTTTCCTCAAAAAGGAATGAATGTTCCTACAAAATGAACTTACATGTTTTTGAACTGAGACTTGCATTTTTCTTTATATTCTCAAGACACAAAAACAGATCTCGTGACATTGAATCAGAGGAATAATTTAGCGAAAATGTACTCCCATTAATTCACAAGATGATCCTTGAAAATGAAGAGGTGGGAGCCAGCTTGTTTCTTCGCACAGGGCGCAGCCAACCCTGAGGCCGGACCTATCACAAGGAATCGAACTAGCGTTTGGGATGGCTAGATCTGGAACTCGGGTGATACTGGATCCTGGTATCCGGTTCTGATTTTCGGTTCCGGATACCCGATTTTTATTTTCATACCAGATCCGAATCTACAGTTCTAGATTCAGATGTAGATGCCCGACCCTGTGGCCGAGTGGTTAGCACATCGCGGGTTCCGGGTTCGAATCCCGGTCGGGCTTGGTTGTTTGTGAATGTCCATTCATCAATTTCATCAATTCATCACTCATCCCCATCTTCGCAAATTAGCCTAGAGGCACAAAACGCGAAGTAAAATACATTAAATCAATCAATCAATCAAATCAGATGTAGATCTCACAATTTTTTTTATTTTCTTTATACTACTTACGATACTCGTACGTTATGCTTCTAAATTAAGAAAAACTAAATATGCTGACCAAGGCAGTAATTTATTTTATTAAAAACATAAACTAACGTAACGTTTCAACCTTCTAGCAAGGTCTTCTTCTAGAAGGTTGAAACGTTACGTTAGTTTATGTTTTTAATAAAATAAATTACTGCCTTGGTCAGCATATTTAGTTTTTCATAATCATGGAAACAAGGCTTAATGGTGTTATAATTCTAAATTAAGCATAGAAATGAAAAGGTACTGTATGTATCGTACTTTCTTTGATATCTGGTTACTCCAGCGTCCCGGAGACACAAGCAATCAGAAAGAGAGTTGTCATGGTTTTCTCTTTCGTCCTATTGTTCGCAAAGTTAGCATATAATTACCGGGAAAAGTAACTTTAAAAGTAACAAATAATCCTGTTACAGTTACCTAACAAGTAACAGAGTTGCCTTTATTCCCATTGGAAGGTAACTGCGTTACAGTTAGGTACTCGATGAATTTAAGTATTAGTTGCAAACGGCGGCATTATAAGTAACGAATTACTTCGAAGCACTGACCCATCTCCACTATTTTCTTACGTACATAGTCTAATCTTCACCTTCCCGTTGCAAATTTCAAACACTTCTGCCTTATAGTGTAAAAAATATAATAAAATGAACAGTTAAATTGTAAGCAAGAAATGCCATCTCTCCCCACGTGAGATCACACATTCCAGTTTGGTACCTTTCTGGAGGTTACTTTTTGAAAATTGTAAATAAGCGAACATTACACAAGAATGAACCTACCACGACAACTAGCGCCCCCCTCAATCTTATGACCCTTTGCCTCACAGAGGGTGGTATTGATTATTTTGGGCATCACCTCTCGAGCAATATGCTTTACCATTGGATCTGATCCTAACAGATACATGATGCTACTATTGACGGGAGTTGAAAAACAAAATGGTTATGCAGTTGAACCTGAGTTATATGTATGTCAAGGTAAAGAGAAAATAATACATATAACTGAGAATTACTTACAAATCAGATTTACATAACACGCCATTATTAAAATAAGTTCATCTATTTTGAGTTACAACATACAATATAATACAGGTAATTTCTGTCATAAAGTGCTAAATTAACGAATTTAAAAGTTAAAAGTTTGACTCTTAAGTACATTACATTTGCCACTTTAATAATTTTATGTCGATTAGCGTCCACTTCCCTTATACAATTTACTTTTTGGTCAAGCATGTAACTTTTCTTCTCTCATGAATTTAATCATATCATCACTCATATTCATTTTGGCAATTAGCCAAAAGTGACAATAAGGCGGTGTTAAATAATAAAAATCAAATAAAATCAAGAGGAAAACAGATTAAAGAGAATTATGTAATATTTTAGGAAACTTATAAGCAGCATGACTTTTTCCTTGCCAAAGAGGGTGGTGGGGTGTAGTGAACCCTGTGCTCTTTTAGTTATAGCTGCAACACCCAACTCCCCTGTACGCATCCATAGATGTCCAGATTTTCTGTTCAGAAATTCTGGCCACCCTAGTGTACATACAAAATAAAATTGGTATTTGTTCTGAACAACTGCGTCAAATCTCCTCTCATTTCATACCGCGTGCCGCCTCTGTTGTCTTCTCTTTGACACCGCCGCGCCGCACTCCCCTTTCTCTCAATTCGAGACTGACCGCCGCCATGTCCGCTTATCCTGTTTTGTATTTGTGTTTTTGTGTGACATTGTTGGTTACATACAAATCAAGTGTATTTTATGAAGATTAATACGCATAACACAGAATTGCCTATAAATGCATTACGTACAAGTAAAGTTTAATTAACACATTTTTAAATTATATTTACAGTAATTTACATATAAAACCGAATTACGCAGAACTGAGTTACGTATAAAGCAGTCTCAACTGTATTTGCTGTGAACGAATGTCGATCGTGACAGCTACGTTCAGATTGGGTTCGATTGTTGGGCAGGCTAAAACAGGAAAACAGACAGGCTGATCTAGAATAGGCATATTGTATCAACTTGATAATTCACAGTTAATTCAAATCACCAAATTTCGTACTTGTAACTAATAGCTTCGAAAAGATCGCTACATCAATATATGATGTGATATCGGTTATTGCCTCTCGCGTCAAACAGACGGTCGAGTTAATTTTGTTTTCAGACCCACCTGAAACTCATAGATGGCACTGAAAATTGATAAAGATGTACAGATCAACAGATAAATGACAGTTAAAAAAATTACATTTTAGATATTTTCGTGGCCCCTCCAAAAAAATTCCGGGTGTCAAGCAAATGATAATGGGAGGAGTGTTGTAAGATCTTTTATTTATTTAGTTTTTAGAATTTTTTATTTTTTCTACTTTGTGTATTTCTAACGTTCTCTGCCCTCAAAAGATCTGCGTTTTACCTAAAGATTCGACCTACAGGTCCTACCTTTCCTTTCTTCAATTCACATTTACTTCCGGCCGTTCTAGCATTATCTGTAATATGCACGTGTCCTTCCGACTGAGGGAGGGGGGAACAACTAGGAGCTCTATGAAGCAATGCGGTAACATGACACCTAAGAATGGGCTTGCGTAAGACCTATACTCTAAGGGTAAGACCGACGATATGGAATAAAATAAAGGCTCTCGCAGCCCTATGAAGGAAACGAACATTTAACAATCACGTTTTCTAGTGAGTCATAACTTGGTGTTCTCGATTCTCTTTTCAACAAATTTTGAATTTCAATCAATGTTATTCCAGCGCAACATGCATTCATTACTGCCAGTAAACAGTAAAGATTAATTCTAGAATAGGGGTACTAGAAGTTTGGATTCCGGTTTTTGCATCAGAAAATTTGTGGCCATCCCTAATAACTAACGATGTGTATCGTATAGTATGTGTTGTACAATGGGGTGCACAAGTACTGCTCGGCAGGGGTGCCCATCCCCCCCCCCCAGGCCAATGGTGCATCCCCCCAAAATCATGTCATGAATTCTCCCAAAATCATGTTATGCTTGCCCCCCTCCCCCAAAAATCATATCATTGGCTCCCCCAAACCATATCGTAATCCACACGAAGTATTTAATTACGACAGCGTGTCTACCGAAAGTAACTTTTTCTTAGCTTTACTGAACACTATACTAAACAGGCAGCCCATCACTCAAGACCATCCCTAAAATCGTTGATCATAATTGAGAATATCGCTTGTTTTGTAGTGTAGCTATTGTATAAAAACTTCACATTCACCTCATTAAAGCGCCAAACACGCATCCTAGGAACACATGATTGCGAGCGAAGCGAGCAAGACAATTTTTACATCCCTTTCTTTGCAGGCTTTTTCAATTTAATAGGATGTCAATACTTTCTTAGTCTTTTCCAGCTTCTCCTTTGACACGTTCGGGAACGAAAACGTGTGGATATAGCTAAATACAGTCTCCAAAATTTAATGTTCTAACTCTCTCTCCACTACAGAAATCCTTTGACAATAAGATTTAACACTTTATCAAGAGCTTCCTATCTCCCCCTGTAAATTTAATACTTAATCAATTTTAGACTTACTGTTGATATTGAAGAGTGGACATTGCCTCCTACAAAAAATAATTCTTAGTCTCCACACCAGAATTTCCGCAACAGTCTAAGATAATAACAATACACCAGAATTGGATACCCCCTTAATTTAATGCTCAATCCCCCTCGAACTAAAACACCCGCAATAATCTAAGACCTGGAGTTGGATACTGTCCCCCCCAAAAAAATTAATTCAGAATCCCCCAGAACCCACATGTCAATTAAGGCCTAATATGTAAAAGTTTCATATCCCCCCTCCCACCTTCGATAATACCCTTAAACACTTTCATTTCTTCATCTAATGTGTTAAATATGGTGCATCTAAGGTTTAAAATCTTTACATATATTTTCGAAAAAGATATAAATGTTGAATTTTATATTATTTGAAGGGAAAAATCCCCAAAAAAAATTTCGATGGCGCAACCTGCGTCATAATACCCCCCCCCCCCCGTGGGCACCTCTGCTGCTCGGCAAATTGTTCATAGCAATTTTCATGAATTTTTCTGGTTGCATCCGTCGTGTTCTTTAAAATGTCTGCTTGTGTGGAAGTTGTCAGCAGCTTGTTTGACGTTTTGATTCAATGCGATGGCGATGGACAATTTGGGTGGCAATACTGAATTTGGTGCACACGAAGGCTAATCGGGACTACACATACAGTTTAAAGTGGGATCCGAACCATGTGTGTTTGCACCCGGTATCGAACCCGGGACTATTTCATTACAAGGGGATGACGTTATCACTACGCCATCGGGGCAATACCCATGCATCCCACTGTACGGTAAAATATTGTACTTCCGGATAGAAAGTAGCCATTTTGCACGCATGTAGGTTTACACAAATTAAATTATTTCAGAAGGGGTTATCTTCGGAATTTTACTGCATATAGTTAATAGTAGTAGAGGACCCAGCCAAGGACAATTAGTGCACGGGTGTTAATTAATTTGCATGTAATTAAGAACTAATTTGCATAATATGAATAAATTAGCATATCATTAGAATACTTTACATTTATGTATTTGCATGTTTATAACTTTTTATGAATATATAATTATTTATTTTATGAAAAATATGTATATAGCAGGTAATTAGAGGTACTAAACGGTATGCATATGGTTTTATATTCATTACTGCAAAGTATGTAATGTATCAATCGATAATAATTAATGTTTATAATATTGAAAATAAGTTTTCTATGGTTTATGAACCGCTATGAACGGTGGTAATGGCTGTAGGTACAGGTCCAATTACGATTGGGGACGGTCCCGGTATTCGAACCCGCGATATGTAATATTATTAATTAGTACTATGTAATAATTGCATTATATTATAAAACACGATGATCTCAGACGCTAGACAGAATACGGTCTCCGAATCTCGACTCCGCTCTGATGCCAGACAGAGAGAATGAATTAATATTCCGCGCAGGTATCAAGAATGAAGCCTCTGTTAATGTAGGTCAAGGCGAAAGGGTTTGCTGACGAGACGGGTTGTTGTTGTGATGGGAGAAATATACAACAAGTCATTTTGGGTAAAATAAATTGGTTAGAGAAACGAACCGCTTCGATTTCAGGTGGAAAAAGAAAATGTATCACGGGGTGATTGTGTCCCTTGAAAAAGACAAAATATTGTAAAATGCTAATTTTAAAAGTCTCCCGCTAAGCGGAAACTCCCTCTCTGTGTGGGTGTGGAGGGGCGATACGGACTTTAAAATAGTAATCGCCAAACCAGGTAGAGAATTTGGACGAAAAAGGATTTTAAGTTAAAAGGACATGAGGTGAAGGTGATATAATTCAAGGCGGGTGGACGTAAGGAATTTATCTAATGGAAAGAGAGGCTGTGGGTTTTAAATTTGGACTCGTAGAGTTAACGAGGCAGCGAGAATTTAAAGGGAATGTTAGTTTCCAGTATGGAAAATAGGGGCGGCCCGAATTTTGGGGTATTTAAACTTGGTAATCCGAATTTGTCCTCAGATTTCTACTTTTTTTCTATTGAGTTTGTTGGTGTGTTTGTCTTCTGAGTTTTTCTTCACCATGATGATCCATATTGTAAGTATTGCATTTTTTATCTAAGTACAAGTGTTATACGAGAATGGAATTTGACTAGTGTTTTATTGTAAATACAAACTAACTTGTCAAGTTCTATCTCGGTTGTGTTTTTTTTTGTTTAGCGGCAAAGTGTTTAGCGTGGCGAGACGGAATAAAAGTGAATTGTAGTAACACTCGCGATTAATGTATTTGAGATTTGTGCAAGATCCCTAACAAGGATCGAACCTAGGACCGTTTGCACCAACAATATTAGCTTTTTTACTCTACATATAACTATAAACCTTTTATTTTTTTAAAAGAAATAAAACGCACAAGTCTACTACATACAAGTTTATTGTTCTAAAACTAATCTACTACAAAATAAATACAGAGTCAAAGTAATTTTACAAATTATTTATACATAGCGTTTACACAACGCTTTACAGTTTTTTATAAGTCAGGTTATACATATACAGAATACATAGCGTTAATACAACGCTTTACAGTTTTTTTTATAAGTCATTTTGTACATATGTTGTAATACATAGCGTTCACACAACGCTTTTATTTTCTCATTCATTTTGTTATGTACCCGCACATGTAAACCATATTCAAATGACAGTGTTAGTTTTATAGAAAGTTTTTTCTATGGCGTGTCAACCTTGACATGCCAGAAGTTTTTCATTTTTCTCACACCAAGTTCATATTCAGAACATGTAGGGTTGGGATAATTTTCTACTATTGCTTGTGCAATAGAGAAAATAAGACACTGGTCTTCGATGCAGTATTCACTGCAGGCACACTGTAAATTAATTAAAGGCACTTGAGAATTTTGTCCATACAATTCTGTCATTTCTTTTTAAGTTTGTTCCAAACAATGACAGAAAATAGGTTAGGGGTAACTCACGGCACATATAATGTAAAAACATAATACAATAAATTCCACACATTGATGAGTTCGGGTTTTGAACCACCGTTTCACTGATGCACCATGATATACAGTTCTTTTTTATAAATTTTAGTACATTTGCACTAGGAGGCTGACCAAAACTATCAAAGTACATGGCCTCCTTATCACTGTTTATAAACAAACTTGTCCAGTGTATCCCTGGTCCAGATTCATTGTCGGTGTTAATAATCAATGCAGCAGGCAATTGCACATTTTTTGGCAATGTGTTATTAGCAAAAACACCTCGAAAAATAAAAGACAGACATTTGTCTGATTGAACAGTTTTTTCAATTTCAATGTCATTCATTGTTCACTATCCGAAAATGCACTATTTTTGGAAGAGCAACCTTGCTCGGATAAGTAATACACACTTGATGCGTCGTTGTAAAACGAAGCTAATGAAGAATATCCACTGTCTGATGTTGAGGTGTTCTGTTTAGGTGCAGTCCTTGTGGCTTCTCCTATAATATGTTGTTGAAGCATGAAGCTACGGAGATAAGATGCGTATAAATGTGCGTCTCTAAGAGCACATTTGATTGTCCTTAATCTGTGATAATTGCGACAGCAATTTTGTGCAGGGAAGGCTAACAGTGACGCTTTAGGGCATCCTAGGTTCTCGAGGTTAACCACAGTGCGGTGAAGTACTTTAATCAGAAACTTGCATTTATCAGCTCCAAAAGAATAAATAACTGATGCGTTTTCGGTGTACTGGGAAAGTACAGAAAACAATTTCGAATAGCAAAGTTCACCGATAGGCCATTCGAGAGAATGCTTGTTTTGTGTTTGCCACATATTTTCGTTTTTTGCTCCAATATCTAAAGTATCCCATTCGTAAGGTGGTAGAAATATCCATGATTGCATACTATCTGAGTCTGCATCGACTATAGCTAGTTCTTTAGGAATAAAATTGCCAGAATTGTCTCGGAATCCTTGAAAATCAACGACAGTCCTCATATTGTGATCCGTACTCCTTCCTGGCTGGTACTCAACTGATTATTATTTTGTATTATCTGGGAAAATACCTCTATGCTTGTCTATTTGGAGCAGAGAATCGAACTCTCCATAAATAATGCACGTGACCGCCGTAGGCAATGGCGCAGAGAATGACAGTTTAGCACTTACACTCCCATCGCGTAATATGTCCCAAGTAGAGTCAATTTCCATTGTGGGTGAAAGAATAAAGGGATACAAAGCAAATCCATTATCAAAATCTTCTCGGGAGAGACTATTTCCTGTATCCTGGTAATGTATTCCCGTTCCAGAGAATAAATTGTAATATGCTTGGATAATATTTTTGTCTGTGAAGCTGGGGCAGAGAGGTTGGTTTGGAATGGTTCTAGTTCCAACTTGGAGTTGAATTTTATTCAATCCGAAATGATGGAAATTAAAGGGGTTTTTATGTATTTGACCATTGAAAGCTGAATTTTCAACAAAACCTAATATTACACGTTTAGGAACAGTACCTAAAAATATATTATCTAGATTATAAGAAGTAATATTTTGAGGGATAGTTATTGATTTTACTTCCACGCGTGTAATTGGGTATTTAGCTGTAGTAGTTTCAAGAGCATTTGCATGAGCAAGACCTATATCTGGAGATACAGTAACTCTTTTTACATAAAGAGAAATGTCCTGTATTTCTACACGATAAGAAGAATTCTCGGCGGCCATCAATGAAAATGCATCGTTTGATCTATGTAATTTAATTCTCATGGACACATTGTTCAAGAGAAGACGAGGTTGGCACATAAAATCAGAATACAGTCGCCCATACATGTCGAATGACCGACTTTGCGCAGCAAGACTCATTCGTTTTTCAATTCCTTTATTTTCAGTTAGATTTTCTAATTTCCCAGGCGTATCGCGATACCAGAGAGCAGCAGTGAGATGAGATTTTTTAGCCTCATTAGAATAGTTGAGTAATGTTTCAATGTATGCCCTGTAAGCGTAACACCCTGCAGAGGACGAAATCAATTTGTCATTTAACGAAACGTCGACCTGACTGAATGCTGTATGTAGAAAATTGTTTCCGGGGGCAACCAGGTTATCGGCAGCTAAGGCCGTACCATCTGGTTTAGTTATTTTACATTTTAGGTACAGATAAATGTGTGCTGGATCAATGTATTCTCCACTGTCTCCAGTAATGGCAAACTCGACTGGACTTTTACTAGTTAAAGATGAAATGGGACGATACTCCACTAAACAAGAATTTTCAATGCTAGTTTGAGTTAATGGCAGAGAAAACAAATCCAATTCTGTATTTGTGCATTCCGATGAGTTACAGTTTACTAACGACATGGTAGTTAATTAGCGAATATATCTCTGTGTACCCTTCGCCTCTTTTTGCGTGACTGGCAGGTAATAAAGGGTGGTTCGAATTTTATAGTTTTACCCTTTCTTTTTTGTCTGCCTTTACCTGAAAGAATCTGAGAAATTTTTCTCTCGCCTTTTTCACGAAGAGCTTCTCCCGCCTGATTTACACGATCTCTGAAAGATTGTTTGAGAGGCCTGTTTTGTAGAACATCCCCAACAAATTCCATTCCCGATTGTAATGCTTGATGGCCAATTGCTTTAGCACCCTGTTTTAATAAAGGGGCCGCAAAACGAAACAAGCTTTTAAATATTGAACCGAGGGCTCCGTGGCCTTTTTGATAGGGAGGACCAGAAAAATAAGGTAAACCTGTTCCCGCCTGGTTGAGATAATAATCTCGATATAACTGACGTCTATCGTATCTCATTGTCGCTTGAAATGTAGTTTAACACTCAGATCTCCGAAGGCAAATGAGAGTTTACGACCTGTGTTGTCTCTTAAAACTATTTCTATTGTATCAAATAAATATTTCGATACAGGCATATAATGAACGGGGTTAAATATTATAGATTGTGACCGGCCATAAGGGACCGAAGAAAATGTAAACATTCTTAAAAGAGGTGCCTTTGTATCTCCTACAAACTGGTAACTGAGTACATTAGTGTATACTAAAACCTGCTGGGGATAACCAATATTTAGGTTGGTCTGTTTCGAACTATGCTGTTGTTTAACAAGATTTCTATTTGGTTCGAATCCTAACTGCAGAGCCAAAATATCAGAGAAGTTCAGTGTAGATAATTGTGCATTGTATTTTCCCTCAACAATATTGCTGGACGGGTTATAACCGAATCGAAATAGCCCTTCTCCAATATGATCTTGATTTAAAACTTGTAAAACAGACTCCACACTTGAATAATATCCAGGGGGAACGATTGTTTTACCGCTCTGTTTACTTGACTGATCCGAGTCTTGGTTATAATAAGTCCACATAATTTCATTTTGTCCTTTTTGAATATTAAACAGACTGTTTGTGAAATGAATTTCAGACAGACCCACTAACCAGCCTCCAGACTCAAGCTTAACAGCATTAGAAAGTTTAGTTAAAAAATGAGAAGGTGTATTAGTCGGAAAAATATTTTTGGATGCATTTGAAACCAAAGTTACATAGTAATCATTATCACTGCCTTCAGAAATCATTATTCCACTTTTTTAAAATGTAATGTAACGCTTGACGCTCCAAACTCAAATGGAAGCAAAGTTCCATGCTCTGTTTTTAATATAATTTCAATTGTTTCAAAGTAACGCTTCTCTACTTTTAGATACTGCCTGGGCTCAAATATATAACTTTTTATTGCTCCATATTCATAATCAACCACACTAACCGTTCGTATTACGGGACCTATATTTGCTTGATATTTGACAATATCTGTGCATATGTTGATTTCACGGGGGATATGATAATCTAAATTACAAGGATAAATAGAACTTGATCTTGCCGTACCTGGACCAATAACCGAATGTATAGATATTTCTGACTTGGGAGTATCCAACGAAAAACCAAACACTGGAGCTAATTGTGGAGATATATACAATTTCATAATTTCATCTTCCTCTAGCGTTGTTTGTGTATACATACTATGCGTGGACAAAGTATAACCAAATCGGACATGTTGAGCAAGCAGTTTTCTTTTTGAAGGGGGAATATTGTTTAATAATAATTGAATATTGGAGTAGTAACCTTTAGGAACTATACTTTCACTATAAAAAATCTGGTCCTTCTTTTTCGGTTTAAATTGATATGAAATGCTATTTGTATCGGAAACAATATTATAAAAACTCCAAGTTAAATGAAGCTCTGTGGCCGCCACCACCCATTGTTCATTTACTTCTATTGGTTCGCTCAGCTTAGTACGGTAATGTGCTATTTTATTATCAGGAAACAAGTTCAAGTTTACATTGGAAGGTAATGTAACATAGAATTCTTCCAGCGGCATAATGGCAACTAACCTAAACACGCGTAATATCTGATTTATGTACATAACTTGCACATGCGAGGGGGTAGTTTTTCCATTTTACTAGGACAAAGTCTCCCTTTCGTTTTAGAATTTTCTCGATAGTAAATGGCTTGTCTGGATCAAGTGTAATTTTTTGTAATTCTGGTTCATAGAAAATGCCTTTGACAGGATCGTTACTCCAGTCTTTTATACGATATGTAGGGGGATCAGTACTCATACGATCACTAATTATAAAAATTTCCTCTGTCCAACTAGGTAGATATCCTTTCTCGAATTTCATTTTGGCTTTACTTATCCTTACGTAGTTACCGATATTAAATTTAAATTTGATATTATTGGTTTTTTGACTTGTATTGTTTCTAGACTGAGACCAGACCTGCAGTGCATTATTTTCGCTCACTTCAACAGGAGCCATTTTTATAGAACGGTGATATGAGTGATTATATGATTTTACTACAAGGGGGAGAATATCTACATAACGATATGTATTATTGGCTGAGAAGTGTTTATACAATTTTGATTTTAAAGTACGAATAAATCGTTCCACTACTGCTGCCTTTAGTTCTGAATAAACGCTATAATGAATAATATTGTACTTGTCAAACACTTTTTTCACTTGAGCGTTATAAAACTCTTTTCCTTGATCTGTCTGGGAGTAAACAGGAGGATATTCTAACATGTTTATAATCTTAGTGATTGCTTTTGCCATAATTTCACCCGTTTTGCTTTTCACTGGTATACAGAACGCTTGCTTTGAAAACACGTCAATTGCACAAAGTATATAGCGCATACCGTCATTGTACTTGGCGATATTCTGCATATCTGCCAAATCCATTTGCATAAGTTCCAGGGGAAAAGTGGTTTCGTAACGTTTACGTGGGAATTTTTTTCTAACTGGAACATGTAAAGTATATGCATCTTGTTTTGATAGCCACTCAGAAATATTCTTTCGTGATTGCGTAGAATGTTTGGATAATTTTTCAGTATTGGAAAATGAAGTCGGTAGTTCATGTGTATAATACAATGTTTTAAGATCCATACTTTATATATCTTCCCATATAAACTCAGCTTTCCTATTTCTTGAAGGGGGTGGGGGCGTGCGTGTAACTATATATTCTTTGGGTATGTTTAGAGAATGAAGGATAGATTGGAACTGATCTCTCCCGACAGGATCTCTACTTTTCTTACGGGGGCGAACAGAATCATTAATCAGATCGATGATATTTGAACCCTGAATTCTTTTTCCATTTATGTACACTGTTCCATATGCATCCCAATTTATATATTGAGAAGAGAATAGTCTTTTAAGTAAAAGTTCTGTTTTCTTCTGAACAGTTTTCGGTACTGAAGCAAGAATTTCTTCCCTGAGAGTAACACTAGGAGGGGGGTCGTCTTGTTGCACTGGTTCACTTATTTGTGGCAGCTTATTTTCTTCTTCGATCAATGGTAGGTGTGTGGGAATAGGCTTAGTAAAATTAACAAATTGTCGAAGTGCCTGTTGGTAAAGTTTCCATTTTTCACTTTCCCCTATATCTTCACGTGCTAATATTGTACGAATATTAGAATCTAATCTTGATTCGTGTCTCTGAGCTTTCTCAACGGAGGCATGCATATTAGTGGCAAAGTCCTCGGGAACAAGAATCATTTTTCTCACGCTCATTGTGAAAACAATGCACTACCTAATGCTGATATAATAGGACCGATTAAAAATGGCAAAAACCCGGCGCCTTTTTGAATTAATATTTTCTTTTTATTTTTGAGCGAAGTGCCCTTCGCCGCTAGTTTACGCAAACTGACCTTATACTTTTGAAGCTTAGTTTTTTGTACCCCTGAAAGTGGAATATTACCACGTACTGTATTGGCTGCACATTGTCCTAGTACACGAACTAGTCCTGGTGTTGCTCGTTGCAAAAGGCGTTTCCGTTGAATAGGTTTTAATTTACACAATAATTTAAGTGCCGGAGCATGTTCTTTTAGTTGTGATGTCATTCTGACATTCGCACAAGAAATGGTTTGTTGACATGCTTTCCAGTGGCATAAATAGCCATTTGTTCATCGGGGAAAATATGTGCCCTCATACGTAAAATTTCAGGTGTATTTTGTGTTAAATCGAACATTAAATAAGTGTGTGGAGTTTCAGTTGCATCTTGAAAAGCTTCCAAAACACTTTTACTATTGTCAGGTTTGAATTGTCGTGCTAAATGGTATATTTGGTGTTTGTCACGTGGATTTTTGAATATCACAAGATAGTGTGAGTTGAGGCTTATGTCTCTCATTTTAGCACCTTTGTGAAATAAATTTTGTACTATAAAAATAACACTTATATTTTTGTGATGAGAATATTTCGTAAATATATCTGCGACTGCGGAATCTTTGCTGCTTTCATTCATTAGATCATCAATGACTATTAATCCAGGAGTTTCAATATCCATATTTGCTACATCAGGGATTCCTTCAATAAAGTGAATATTTGTATTTTGGCTTAATTTTAATCTGGGAGGAACCGCACCATACGCCCATATTACTGTTTTTGGAACTTGTGTAAACATTTTATGTTTATAAAATAGAAGCTTATCCACAAAAGTGGTTTTTCCACTTTGTGAGGGCCCGCAAACCATCATTGCAAACGGGTGTGTAAAACGCAATTCCATGTTGAACAACACACGTTCTCTGCTTGAAGCGCAGACACACAATGGCCCAAATATATACCACAAATTAATTTTATCTTTTCTTTTCAGGATGAAATCAAAAGAGAATGCGATATCTGCTGGGAGGTGGGATTTAGGGGCAAAAAGGCCCTTATGGACCATATAAGGGCAGAACACCGCCTGCGCCTGGTGTCCCCTCCCTCGTCGCGTCAGAGGCGGCGAAGAACATCTGACAGATGTAGTGTCTGTGGAAGACAAAGAATTGAGGGGGAGTGCCCATGGATAAAGACCCAAATTGAGATTTTGCAGATGGCCCTTGGACTGTAAAAAAAAAAAAAAACAATAAAAAAATAAAAAACACTCGTTTTTTATTTAGATTCCATATGGAACCGTTTCAAAATTTTCAATTTTTCTTCGTTTTGTGTGCACTGCTTGGTGAGTTTTCTGCTCAGATTCAGAAACAATTTCAAAATTGGCTTTTCGTTTAATTTTACGGGGGTTCTCAACAACTCGCTTTTCAATTTCCCCTTTGACCAGTTGCTTAAAATAATCAAAATTAATCTGGAGTCGAGTTCTGTAATTCATGGTAATGCCCCTTACTTTAATAACATGTTTCTCATCCTGAGGATCATGTTTGTTCACCATTTTATATGCATAGTTTTTGGGACCACCACCCAAAAAGCATGTAATTTGGTAGGGCTCTTTAATCTCATCCGTCATTTCACCAAGAAATGAGCCTGTAGGAATAAGTTTTTCATGTTCTCTTTCTACATAGAACACAGAGTCCGTATCCACGTAGTGAATACTTTCCTTGACTTTGTCCATAAAAGAATATAAGTGCATTCTTCCATAAGCAGTAATAAACGCAGAGACAAGTACATTTGAGAGTACTAACGGTTCATTTTTGCTTTCCAGATCAATATAATTCACTAATAAACAAGATTCGGAAATAGGGACAACATTACTGATTTCATACTGCGGATTAAACACTATATCATGGAATTTCTGTTCAGTATTTACAAAAATAGACTTAGTTTTTAAAGGATTTTGGGCAAATTTCCCGTAGATTGAATTCAGCAGAATTTTGGAAATAAAACGAAGTCCCGGGTTAAATGCAATTTCATCTTTTACAAGTTGAATTCCCTCACGATCGAAATAATCTTGAATATACTTGTCTTTGTCATTTTCTGAACTGCAGCCGGAAGGATATCCTGAAGACTGTTGTTTCAGTCTAAGAAATGTGTCTACATAGTCTTTGAACACATTATCATTCTGGTCAGCCGAAGGAAAATCCCAAATTTCATATATTTTGAGTATTTTGTACCCTTTTTTTACAGCCAGTTTCAGTTCTTCCGATACCCAGGTGCCATGTAAGTATCTTTCTTTATCTGCGTGTGAACATTGTTCTTGATTCTCGCTTTGTGCACAAGTTCTGCATAAAGCAAACATTAATTTGTTGTTGCATGACATGCCCAGTACTGGTAAATATAAATCTTTAGGGGGGAGAATATCACATTTTACAACCCCAAACACATTATCCAAGGTAGGAAACTCTGACGTGTAAATCACTGGTTTCCCGGTAGGCATTTTTCTTTGCTTCATCATTGCAGGGTAAAGGGAAACTACATCTAG
This sequence comes from Lepisma saccharinum, assembly GCF_977018435.1. Classification (NCBI taxonomy): domain Eukaryota; kingdom Metazoa; phylum Arthropoda; class Insecta; order Zygentoma; family Lepismatidae; genus Lepisma; species Lepisma saccharinum. The sequence goes on along the minus strand of NC_139230.1, from coordinate 215,159,604 downwards.
CAATTTCATGCTCGTATTTTCATTCTCTTGTTTTTCATAAACTGCCCTGAAAAGTTCAGTGCGTCCCCCATTAAAAGCTTCTTTTGGGATAAGTGGGTTATTCAGTGAATAACAATTCTCAGCAATAAATTTGCGTAATTCTGGATCTTTTTTAATTTCCTCATTGAATTCACATTCCCATTTTTCTACAACTTTGTACCCCATTTGCTCTAACATTTCTTTACGGGTAACAGTACGTTCGTACCTATGATCTAGGGTCTCCCCAGTCTCGTTAAGAGGCTTATCTCTGTTGTCAGGAAGACAAATCCGGCAAGCATGGTAGTAGCACCCTTGGAAACTATAAACAGTTTTGCTTTCTTCATGGAGCCCGTCCAACTTATAACGTCCTATTTTAGCCTCCCCCAGATTCCCTGCGTGTCTTAGAGTGATCTTTTCAGTATTTTCTACCCACTTTAACCACTTTAAGGCAATTAGAGACTGTTGGTCTTGTTCCCGAAATCCAAATGGCGGAACTTTAATAAGAGTGTTTTCTTTAAGATATTTACTTCTAAATATCAAAGACGCTAACGACGCAAGAGTCGGGCAGCGAACAAAGCACTGTATTCCAGTCAGATCTTCGATCAGATTAGAAAATTTAATACATGCAGCAGCAAGAATTTCCACATCTTTAATACAGTATTCGCGCAACTCTTTTTGAAAATCAAAAATTTTCCCTGCTTGGACAGTTTCCTCGTGCCATTTTAGCATCTCTTCTCTTTCTTTGGGGGACTTGGAATCTATATCATAATATTGAATATCAGGGAATGGACCTACATAATTCTGATTTGCAGGGGTTGAAAACAAATACGGAAAATCGCCTTTCTGCAAATCTTCCGGTAGTCCCAGACTTGCTGGCAAATCCTTCAATTTCATGAGCATGAAATTCAAGGAGTCCCTGAACACTATTTTCTTGGTAATAGACATCTCTATTATTTTCCTACCCTGCATAATTACGGAGGGGGTAATATTCTCTTTAGTAATCAAATAATTTAAAACAAAATGTGAATCGTATCGCCCTGCATTATGTGCAATACACACAATTTTATCAAACCCTTCCCTCGGAGTTTGAATATATTGCATAAATTTTTGAATATTAGGGAAAATATGGACACGGGGACCGCACGTCTCGCAGAAATCAGCATCAGTGTCTTTACAGACATGACAGGCTTGCTTAGCAACAGCCAGATTAACTTCGTGTTTCTGGTCATTTTCTCTTTCTACCAGCATACACTCAAAATCATAAAAAATATAAAGAAACTTTGCACTTGGTTCGGGTTTTACAGGGTGAATATAGCATTTGTGTGCTGGGTCAACAAAAGCATTACAGCTTTTACAAAAAAATTCATCGCATTTGTGTGGTGTTTTGCGCAATCTCTTGTTCACTATTTTGTAACAAACGTTACATTGGTGAATAGTTTGGCAAACACTGGATTTCCGCCCTTCTGTACGCAAATGATTTTCATAACATTTCGGGGACAGAAATTTCCTATTACATGCAGTGCATTTTCTGGGGATAGTGTTACTGGATTGATCACTATGACTGTATTCGCACAATGAACAATACCTAGTGCATTCAGTATGTTGAGGTTTTTTAGAGAATCCGACTTGGCATTTGGGGCAGTAGTACTTCTTCACAATAAGTGTGGGGACAGAATTAACTATATCAAAATGTTGATCGTGATACAATAAATTAATCTGTTTGGGGGCGAACGGTGTTGACCTAATAACTTCATACTCCCTTTCCCCCTCTTTCATTGAAAACACAACAATTTGGTACTCTGGTCCCAATTGGTTTTGAAATTTAACAATGTCCTCTACAGTGCACCCATTGGTTGGATCAACGCGTGCTTCATGGCATAACCGCATAGCCGCTTCTTTCAGTTTGTTATCAGATCTTTGAAAGGATTTGATTTTGTTTGTGTTCTTGTCGACTTTGGCTTGGGCAAATGCAATAGCGCGTGGCAAGCACAAATTGTCATCATTAGTCATAATAGTAAAAGCAGTCTGTCTCTGGTTAGGATTGTTTATTGATAGTAAAGGGGCGTACTTCCTGTAAAGTGGATATTTTCTCTTCCCTCTACCGCGCTTGGGTTCAACAATATGCGCCATGCATTTCAAAGAGTTATCTACAAAAAAGGATTCATTGCTGTTCAGCACTTTGGTCACATAGTGTTGAATAATTTTAGGATTTAATGCCGAAAGGCGGCGCCAAGGGATATAAATATCCTTATTGGTTTCATTGCCGAAAATAATCAAACCAACCTGACTGTCCGGTGCCACATCAAAGAAAATCTTTTTCATTAGAAATTGAAACATGGACCCAACCAAATATTCAGGGTCCCCCACAACTTGATTAGGTATTTCAATGGATACCTCCCGCCCTAGCATTCCAAATCGTCTAAAATATCTTTCTCTTTCATCCACAATAGAAAACTGATTTGCCCCCACCCCTAATTGACACATTGCTGTTTGCACTGTCTCACAGAAAAAAGTCGGATCACAAGAAGGGATATCGTCGTGGAAAATAACTCTGTCACACATATCATAGTATGCATTAACGAGTTCTAGTGGGGAAGTATACTTTCCAGAATGAAAATTACATATAATTTCGTTCGAAGTACTCACCGCAGTGTGGTTAGCCTCGTTTGTGGAGCTTGAAGACGCCATCTTTCACTAACAGATCCTTCTACTCACAGATACACAAATAAAAGCACCTGTAAAAAATAGAAAAAATAGTTGTAGTACTTGTTCACATTACGCATATTTGTTTCTTGCTTCGGTTCATTATTTGAATTACATATTATTTAAAAACACACTACATAATAAAAATCACTTACTTTAATTATAGCTTCTTTTGAGTTCTTTGTCTTCAAATCTCAGACAAAAATCACAAGTTGATATCTTTTCTGTCACAATGGTTCAGAAATTCTTCTCAAACTAACATTTTCTCGCTTTTACGCGCTTTTTTATACTTCATAAACAAAACTGACGCTTTCTCTGATTGGTTGAAATAAAACCGACGCGTTTTCTAATTGGTTGAAATATAAACCGACGCTTTCTTTGTTCTTGCGTTCTAGTTCACCTTGAACTCCTTCCCATCATCCTTTGTTCTTGTGTTCTCGGTAACCTTGGCATACTTTGACAGAAACATGTTGTAGCCTGCAAACGACGCTCAGTTTCAGAGATTTGACCCTTGCTGCTTATTTCTAGACATCCTTTGTTGTCTGGTTGAATCCCTCCCCTGCCCTACGGCATTGCATAGCTATCCCCTGTTCTTGCGTACTGGTTAACCTTGAAAAAACCGGTTCTGATTGGTCAATCAGGATCTTCCTTTGTTCTGACGTTCTGACGTCATTTGACCTTGAACGCAGACTCCCCAAATTCCTTTCTCGTCTACCTGCGCGGAATATTAATTCATTCTCTCTGTCTGGCATCAGAGCGGAGTCGAGATTCGGAGACAGTATTCTGTCTAGCGTCTGAGATCATCGTGTTTTATAATATAATGCAATTATTACATAGTACTAATTAATAATATTACATATCGCGGGTTCGAATACCGGGACCGTCCCCAATCGTAATTGGACCTGTACCTACAGCCATTACCACCGTTCATAGCGGTTCATAAACCATAGAAAACTTATTTTCAATATTATAAACATTAATTATTATCGATTGATACATTACATACTTTGCAGTAATGAATATAAAACCATATGCATACCGTTTAGTACCTCTAATTACCTGCTATATACATATTTTTCATAAAATAAATAATTATATATTCATAAAAAGTTATAAACATGCAAATACATAAATGTAAAGTATTCTAATGATATGCTAATTTATTCATATTATGCAAATTAGTTCTTAATTACATGCAAATTAATTAACACCCGTGCACTAATTGTCCTTGGCTGGGTCCTCTACTACTGTTAATACAACAATTTTCCAAAATGGCGGACACATGAAATTAAATTCTTTATATATCTCGACCATTGCCTTTTGAAGAAATAAAGAGCAGTCATATTATAGTTATGACCAATATTTTTCATTTCCATTCTTTCCATTCATATTTCCCCCCCTTTTAAATTCTTTATTAGTCTAAAGAAAATTACATCACTATTCATCGGTCAAGTCCTGCAGCTGATGTCAAGAATAGACATACCCAGGCACTTTCAATCCACTATTCTGTTTATGACAGTATTAAAATACGATTTGTGAAAGTTTTTGATGAATTTACTTACTTTTATAGCTCGTAATGCAAGATAGTACAGTTGTTCAAAATTTTCTTGTGAAGTAATACATTTCAAGCCCGATGAGACGCGGCAAGAAATTTAATAAAATTCCAGATTTTTTTCTTGCAGACAACAGGAGCCTACTAGGCGTATGTCCACAATTTTGATGCGAAGAAAATCGTAAACATCAAGAAGTTTTTACTTGCATTTTTCTATTTATGGTCAGAATTATATGTATACAGGTTAATTGCGCCGATGAGGATGAACTATTAAATATGTGATAAGAGAAACACAATGTAAAGGCAGCCAGACCCTGACCAGGGTGAATATCTTGAATCATTGAATTTGCTGTCAGGATTAGTAGGTCACTCTACTAGACACTAAATAACAAAAGGGAAGTGAGTTACATTTTCCTTCAAAATTCGATTACTTTAAACACAAAGAGTACAGTTATATACACCTGTTTCTTCGATGTAGTAACATTTCCAATAACAATTTTTCAGCATTTTATGGAGTTGATTGTATCAATATATATTTCAATGCATAATAATTAGGATTATTGAATTATAATGAAAGCATTCATTATAATTGAATTGAATTGTTTTTTTAGTCGACTTCATGCACAGAAAGACTAATCGGGACTGGACCTACATTTTAAAGTGGAATCCGAACAACTATGTGCCTCCACCGGGTATCGAACCCCGAATCCCTTGATTACAAGGCGACGACGCTACCATTACTACTATTATTAGTAGTATTATTTTATTTTTTTGCTTACTTAAACGTCCTCGTTGTCCCCAACGGAGAGAAAACCACAACCGTAATACTTGGTGCGTTGCCAGAATTAATCACATAGAAGTGGTGAGAGGGTGTGGAATGAGATTTAAGGAACGCGGTGTTGAAAATAAAGAAAACATGAAACATGCATGCATGTTTTAGCCACTAAATGAAATACCAATAATATGCCAATGAAAGTGGATATAACTAGCGAAGGGTGTCCCGGGTTCGATACCCGATGGAGGCACACAGTGGTTCGGATCCCACTTTAAACTATAGGTCCAGTCCCAATTAGCCTAAAGTGGACTTAAAACTCCAACTGCTTCATTCTTGTTAGGTTTTAGTTCGACAAGTTTAGAAATTTGATTGATTGATTGAGTTGGTGTTTAAGTCCATTTTGTGCACAGTAAGGGACTGAACCTACATTTTAAAGTGGGATCCGAACCACTGTGTGCCTCCACCGGGAATCGAACCCTGAACCCCTTGATTACAAGGCTACGATGATACCACTGCACCATCGGAGAGGCCAAAAATTTGAAAAGAACAACTTGTAGAAGATTGGCCAATGACATACATGGAAAACTGGAGGATTTTTTCCAAGGAGAGGCAAGCAAGGTATTTTCGCAATGGATGGGAGGGAATATGTTTCAGAAAATTGATAAGACACAATTGACTTTTTAGCCAATAAAAAAATTGAAAATTAAGAATTCTATTGACAACCTTTCTACCTGCATATTTAAATTTCATCACGATCAGACGATTTTTTATTTCTTTTTATTTCTTGTTTGGAAAACGCAAAATAGGCACTATTTTTTATTCTCAAGACGACTAAAAATAAAACATACTCGGAAAAGAATTGGTTACTATAGCTTAACACAGAATTGAAACAGTCAAATTTTGATGTAACTCGTTTTTATGTAGGTCTACTGATTAATTTTTAATTGGAGTCTAAAACTCGAGTATACATAATTTTTGATCCGATAGTAGGCAGAGAACAAAAACGGTGTATCAACAATGCAAAGGATAACATAAAACACCTGACACTGAGCTATAGGCATTTATCGACAAACACAGACTACTTGAAATATAAGAAGAAACAGTTCTTACCAACAATGCTGACGAAAGAAAGACAATGCCGGCTTGCCTTTATAAACTGCCGACAGTACAGGAAAGAAATCGGCGATCAGCCTGTTGTAAACAATAACAGCGGTCTCACTTTAGAACGTAATATTCCGCGCTTAATATGACATGAGATAACATGGCACTCTAAGAGTTGTTGTTGTTGAGTTGGTGTTTTAAGTCCACTTTATGCACAGTAAGGCTAATCGGGACTGGACCTACAGTTTAAAGTGGGATCCGAACCACTATGTGCCTCCACCGGGTATGGCACCCTAAGAGTTGGTGTTATTGTTTGAAAAATGGGTGCGGAAGAAAATTAAAAGGTGCGCAAACACTTCTTCGCACCCCCCTGGTACTGACAAAGAAAGGGTAATTCAGAGTTTCCAAGCGTCTGGTCTGAACGTCTTATAACATTAAAAGTTGTTATTGAGCTTAAGGATGAGCTTACTGCTTTCGATCAAGCTAAATAGGATTTTGAGCTTTTTACGAAACCTGATTTGCTGTATAAAGCAGAAAAGAAAATAACATTTTACAAACTTTTATTTCTGAAGTTCTAATTAACATTAAACAATTATGAAGGAGGTCCTTGGTAAGTCTCCTTTACCTGATTTATACTGAAAGATTCAGATACAGGAGTTTACGGAGAGTGCCCCGATTGTATCGGTGAAGATTCAAAAATGTAACCATACTTAAAAACTAACACAAGATAGAAGCTCATATAACACATTGAAAAATATTACTCACGGTTGTATAGTTCAGCGTTGTACTTTTAACTTTGTACAGAGTAATGATCGACGCTAAAAAGGCCATATATTTGAGAGCTCTCAACACTTAAAGAAGACTCACTATCAAAATCACTGAGTACTTATATTCTTCAACTTCTGGTTAGCCCTTCCACTTCATTACTCCTGTCGGTATCCTTAAAATGTTGCGGTAGAAGCTACCTCTCGCCGATTCATCACACCAAAAATCTTTTCGTCTTTCAAACTACGAGTTCACCATTAGTGTTCTCTTTTGGGCTCGAACTATGTATGCACTTTCGTGTTTCGCGGTGACGAAATCTAAAAAATATCAACAGCTCGAATGACTGCAAACTTTTCGCGTTTTTCCAGCAACGCGCGCGCGGACATGAACCACAAAGACCAGACGCTGTAACTCTCTTTCGCCGACTGATGCAACAAAACCCGCGCACGAAATTCACGAGCACTTATTTTCCATTGCCTTTGGGACTCAGTCTATTATTTAAAAGGGAAGTGAAGCTAGCCTCTTTCATCCTCATTCGTTCCGAAGCATAAGTCCTACAACAATCGGTTATAGATGGCCCTTCCCCAAAAAATACATTTGATGGACTGATCAAGGAGAGCTAATGTCTTTACAAGTCTCTTTATCTCCTTAAATTTTCGACCAGACCTCGTATATACATTTTTATCAAACTCAGATTAGGCCTACAGTTTTCACATTTTCCTTTTTTCTATATATTTATAACATAATTGCTACCAGTCAAATTTTAATCAGTTTAAAAATAATAATCATTTACATTACTCCATGAATAAAAAGTTCAAATAAAGATATAATAATTTCAAAGAATTTTTAAACTCTCTCTACATAATATTAAGAGCACCTTTAACAATACTGTTCAATCTTCCTTTACAATTTGATAGTAATGAATTATATATATATATATATATATATATATATATATATATATATAATTAAGTACAATGAATTCACGACAATAAAAGTTCAAATTTTTACCCTTGAATCGCTTTTACAGTTGTTTTCTTTTGCATAAAACTAATTTTGAACACACAGTATCATTTTCATGGACCCAGCTTTTATCTCCAAAAATTATCAAACTCTCCAACTTGTTTTCACAAATAAACATATTTTCTAAATTTTACAGCCTTTTCTTTATCATCAACTGACTTTCTATACTATTAAAAACAACATTGTTTTTAACAATCCTACTCTGAAATATGCACTTCAGCTGGTTTTGGTAGAATAGTATCACAAATTATTATTACTTTTACTACTATCTTCAAATAGGATGCCAAATATGTATAAATTCCTTCAAAATAATTTTAATTAGTAAACCTCATTATCCTGCCATTAATAATAATTAGTGCTTCCCTTTTCTTCTTCTTTCTTCTACAAAGTATCAGCTAGCTCAATTTTCTAATTTAAGGAAATTCTCTCATCTTTAACATGTTGACCTTCTAATAGCATTTTATTATTCAGACTAGCAACAGAATTCTGCACATCAACAGTTAATACATATGAGCATGTACATTAATATCATCAATAATTTTCGGTGCGCCTTCGCCCTACTATTTTTTCAACAACAACATTTTCGGTCAGCCTTCGACCTTGTATTCGTGTGCCTCTCTCACACTTTATCTTAATATACACTGACTTTTATCTCATATGTCCAAGAATTATTTAACTTCATCCTTCTATTAATGCTGCTTAACCTTTGTTAATGCTACCTTCTCTTGCTTTCCGAAGAATTTTCCCAATTGACTTCTTCTTAGCACATCTGTACAACCTTCTTTCTCGTTCGTTCTTCATTCTTTATTTTGCAGCATCATAAACAGTTTAGAGGTTTACTTTCATATTTCTATCTTCCTTTTCTTATTACAAAGCTATTTTTCAATTTTACAATATTGTTTCCTCCTTCCCTTGTCTCAATTATTTTATTACCGGGATGTAAGTAAGAAAAGGTACCAGCGAGAGGTTTAGTAACAAGGCTCAGACCATTCTATGTTCGGAGAGACGCCTCCGTCCTCCAGGTACATACCTGCGCTGTCTTCCTCGATGTTCACACACCAAAACCAAATCCAATACTGATCTCGAAATTCCCTTCCGATCTTCTGAGATCGGTTCGGTTGCTTCGCAATACAAATTCCAATACCTGTCGATTCATATCCGTCTGTCAGGCTGGTACCTTTCCACGGATGAGACAAGTAATGGAATTTGTAAGGTCTGCATTCCAAACCGACGAGAACATCCTGTCTCCGTAATGTTTCGTTTTCAAGTACACCTTCTAATTCTTACCTACAAGTCAACAATATCTACCCTCTCATTGTCGCAAATAGTTATCAGCGCTTTTACCAAAACCATCATTCAACTTTCTAAATTGAACCATAACAAGTTTCACATAACCTGTACATAAAACAACTGACATTAAATAACTTTTTTTTTCAAATACTCAGCATTTCGTATACACAACTCTAAAAATACTTATTTACATTTAACAATTTCCACTCTGTTATCAAAAATATCTACATAAATTAGTGATTATCAACATTTCTACAAGTGAAATGGAAACTTGGTATGTTTCTGTAAAATATCACAAACTTTAGGAACACATCATTATCACTCGACAACTCAGAATATCCCTTCTTCTTGAATTATCCGTCTTGGTTGTTACTTCCATTTCTAAAGATCCCTGTTCGTCGTAACTATATCATGCCTCTTCTTCCTTTTCTTCTTCTTCTTTTTCTCGGATTTTTATTTTTCTTCCTCTTCTTTCAACTTTCGTCAAGTAGAGAAACTATTAGTCTGCCAAAACTATTTGTATTTTCTGTTATCTCTAAAATGTTTTCTTTTCGTTTCCGGTTATCCAGTAGTATATTTTCCTCACTATGAGAATCATCACTAGTAACTTTCTTCTTAACTTTATTCCATTCTTTCCTGTCTCGTTTCTTTTGTGACTTTCTTTCACTATCATCAGATGAATGTATTGCTGCTCTCTTTTCTTGTTTCATCCTTTTCATACTTGGGTCTGATCTTTCTGCGCTGACATTCTTCGATCCTTTACGAACTTTCTTCTTCTTTTTCACTGACGCTTTCTCAACTTTCTTTGCAGCTTTCAATTTCTTTCTCTTCATTTTCTTCACTTTCTTTATTGAAATATATCTAGGTCTCATTCTAATTTTCTTCCTTTTACTGATCAGAGTCATTTCCGGTATCGTCATGTCTAAAGTTATACATTGTTTACCTTTAGGGCACAGATCATTTTTCTGGGATTTTCCATGAAAATTTTCTTCTTTACTTATCACTTCGTGAGATTGCTGTATTCCGAGGGTCTCATCTTCAACTTGTTGCCTTTTCATTCCGAACACGCACACTCGTTCCTCTAGAGCCTGTACTTTCCAATCTGTCTCTTTTTGTTCATTTTCTATATCCACTTGTACTTGATCAGAATTATCTTCTATCTTTTCGCTGTTCTCACGGACCTCATTACAATCATCTTTTACTTCATCGATTCCGTCCTGAAATCGAACCTAACTTTCCTGGATAGCGTTCACCTTAACGACCTTCATCTCCAATACAGCTGATTTTTTTCTGTTCTGGAACTGACATTCGATCACTCAATTTTTGTAAACCAACACTTACTTCCTTCATTTCCTGCCTACGTTCTTCCATTTTTTTGCATAATCTCTCCCATTTCAATCTATCCTGTTCCTTATTTTCTTCCCATTTCAGCCTATCTTGTTCCTGTTTCTGTCTCTTTCTATCTTGTTCCTCTTTCTAACCTATCCTGTTTCATCATCGATAAAATTGTACTTAAAACATCATTTTCCTTTCCCCGATCAATGTCAACTTGACAAACAAATTCCTCACTTTCTTTCGAAACACCCTGTTCTTTTTCGTCTATTTTTCCAATATCATGAACTTCATTTCCAGCTCCGTTCTTGCACTGCTTGCAGGAAAAATCTTTCTCAACGCAGTCTTTATGCACCCATTGTTTACAGTCTGAACATTGTGCAGCAGCGTCTGAAATCAACAATCTGCCGCAACAAGGAGCTTTCCGTATTGTACGAGCCATGCTGCGACAAACACGAACGCAGGTTGCAACACTCAATGTTTACATAAACATCATCTGCAGCTAACAAACACAATGCTTGTTACCCTTTTTTTATCCCTTTCACCAAGACAATCTAAGGCACCTCCCGGGAGTTTCGGACACCATATAACATTAGGTGAAGGAGACTTGCCAAGGACCTCCTTCATAATTGTTTAATGTTAATTAGAACTTCAGAAATAAAAGTTTGTAAAATATTATTTTCTTTTCTGCTTTATACAGCAAATCAGGTTTTGTAAAAAGCTGAAAATCCTATTTAGCTTGAACGAAAGCAGTAAGCTCATTCTTAAGCTCAATAATAACTTTTAATGTAGCATAAGTCCTACAACAAACGGTTATAGACTGACCACTCTCCCCCCACTTAAACAGGACAGGGAGGGGGTAGGCGGGCAGCGTTATTCTCTGGTTCGTTTTTTTTCAAGGGTAGCAAAATATTCATTCCAGTTCATTCCATCAATACTTGCGTCAGTAACATCTTTATAACCAAAGAACAATTTGATCAAATATCAATGTTTTCGTACTTCATTACGTACTCTATTAATTAAAGTCATTATTATTATTATTATTAATAATAATAATATACATATTCAAACTTGCAAGCAAAAATGTAATTTCAATCAAGTTCAACGTAAGATTCTTTTTAAGTACACTTTATGCCTAGAAAGGGTAATCGGGATTGAACCTACAGTTTAAAGTGGGATCGGAACCACAATGTGCCTCAATCGGATAACGAACTCTGGATCCCTTGATTACACTACGTCCTGGAGAGAGAGATTCCAAAATGGCAAACTTAGGTTTCTCAATGGGTTAACACTTGTATTGTAACTGTGAATAGTACAGAGTATACAGAATATAAGAATCGCCTTGTAAACTGGCGATATACACTGGTTCGAATATTATTTTATATTATATTATATGTAATATATTATATATTACATCTTATATATTATATGAATAACTTACTTTCTGTTCTCCTGAATCTGGCAGTGTGTTTAGTTCAGTGTGATACGACGCCAGGGTTTCCGGGTTTGAATCCCGGCCTGGAAATGATTGTCTCTTCCTAAATTTCATCTAATCATCACACATCCGCACCGTCGCGGTTAAATAAAATAGCAGAAAAGCGCTTCCTAATAAAATTATGAAATACTGTGAAAAAGTAAAACACGGACTGTAACTTCTTTCTTAAAATGTGTCAGCCACAATTCTGTTTAATTAAGTTGATTTTAAGAATAATTTAAAAAATATATTTTTTTAATTTATAAAGTGCTTATGTTTATTACAAAAAGCGAAATGAAATAGAATGTATATGGATGAATGAGGAAAGAATCTGATTCCAAGATTTCAACTGATTTCACAGTCGAATAAACTTTACTTACTGAGGGAGCGTAGGGCGGCAGTTGCCCCCCCCCCCACTTTTAGCCACTTTTGCTCCGACACTATGCTAAAGCTTATCTATAAAGGGAAAGTAAAGTTCCCTTGCCGAACCCAGTTTTGTTCAGAATCGCCGCCACTGTCGACAGCACTCCTTGCAACACACACCACCATCCTGAGCCCAAAGGAAATTTCCCCTCCTGGCCACCTTTAGTTGTCTTTGTTAGTCTGTGAAGTGAAAATGGAGACTTGCTACTCCTTGCCACAGGCCTGTCTTTCATCCCTCCCTCATGTATATGCCACTGGGCGATGCACTGGCCATACCTAGGGGACGATTCGTTGCTGCCACTCGAGAAGAGGGAAAACATGTGCCATATACTAAGTTAAAAATAATTGAGTCGCCGTAGTTTTCTGCTTTTCGATATCATAGTCTGCTCCAATTGTTCTCACAGTGACACTGGCGTAAGCAGGAATTTTGTTCTGGAGGGGCTGAAATTGTAAAGGTGTATATTTATTTATTTATTTATTTATTTATTTATTACTAAACACAACAGGCGAATGCCCAATTACAGTGTTCTACATTTCTTATTTATCTTTACACTCAGTATATCAGATCTTTACCACCATGTACAATATATATATAAGATACAGATATAATATATTATAAATTACATAAAATATGGAAATAAAATAAACAAGGATAAATCAAGGATAGAAGTTATTTACATTAAAGAAATATGTTAATTATGTGTGTAATAAATTACCTGTAAATAATTGACACACTAGAAAGTATGTACATATATGTAATTGAGTATAAACTACGAAAGAAATATATATTTACAAATATTGCGTTTATGTTTACATTGTTGACATTTATTCTTCCATTCCTTGAATAACATTTTTGAATGTCCCAATAGGCATGTGAAATATGTCTAATTTTGGTTCCCTTTCGGAACATCTGTTGTACAGTTCACACATTCTCCTGATAGGTGATTTATTTATAATGTTCGATCTTCTGTTACTACAGTAAAAGAGGCCCCCTTTGGATCGTGTCTTGGAGATAGGAACACGTATGTGTATTTGTTCTAGAAGATGTTGCACTTGAATATTATTGTTCATGATTTTGTATAAGAAACAGAGCAATTGCATCTTCCTTGTTTTGCTGAGAGAAGGCAGGTTGTGGTGTTTACAGAGGGAAGTGTATGATTCATATCGGGGATATATGCCTGTTTCTTTATAAGTGGCGTACCTTACGAATTTAGACTGCAGCATTTCTATTTTATGCGTGTACTTTTTGTCCTGAGGAGCCCATATTTCTGCTGCATATTCTACTTTGCTTCGGACTAAAGCGTTAAATATTATTTTCATTATATCTTTGTTCATAAACTCTTTACTCATTCTAATTGCGTACCCTAGGTTCCTGTGTGCCTCATTTACGACCCTTTCAACATGTGTTGCAAATGTAAGTTTTGAATCAAATGTAACTCCTAGATCTCTCATCTCGTTAACCCTTTTAATTTTTGTGTTATTTATTTTGTAATCGAATTCAATTTGCTTTCTGTTGCGCGAGTATGTCATCGTGCAGCATTTTGCTATGTTCAGATTAAGATCATTTATTTCGCACCACTTTGTTACTGTATTGATTTCACTTTGTAAGGATTTGCAGTCATCAATATTACAAATAGTCTTACCGAATTTCAAGTCATCGGCGTATAAGAGTCTGAACGAGTCACACAGGTACTTTGGTAACTCATTGATTAGAATTAAAAATAACAGAGGTCCGAGATTCGAACCCTGGGGGACTCCTGAGAAAACTGCGAACTCTTCTGTTAAAATTCCATTATAAGATACGTTCTGCTTACGGTCTTTTAGATAAGAAGCAAAGAAATTTAGTGCTGGTTTGGAGAGGTCGTAACACGAGAGTTTACTCAACAAGATATCGTGGTTTACTCTATCGAAGGCTTTGGATATATCTGTATAGATGACATCTACTTGCTTTCTTTCTTCTAGATTAGTTGCTACGAAATGACTTAGGAGGGATAGGTTGGTAACAGTGGATCTACCCGGGACGAAGCCATGTTGGTTGGCAGATATTACTGGGGATATGTGTGACAACAATCTTTGATAAATAATACTTTCGAAAACTTTTGCGGGCGCAGACAATAAAGATATGGGCCTATGCTCTTCAATGTTACCGGTGCCACTATTTTTGGGTACGGGACGCACTGTAGATGTTTTCCATTTCCTGGGAAATACAGATGTGGTTAGGGAAAGATTGAATATTTTCATTAAGGGTAGGGCTAATAAGCTTGCACAACCTTTTAACACGTAGGGCGGAATGCCGTCAGGGCCACAGGATTTCTTTGGTTTTAACTTTTTTATTGCCTTTTCAACATCATCAATACTGATTGCGTTTAGTACAAATTCTTCGCCTACGTCTATCTTTTGGTGGTCTTCGATTAAATTGCAGTCGTAATTCGCGGGCGTGCTCTTATAGGTGGAAAGGAAATGCTGGACGAAGGCGTTCGCAATTGCCTCGTCATCGTCTAGTGTAGTGTCATTGTATTTGAGGGGCATGGACGTATTTTTCCTCCCTTTATTTTGAACGAAGGACCAAAAGTGTCTAAAATCGAGTTTTATATAATTTTCTGTTTCTGATATGTAATTCCTGTAAGCTTTTTCAATTTGCCTTTTGGTTATTTTGCGGAGAGTTTCAAACTGTGCACGATGAAAGTTGGTATTACCAATTCCACGTTTCCATTTCTTATGGTGGTGGGATTTGCTTTTAATGTTTTTAATTATGCCACTGGTGAACCAACTAGGATATCGTGATGTTATGGATTTCTTTTTGTACGGGACGGTAGCTTCGAAAACTTTATCCAGATTTTCGTAAAAGATACCAAGCGCGTCATTTACATTCTTTTGATTGGATATTTCTTCCAAGTTGATGGTAGCAATTTCACGGTACATTACTTCAAAGTTTGCTTTTTGGAAATTACGCATGCTAATTGTTCTCTCTTTATTTGCTTTAACATGTTTCGAAACAAAGAATTCGATGCTAAGTTGGGGGTGATGTTCATCCTCCGGTACTAACGTTTCAGTTTCTTTACAGACCGACACGTTTTGGATGTTAGTCAGAACTAAGTCTAGTGTTTTGTTGTTGGTGTTTAACACATTATTTACACTACTTAAATTGTAGTAAGACATAAAGTTGGAGAGAGTTTTAGATTTTTGCGAGCCTTTGCTGAAATCATAATTAGAACCTGTTACTTCCGGCAAGTTAAAATCACCTACGAGGAGTATGCGTGAACTGGGAAGACATACAGAATATATCGCTTCATAAAACGCTTCATAAATTGAAATAGTACACAAGGGTGGGAAATATACTATGCATATATACAGAGACATAATATCGTTAATTACAGTTTTTTCGAGGACACATTCAATTGGTAGGTCAGCTAATTCTATGGTGGTTGATCTGTATTTGTTTTGTATTCCTAAAATAACCCCCCCTCCGTCCTTTTTCCCCAAGGTTTTCATTTTCCGGTCACATCTAGTTACGCCATATCTGTCATCAAACAGTTCACTGTCCCTGATGCCAGGTACCAGCCAGCTTTCGACTACAGCCACTGCAGCATAGTCGTTGGCAAAAACGCTTTGAGAGAAAGTCCTGATTTTCGTACGGAGTCCTCGGGTATTTTGAAATGCTAGATTAAATAATGCTTTACTCACCGTCTCTTTCCCTTTTTCTGGGGATGACCGTTGTCTGCCTGTCCATCATTGGGTGGAATGACCTCTCTCCCTATTGTTGTTCCTTACCCTCGGGTCCCGACGGGAAGAGAGGGTGGATGCGGATGGCGAACGTTGCTTCGGTCCCTGCCCTCCTGCTGCTCCAGCTGCCGTCGCGGCCTCCGACGGAGGCGCGGAAGGGGTAGGTGGAATTCCTTTGTCACGTTGACGAGAGACAGGTACTTCGTCCGGTTGCATACTCTCCAGGTCGCCGAGTGTGTAACGCCTCCCGTCGATGAACAGATACCGAAACTGCAGGTATGCATACTTTCCTTGATTCCTGGCCTCGATCATGTGGTACTGGAGCTTCTTCCGTTCTTCTCGAACCTTTGCAGAGTAGTCCTGCTCCAAATACACACGGCTTCCTTTCAGTTCTTTGCTGTTGCGTAACACTTCTTCTTTCTTTTTGTCAGACAGAAATTTGCATATCACAGGTCTGTTCTTGTTTCCTTGCTTTTTCCCGAGACGATGCACACGATCGAGATCGAGCTCACCGAGGGACACTTTGAGCTTTCCTTCGATCAGTTCCCGGATTTTTGCCTCGGTCGTGGCATACGATTCGCGATCTTCTTCCTCGATGCCATGAAACACGAGATTTTGCCTTCTCGACCTGTTCTCTTGGTCCTCAACACGCCATTCTAAAAACTTACAGTATCCCTGTAAGTCACTCACTTCGTCTGCCAACTTATCCATATCCTGTTCCATGCTTGTGACTCTGTCCACCAGCTTGGTGACCGTATCTTTCATTTCCTTGATTTCATTCATAATAGCCTCGTTCGAACTTTGGAGAGACTTGAGGATATCACGGATTTCACTTAACTCGCTTCTGTCTACTTTCGGGGGACCGGGGTTTAGCTCGACGCCGCCAACAATTAATATCGTCAGTAACACCAAGCCGTAAGCTTGATAACATTTCGACGATTTAACACTGTCACTGGAGGATTCTTGTCGTGTCTTGAGGAAAGATCTCGATGCACAGAAGAGTCCGATCCGTGCTCGGTACACGGCCAACGACACACCCATTTCCGCCAATGTCAGGTAGCGCACCCCGCAGCTAGGACCTCAAGAAAACACGTCTGCACTCTTCGGTGTGCTTTGTTCTAGAATTGTGGAATACAGAAAAAAATATATAGGCTATCGTACATTTTGAACTTTTCACTCTATTAAAACTGTACTCGAAGACAGAAATGGTTATCGGGTGTCATTTTAACTTTAAGGGAGGTTTGCGTTTACATCTTTCCTTTCTTTGAGTTCTTAACAAATTTCTATTTAAAAATTAGGATTTTCTTAAAATTTCTGGTTGGGCAGTAGACCTTCAGCTACCCCTTGCGTACGCCAGTGTAAGGTGATATGCCCCACTGGAAATCGAAATCTTTATTGCTGGCACAAAATCATGCGTGTCGTGTCGTTTTAGTGTGAAATCCCCCTGTCACGTGCTTCTTGAAAACAAACATTTTGAACTGAAGCGACACAAGCTGCATTTGTAGCTTGGACTGGACTATGTTCTCCATACAATGCATCGTGTCACCTGTTTCTGTTGTTCCCGCATGCGCGATGAATCTTTTGCATTAGATTGAAGGGTCTCGTGACGCTTGTCGCTTGGGTGTGAAATCACCATGTCGCTCCGGCCGTGCATCAAATTGACTCGGTCTGTTCACGTATGCGTGGTGTATGTGTTTCTTTACTGAGCATACACATACGTGTCGCTCGAACTGGGCTTTCTCATTGAGAGATTTCACATCGAAGATACACGTGGTCCTTGATAATTTCACTAGTCGAACTCAGTCTTCTGGCGCTACCGCTAAGGTGTGAAACGTTAATGTTGAGTGACTAGTCCCGAAGCGACATGTGTTGTGTGTCGCTTTGGTCTTGTGACGGTTGATATACTTACATAAATATCATCCCGCCACAGTCACTCTCTTCTCTTTATTTACGAGAGTGAGATATGTCATGCGCCGAAACAATTCATGGATCATTACGTAATGTATCAAGTTGCGCAGTTTTTCGACAGAGGCCGTTCGCTGCCTCGGCTCGTCACTCGCGCATGCGTAATGTAGACTCGTCGTTTGACCAGCGGTGGGAGCTGAGAGAACAAGGACACAAAAGAGAGATCTCTTACACGCGTTACCCAGGACAGACCAGGATTACTCGCCAGCCGGAGCGGAGAGACGAACAGGTATGTACAGTAGTTCGCGAAACTGGAGCCCGACCTTTTCTTCCCCTTTGTCGCGTATATGGCATGGCATTGTAGCTAACGTTATACGTTTGAGCAGCCCATTTCGTCCTAGTCATCAGGACTTTTTGCCATTACGTAACGGGGAAGGAAGAAGGTCGATATGGGGCTTTTGTCAAATTCATTGTATTAACATGCATACGCGAATTGTGTAGTAACCGATTAATCCTTCTAAATTGTTGAGCCACTTATTTTTGAATTGGTTATTACAAAGAAATCAAGTAGTATTAAATCATATTTTTTTGTGTGTCTCTCCACTCCGTAACCGGCTGGAACATTGCGAGTACCCCCTTTTATTTGATAACCTGATCAATGACTTGTTTCGGCAACATCTCGAATACTTTTCCACAATTGTTGAGACGTATTTCATGACAGGGTGTAGGTATTTATATTTAACTGTTTTAATATTTGATGAAGATTTGGGAAGGGATTGAATGCATATATATATATATACAAACTAAAGTTTGGGGAGAGATCATTGTTATTTATTGTAAGTTGTTTAAATTGGAACTATAAATAAGAAAGGATAAAGTAGGGAATAAGCGAAGGTGAAAGTAGTACTTGGAGGTTCGTTTAATTCCAATTTGTAAACATTTATAGACTTAGGGAATTTTCATTGAACTGTTACATTTTGCATAATTTAAAATATTAAAAATATTGTTCTGATCAAGTCACTGTTACCCTTTTTACAAAAACTAATCTGTCTATGAATAAAAGTTTGTTTAAATGGAATATTAATTTTGATCAATTCAAAAAATAGACTAAGTGATTATTCTTTTGCAAAATGACTAGACGTAGCGTAATCTAGTGGATTGGAGAGAATTTATCTGGGTTGTTTAGGGGCGTACGTAATTTTCTTGGGATGGGGAACTAGACGATTCCCCCACTTCTCAAGAAGTTTACGTTAACCCAGATTGCATGCACTCGGCGATTTAAGTTGTTTTTGTGTCCTGGAGGAAATCAAAAAACGAATCGATCCACGAAGTTCAGGGTCCTACACTGGGCCGGGCGAATTAACAATTTACAGTAGCCGTTTCTACAACGTTGTACGTTTCAATATTGCCTTTTTAAAAATTTTGGGTATCGGGTAGCCACGGTACGTGCAAATTTGAAGCGTAATTAAATAAATAAATAGTATTCGCCACAGTCTGAAAGCTGCTTGATATTTCCGTGTTGCTTGTCGCCTGTAACTTTCAGCCGAAACGTCAAGCAACACGTTCATTTCACTCCGAAGCAGCAAGTGCAAATGACATATGTCGATTGCAAACACGTCAATCCGCACAACGTTTCATAACGTAACGGCGGGCATGATAGGTTGCAGAAACTTGCGTTGAATTGGTGAAATCCTCACGCAACATGTCTTTAGACTTTAGACCTTACTTTAGAGACATGCATTACGAAAAATATTGAAATGTTAGTGTAGATCCTATTCTTATTAATGATTAACTACGTATTTTGCCATTTTTGAACATATGCATCTGCATTCTAGTGACGAAATATATTTTAAGTGTGGAAGGAATTTCGGGAAGGGGGTTGAAGTCCTACGCTTAAATACGCCACTGTTACCACAGAGGAGGAAATGCAAATTTTTAATGAGTGGAGTAGGCGGAAAAACAAATAGTTAGACCACAATTAAGAACGTAAATATGTATGTAGTTTTTGTACTATACTGTCCTGTATCTGGCTTTTGTGCTTTAGTTAGATTAAGCGCAATCATTTCCAGTATTCTAGCATAGGAAATCTGGTTGAGTATTTTGTTAATTAATACATGAAGAAATCCTACTAGTTTGCTTTCTTGATGAAGAAATACACAAGCATTTCCTACAATATTCTTTGCTCGCTCACGCGCGGCATTGGCAGATTGCTACAATTCTTCCTTGATATATCTTTTCCGAGACATATTTGCCCAAGCTCAAACCGATATATTAAATACACAACGAACCCTCTCAGAACGCAATCGTGAAGCACCGTTAACATTTCCCATGTAGGCAATGATGTAGCAACGCTGCATTATCCAGCGTTGCAACTTATGCAGCACTGCGGACAACGCAACGTTCAGAGCCGTCAGTGAAAAATGCTGAGTCATGTAAGTGGAGGGGAGATCCGACAACGCTGTTCTCTGCAGCCGCAGGCCCCGCCCCTACGACCTCCCTCGCTCCGCCATGACGTCACCGCTGATGTAGTTCCGCAAGTTTTCACACACTGCAGATGTCTCTGGCGTCGCTCGAAGGACACACACGTTGTGTGTAGGTGATAAGCACAGAGCCCCGTTGAGAGGAACCGATAAACACCTGATACACACGTACAGGTACAATGCCCCGAAAAGAGGAACCAGAAAAATGCACTGTTTTGTAGCATAACTCCGAGTACAATTGTCGGACATTGTTCTATCTTATATCAAAATATAGATCTTGTTCCCCTTCGTCGATTAATACCAGACATTAAATTTTCCTTTGCCCGTTCGGCCATAATATTAAATAATGTGCTTTCTCGTTCCGAGGAACCGCCAAAAATACCTCGCAATGAAAAAGTTCCTCGTAATGCTGGTAATTTTTCTGATCTTGTTCCTCCTAATGACGGGTATACCAACGCACCCCCCCCACACACACACAGAGAGAGAGAGAGAGAGAGAGAGAGATATAGATAGATACATATACATACACACCCACCGCAAAATTACTTCGGAGCTAACATGAAATCTACCGTAGTAAGCGGTCTATCACTTTGTAGCCTTGTATTGTTTCGAACATGGAATTGTTTCATCATGAACATATCTGGCAACAGTGTATTGCTGCTGATAAGTGAGTTCATTTCATTTCGTATTCTTAATTGACACAGGAAGGGTGACTTTCTGCTGAAGTGTGTGTGATAAAGTGCTGTTTTTTCATGTGGTGCACTTTGTTTTAGATATTTGACTACTGTACAGGTGTATTTGTGATATGCCGGGAAACTTCTATAGTAGTGTGGAAAAAGCCAGCATTATTGCATGGCGAAGTGAAAACGTCCCGATAAAGACGATGTATAAACAAACATGTCATGCAAAATTAACCATAATGAAGGTACTGGCAGCCGCCAGAGGACCGCCTCTGACTGTCATTCCAAGGCACAAATTCTGTGGTGGGAGGCAAGGAAAAACAACCAAATCTACAGATGCTCTCCTAATGAGAGAAATATAGAAAAACCCTTGACTGACAGCATCAGAACTTAAAGAAATGCACCCGAGATGCAGCAGCCACATTCTAGGTGGTCAACACATTGAATGTTTACAATGGGAGCATGTGATACCAAAGGTGTGTTAAGTGTACAACTGCAAGTGATAAAATGAAAGCAACATCTTATTTTGCTTAATTATTGCATTACTGTTAGATATTATATTTTAATGTGTAGTGTGTAGAATTCACATAAGAAATAAGGGAAGTTTCTAATTTTTTATGTCAGTCCTTGTATCTTAAGCAATCAATGAAGTGTATCTACAATTAGAGAGTGTATATTATGGACATGGAATAAATGTACACAGTATAATTTATATAAACAACATAAGCAATGAAGTGCTTCTACGATTAGAGAGAGTAGACAATGGACATACATGGAATAAATGTACACAGTATAATCTAGATAAACAACATGATGTCCACGACACTTTTAAAGGCTGTGTTTTTGCCGCCGAGTCTCGTAGCACATGTCACGGAATGCTCTGTAGAAGCAAAATGAAATTGTCTCTCATTCCAACTTGTTGAATAGGTATGGGCATTCTTCATTTTGGCAGATAAGGACATCTTGTAAAATATCACACACAATATTTTAAATAGTATTTACATTACTGAAAGGAGACATTTCATAAAGCCTGTAAAAAATTGAATGCTGGTTCAGTGTAATTTGAAAGAGTTTGAATTTTCATAAATACGTGACCTGAAATTTTGAGAAAAAAATGGCTTCTCTGAGAAGTACTATTTAAAACATGTAGCAAGAATTGTATTCTTTAGTATTGATTAGAAGTTTAGAAATTTTGCATTTAAGGATTCATTTTGAAATTATATTATTTTAAAACTGAAAAGTGTCAATACTAACGTGTTATTGCGAATGTTTTGTGTCCTAAAGGGTTTTCCAATAAGGGCGGGTCGATGTTGGCAGCCTGTGGCGGCCATGTTGTTTTGGTGGCGTCTGTCTAATCTGTTGTTTCCTTTTCAGGCACTGATGCCAAATCACCATGGCAAGTTACACGATTGAGCAGCGCGTCCAAATGATAAAACTTTATTATCAAAATGAGTGTTCGTTAGTGCAAACGTTGCGCGTGTTGCGCCCATTTTACGGCAGACGCGGTGGCCCTTGAAAGTCGACTCTCCAACGTTTGGTGGCCAAATTCGAGACGACCGGTTCGGTAAACAATGAGCCAACACCCATACGTCAAAGGAACGCCAGATCGGCTGAGAACATCGCCGCGGCCTGTGAAAGTGTGCAGGAGAACCCGAGGCAGTCAATTCCTCGCCGTGCACAAGAACTCGGCCTTTCGCAGACTTCATTTTGGCGAATTTTGCATCGGGACTTGGGTCTACACCCGTACAAGATCCAACTGACCCAGGAGCTCAAAGTTAATGACCATAGACAACGCCGTTTGTTCGCTGACTGGGCTTCGGAGCGTTTGGAAGAGGACCCCAATTTTGGCCGAAAAATCATCTTTAGCGACGAGGCGCATTTTTGGATGAATGGCTGTGTTAATAAGCAAAATTGCCGTATATGGGACGACTCCAACAAACACGAGGTTCACCAGGTGGCATTGCATCCACAAAAAGTTACTGTTTGGTGCGGATTTTGGGCCGGCGGCATCATTGGTCCGTACTTTTTTGAAAACGACGTTGGTGAGGCCATCACCGTCAACGGCGAGCGCTACAGAACGATGATAACCGATTTCTTTTGGCCCAAATTGAACGATATGGACATAGACGACATTTGGTTCCAGCAGGACGGCGCTACGTGCCACACAGCGGACGCCACGATGGACATTCTGCATGAACGATTTGAAGGTATGGTTATCTCTCGCAGAGGTGACGTGAATTGGTCACCAAGATCGTGCGATTTGACCCCGCTAGACTTTTTCTTGTGAGGTTTCCTGAAGTCGCAGGTCTATGCCAATAAGCCGCAATCGACCGATGCCCTTAAAGTCAACATCACCCAGGCCATCGCTCAAATTCAGCCTGATCTATGCGGCACTGTCATTGAAAATTGGACCACTCGGATAAGTGCCACCGTGAGAAGCCGCGGCGGACATTTGAACGATGTTATATTCCATACATAATGGCATACATGGGCCTTTCAAATAAAAAAAAGAATTTCGTTCATACCTCACACACAGCTTGTTTTATTCCATTTCAACATCGACCCGCCCTTATTGGAAAACCCTTTACATTTTGGGACATTATGTCCTACTTTTCCCTTGTAGCGATCTGGTAAACAAAGAATTTTATTTTTCCTAAACAGTATACAAGATATGGTTACATAGAACGATTATTATTTTATGTATACGGATAAAAGTAGTGAAACTACTTTCTGAGGTATGCGCTTACGCCCTGGTACCTGAAAATTAACCCAGGGCGTCAGTTCCGCGAATTTTTTATGGATTCTCCCACTTTTCTTTGATTCATCCTTTATTTTCCAATTTTTATTATTTTTATTTTTTTTTTACAATAATTCACTGTGATATTTGCAAGAATGCCCCAGTGTGAAGAACCAAATTTGTTCGGTTTTCCTGAACAAAGTTGGTTTTACATCATTCTACAAGGTAAGAAGATTAAGATAAAGGTTATAAATAGTAGGAAGTCTATGTTCTAGTATGTTATGTTTGAGATAGTAAGAGTTTTATTGGCTTTGAGATGTAAGTATTAATACTAGGAAGTTATATGAAAGAACGAGTTGTACCTGATGCAAGGAGACTTGCGGGAGACCAGCAAGAGTTGGTCGGACTGGGATGAACATCGGTACGACGGTTGGTACCCGGGACTACATCAGGAAGGAAAGAAGTAGGGAGATTTCCTGGGAAGTATCGGGTACATTAGTATGTTCGGTAGTGGGAATATGGAGAATTGTCAAGAATCAGTGAGAGAAGTTTGCAGAGTGTTTAGTAACGAGAATAAAGAAGGGGGTGTAAGATGACAGTTTAAGAAAGAAACGAAAAAGGAAAATCTGGGTTAAATTCGGTTGGTTCCTGGGTCGAATCCTTGCAGTGTTATCCTTTACCTTTCTCCGGGGAGGCGTAACCTTTTTTACGTTTTGGCGTATCACTGTCTTGTGTATTAGTGTGTCCTTCTCGATGTTCCTGTGGGAGGTTCTTCATCATTATCCTCTTGGTGATCGTAGTCCTAAGGATGGATGTCCTGTTGTTGAGTTTGTCGAAGGTGGATTCTTTGTGGTCTTCTGGGGGGTATATTACATTCCGGAGGTAGGGGTTGAATGGGGAGGTGAGTGATGCCGGATTTGAAGAGGGAATGTTCCTCTTTCGACAACAGATTTGTTAAGTCGTTTAGTAATGTAAAGTGCTCGGGATTTCTTATTAACTGGTACGTGTTGAAGTTTGGTAGCTTTTGTCTTAAATCTTCGATTTGTTTGTTTGATGTGTGGCAAAAGAAGGCTTTATGTTCCGGTGTGTCCGTCTCGGTTGTACATTTCAGGCATTTATCAGTCTGTCTGAGGTTGTGCTTATTTAGGTGTTGACCGTAGGGACCGTGTCCCGTTAGGAAATGTATGAGACCTCTCGTGGGATGGAAATGGTCCATCGAAAGTCGTTCTTTTATGTTTGGAAGGAAGCTGTGAAGTCTCCTTCCTTGCGTAGCTTGTGTCCATTCCTGTTGCCAGACGCTAAACAAGTGGTGGTAAATTTCTTGTTCCATGGCAGGTCGTATTCCAATTAGTTTATAGATTTCGTCCTCTTGTCCATTTCTAAAGTAATATTTTGATGCTCTAGTTTTAATAACGATTTCAATAGGCTGTAGGCCCGCAATCATGAGAAGAGCCAGGGTTGAGGTTGTTCTGAAAGCACCCGTGAGGCGAAGTATCACTTTGCGTTGTGAAGATCTCCATCTGTTTTTAATGTACTGTTTACTGGTTTCCATGGCCCACAGGGGCGAGCCATAGGAAATAATAGCATTATATATGGTAATGAGATATGTTTTTATGTGTGATAGTGGAAGGTTGTAGTTTGCGGAACTCAATGTGGCTAGACTGTTTATAGTTGTTTCGGCCTGGGTTGTTGCCAGGGCTATGTGTCTGTTAAAACACATCTTCTCTTGAAGAGTAATACCAAGGTATTTAGCTTCTCTTACTCTTTTTAAGTTTCTTTCTCTGAGTTTGATTTGAGGGTTTCTTTGTAACTTCCCCTTAAGGATAATATAATGAGTCTTTTCCGGAGCTATTTTGAGTTTAGCATGATCACACCAATCGGATAGCATATTGATTGCAGTAGATGCTTTATCTTCGATTTCTCTTCTTGAGTTACTGGAAGTGAGCATGATAATGTCATCCGCATAAGCTATGATCTGGTCTATGTCTGGATGGTCTTGTAGTTTCATAAGCGCAGGCTCCAAGTTAGTATTCCAAAGCTCGGGTCCCAGAATGGAACCCTGAGGAGGAAATAACTTTTCAGAAGTAGGAAGAGTGTACCTGGGCAGTTCATGTTTTTAAGTGTTTGAAAAAGGCTGGGCCACCACAAGTTGTCAAATGTCCCGGCGATGTCCACCATAATTCCAACCATGTACTTGTTTGGAGTATTTTGTGTTGTAGACGATAGCAGGCGTAACGCATCGTCAGTGCATTTACCTTTCGTGAACCCAAATTGTATCCCTGATATGGGTTTGAGCAGGCGAAATTCTTTGAGTCTTTTTAGGATAAGTTTCTCGAAGAGTTTTCCCAAAACGTTGAGAAGGCATATTGGTCTGTATTAATTGACCCTGGTTTCATCTTTATTTGGATGTTTCTTGATGATTATTAAGTTTGCTTCCTTCCAGGTTTCTGGGAATATCTTCTGAATAAGGCACTCATTAAATAGTTGAGTAATGTAAGGGTGATTTCTTGTATTATTTCCACAGGAATTCCGTCTGGTCCCGGGGACTTCTTCATTTTCATGCTGCTTATTTCGTTTTCTACTTCCTGGGTAGTGAAAGGCAATATTGGTGATTCTGGATATGGCTGGTGATAGATTTTTCTTGTATCCTTATTTTCATCGCTGTCGTTTTCAGGTTTGTCGTCTGGTATGAGATTCTTCATTAGGAAGTTGATGGTTTCTTCCAAGTCCTTTGTCATATTCGTGTTGTTCTCGTCATTAATTAAGGTGGAAATAGTTTGCGGTTTTTTATTTTGCCGGTAGCGATTTTATGCGGGGTGCCCCATTTATCTATTTCCAGACGTTTTTCGATGAAGATATTCCATTGTTGTGTCTTATAATTTAGTAGCTCGGTTTCGTATTGCTTTTTTTTGGCACGGTAAATCTGGAGGTTGGCATTTCTGTATTGTGCGATGATGGATTTTTGATATAGTTTCCTGGCTTTTTGCATTTGTTTCTTAACGTTGGTTAGTTTCTTTGGCCATGGCTTCCTCTTCATTTTCCTTTGGTTATTTCTGGGTGTTGAATTTTCAATTGCTTGTCTGATGTTTGCAGAGAGTTCCTCTGCGAGCGTGTTGAGTGATTTTTGTTGGTCCAATTGTTCAGGGATAATGAGTTTTTCTAGGAATTTTTGATGATCGATTTTTCTCCAGTTCAATATGTTCTCCTGGTCTGTCTGTTCAAGCTGATGTTGCCTGTAGATTAAGTCGAATAGTATTAAGTTGTGATCGCTTGTTGTGGCGAGATCTATAACTTTCCAGTTTTGGACATCGCCCAAGGCCCTTGCATTCGTGAGTGTTAGATCAATGTTGCTTGAGGCGCCCGCCCTTCCCCTGTAGGTGGGGGGATTATCTGGCTGATTTTTGACTTGTAGGTTGTGCTCAGAAATGAATTCCTCCATGGCCAACCCCTTGGTGTCGGTTTCTTGGCTGTACCACCACGGAGAGGAGGAGTTTGTGTCAGCTGTGATTATGATCTTGTAGTTTTTGTACGCATTGCAGATCAGATCGATTTTTTCCAGATATGGGTCTATGTCATGGCTGAATTGAAAACAACTATTTATTAGGATCCAAGAACCATGCTTGGAAGATATTTGAGCGCAATTTATGTGAGAGTCACAAAATTGTGTTATTTTGGTGATTGTTAGATTTCTGTTTAGGTTAATTATTGCTGCCATGGTGTGATTGCGGTCCTGAATTGTGTGAACGTTGAGTGGTATGTAGGGAATTTTGTTTTTGGATGTGTATGGTTCTTGAATGAGAATTATGTCAATGTATTGCTCTTTGCAGTAATTGATTGTTTCAAGTGTTGCAAGCTTGCTTCTTGTGGTGTTGATCTGTGCAACGCGTATCTTGTCGTTATCTATGAGTGCCGTACTAATTGGTGGCATCGGGGCCATTCGTTTGTTGCTATGAACTCCATCCCGTGTGCCCTTACAAAGTCCGCGTAAACATCGTCAAGTACCAGGTACTCTCCGCGACGTCCGAAAGCCGTCTCGGTTAGCCGGAGCAGCTACTCTGTGTCGGTAGGAAGGTTGTAAGTTTTTAACGTTATCCTGTCCACTGCTTCTGGTATGGGGAAGGTAATAGTTTTGCCCTTGCTATGCTTCTTCCTGACTAGTAGTCTCAGTGCAGTAATGAGAATATCTATCTCTTCTAGGCGTGAAAGTTTCAAGTTGTGTTCGAAGTTTCTATATATTAGATACGGATCCGAGGGATGGGATGAATGTTCTGGCGAGGGTGATGGAGGTTCCGAGTCAGTATCGAGATCGGTGTCATATAAGTCAAGTGTGTCTTCTGCAGTAGTTCAATTTTCTTGAATGTGAGAGGGGGTGTGAGATGATGTGTCAGATGTAGGTGTTCATGTCAGAGCGGGTTTTATTACCTCAATTGGGCCAGAAGGAGTTGGAAAAGGGTCGTTGAGGATGGAATGGGTGTTTGTAGTGGATTTTATATTCTCCGATGGGTTGGACGGTTCAGTAGAGAGGTCGAGAAGGGTTGGGGGATTGAAGTATGTGCTATAAGGGTACATGAAGGGGGGGAGCTTCTGGGTTTAGCATCGAAGAGTTTACTAAATCGATTGCTTTTTTAGTCGGTATGCTGCCGCTCTTTTAGCGTTTCTTTTTCTTCTACTTGGTGGATTTCATTTCCTTTTTGTTTTAGGGGTGTTCTCCATAGTCTGTCTTGTCTACTAGTCTTTGCCACATGAGGGTGTATGTTGGGCAGTCTTTGTTGTCTTTACTATTGCATGTTTTGTTCCTGTTTTTACATGGAATGCATGTTTTCGGTTGGGTTTTTTTATCACAGTTTTGGCGTTCATGATTCTCATTCCCACAATGGGTGCACAAGGGTTTGTTTTTGCAGTATTTTGCTACGTGGCCCAGATCTCCACATTTCAGGCAACGTGCAACCACGATATAATCTTTGATAAAAAGAGATAGGAACGGTAAATATACATTTTCCGTGCGAAGAAGGATTTTTCTAATTTTACTTGTGGTTTGTACCACTAGATGTACTGTATTCCTGTTACGGGGTCCTGTTTTAAATCTCACATTGAAATCATTTGTATATTCTTCATATGGAATTGATTCTTGGAGATTAAGGTTGTAAAATTCTGTGTAAAATTCCTCTGGGTCTTTATTGGCCGGTACGTGATATATGATCAGAAGTGGATCCTTTTTTCGAGGGTTTTCTACTTGGATGTTATGTAGGAAGATCTTGATTATTAATTAATTTCTCGGCTTCTTCTCTGGAAGCTGTTTCCACTATCACCATTTGATTTGTGGTTCTTATGCTTTTGATTTTGATATTTTCCCTCACTGGATTTACTGTGGTGGTCAAAATTTCCTGTATCTTCTTAGCACTCATTTTCCTATCTTTGTCGGACATAAAGACAATGTGCTTTACGGTAGATGTGGCTTTCTGTATTTGATGTTGTTTGTCGGTTTTTTTTGTTGATACAACCTGGGAGTATAATACGTCTTCTCTAGGGGTTGCAAATTGGACATGGTGATTTCTTTCTTGAAGGATTTTATTTACGGCGTTGAGTGATTTGTTCTCCGACACTGTTTCTTCATGTACTTGTTCTAATTTGCTCATCAGTTCTAAGAGGATGGATTTTCTTTCTTCTGATATGTTTTTATCTTTTGCGACTTCTGATATGTTTTTATCTTTAGCGACGAGGGTAGTAATTTCTAATACCAGTTTTCTGTGCATCTCTAGCTTGATAGTCTGAGAAACGGCAACACTGTCTATTGAAGATACGCCAGTCGTATTGGAGTTTGATGTCTGAACGTTGGTGCCTGGTGTCTGGGAGGAAGAGGTGGCTGAGGGGCTGAAGGGGTTTGCAGGTGACGGGTTGAATGACTTTTTCCAGTGGTCCTGGAGCTGTTGTAGGGGCGAATCTGGCTTCCTTTTTGTCAGAGGTGAAGGTGGGGGGTGTTTTGCTTGGGGGTAGAATTTTTGTTTTTGGGTGTGGCGCCACCGGTAGGAGCCATGAGGAACACCAACAGTAGTCCAAGTTGTGTGTGCTGATGAAATCTAGATTAGATAAGCCAATTGACGGAGAGCGGCCTTTAACTGCAATCGCACGGTCGCAAACACAGGTTGCCCGGTGCTACGAGAATGGACTTCATACTCTCGAGTGACGTCACGCTATGTGAATGTCCTTTGTAACAGCTGAGTGAGTGAGAATGACGTCGCGCCCCGACAATGCACAAACCCCTCTCTAGCCGAGAATTACGCCGTGTCGTGGCAGTTGTATTTGTCAAATAAAACTGGAACTACTGTATTGAATTCTGTTCTGGGGGTCTCAGAATGTCAATCAGACTTCTCATAAAACTACTATGTTTATTAATAAAGCTAACTCAGTTCGGGTTGTCTGTGTCTGGTTGTTATTTATACCACTGACATCCGTTAGGCTTAACTGACGTGGCTCCGTAAGGATAGCATGGGGATGTTTGTTTCACAACAGTTATTTTGCTTAAGGGTGAATTCACTTTTAGTTTATTTTCAGATCAAGATTGGTCCTTCTTACGTGAGCGTTTGGGGGTGAGCAAAGCAAACTACTCCTTGGGTGAGCTTCAGGGGATGTCTTTTGCGTTCATCTGCGGGTAACAGTATTCTCCATAAGAAATATATGGAGAGTGCACACGATTACTATTTTGGCAGTGTTTGAGAAAGTACTTACCAGAACAGATTTTGGGGGTGTCCTGCGACCTAGGGCACATCTTACACTACCACATGCTTCCTCACTTACACTAACACTCACTAATTACCACATATTCTGTCGATTTTTACGGAGCACTTTTACGCATGAAGAAGTCTGCTTGGCACACGCACGACACGATCTGGTAGCCCTAGGTTTGGGGCATCGCAAATCAGGGCCAACACTGGTCAGGAGAGCCCATAATAGCAAGGTGAGCTCAAAGTTCTATAGGGTGGCCATTCAAGGACCATGATAAAATTCACGTATAATGCCTAAGTTTCAAAGGTGAACTTTAAAAAAATTCAAGTATACAAGCAGATGCTTCCTCTCCTTAACCTTACGTATTCTGCCTCTCATCACATTACACACACAGATATATTAATAATATGAAGGGTCTGTGTGATTCCAATCCAAAAATTCTAATTCAATTAAATGGTATATACATATATTTAAAATATTTAATCTAAGGTACGGCGTTTACATTTACTATTTCACATACTCACACTACCCCCACACCCCCTATACGCCTTCATGGCGTGGTGCTATGCACAGGGGAACACTTTACCTTTTTTTTACATACTCACACTCGAAAAACATGTACAAACACAAGTCTCAAATTGTTATGGGATATTTGTTAATTATATAATAATTTCAAGCTCAAATTTGAATGGAGTTGGTGTTTTCAGTCCACTTTATGCACAGTAAGGCTAATTGGAACTGGACCTACAGTTTAAAGTTGGATTCAAGCCACTATGTGCCTCCACCTGGTATCAAGCCTGGGACCCCTTGTTTACAAGGCAATGACGCTACCACTGCACCATCGGGGAGGCCTAAGCTCAAATTTAACTAATCAACTTCAAGGTATCTTACTTTGAAATCATCTTCCATCTGTTAGATACACTGCAAAGTATACTAAACGAACAGACACAATTTTGTTTTATTTTCCATGCAATTTTCTTTTCCTTCTTGATAAAAATAAAAGCTAAACTGTGAAAAACTTGCCTCAAGGCATTTACAAATATGTTTAAATTCAATGGAATTTGGAATAATAAAAGTTTCAATTCTTCGCATCTACAGAGAACTAAATTCATGCAGAGTTTACGCATGATTCCCAGAGTCAATAATTCACGCAGAATTCACCAAATTCCCAATGAGTAGCCACCCTGTTCTACAAACTATAACTACATTAAACAGGCTGCCACATTGCAAGGCAAAGAAAACTGTTTCATTCACAAAGAGCAAGAGTTAACGTTTGTAAGTTTTCACCTGCAGTGTGCATGCAGGCAGGGGCGTCGACTTGTCAAAATTATTGGGGGGGGCTCTGATCACTGAAATAAATGAATGAATGTCTCACTCCCTCCCTTTTTCAAAAATAAAAATTACGTCTTCGTATAGCAGTTTTTAAGCAGCTATTATATTCCTCATGCAAATGAAATGTAACATGAAAAACGTTTAGAAAATGTTTCAAAGTCTCTTAATGTCTTTTGTGTCTGTTCATTTGTTTTTTAGATAACAATTAACATTTTTATTGAAAAGTATGTATTTACATTAAGAGACCAACCTAACAGTTTTATGCTGGCCTCGATAGCCGAGCGTGTTGGGTGGTCGACTCAACTCGCTTTGATCTAGAGGTCTCGGGTTCGAGTCCTGGTGAGGGCATGGGTCTGTTATAATGTCCGCAACAGACATGTGATGGGTTGCAAATAACCATAGTGTTGACGTACCCATAAAATAACGAATATTTACAATATTTAACAGTTTTATTTAATTAATTACATAAATGCTAACATAAATCGCAGGAAAATAGTTATACTTTTTTGTTCTTGCTACAGTATTTAACTTTTTAAATTTAATTTTGCAATAATAAAAAAAATAGCATGTACACTAAGATATAAAGTCACATACACAACAAAAACATTTGAACATGATTTAAAAATAAAGGAAAAGTTGCTGTACGCAGTGGGTTATTTTTTTATGAACTCATTAACGACCAGTCTCAGGTCCAAATTATCTAGCACAGTTTGATGTGTGTGGAGTACCGCTAAGCTGCTTAGTCTCTTCTGCATCAATGTAGATCTCAAATATGTCTTTAGTCGGTGAATAGCACTGAATGACCTTTCGGCTGTGGCTGTCGTCACTGGCACAGTGCGGAGAGCATCATGAATTTGGTAACTTCAGGCAGAAGCTCCTTGAGAGAGAAACTTCCTATTGTCACGCATGGTAGTTAGAACCACTTTCTTCTGTTTGGCGATATCACCAAGCATGGACATGTGTAAGGGGAGCCTATCGGTATCCAAATCTTGGCGAAAAAATTCTCGCCTTTGCTGAAAGTTTGTTGTGCAACTGTTCACAGCTGAGATGCATTCTTTCTCTACGGCTGTTACTTTTTGTAGTCCTGTAGATTCATGTCTTTGTTTAACACATGATTTTGCTGTGTCACAGACGTCAGTGTATATTGATTTATAATGCTATTCTGGAGTGTATAACTTGTGAGGTTTGACAGCATCAGGATTTTCAAGTCTCTTAGGGACGTGACGTTGCCGGGGCAATTCTGGCTCATCAACGAGGCTGGGTTTGCCCTCTGTGCATTTCTGCCAGAACTGCTCGAAACCCATTCACTTTTCTTGAAAGATGGAGTCAAGTATTTTAGTTTTGATTCCACTTCTGTAGCACCAATGCCTGGAGAGTGAATCTTACAGTTTACCTCTTCTATTGGACCCATCACACGGCAGTAGAGGGAGAGAAAGAAAAATGTCTTGAAGTGAAGCATTGTCTCCAGGAATCCAGCACATTTTGATGCTGCGTCAGTAGAATCTTCTTCAGAAAATTTCTCAAAAAAATTGAGGTTTTCACAGTGCCTTAAGATCTGTTGCATACTGAAGGCTCTCAAAGTCCACTGACGAGGGCAAAGTGGTCGCAGTCCAGTATGGCCAGCCTTCTCTTTCACATCAAAAATATTCCTAAATATTTGAATTCTTTTAGTGGATTCCCAAACAGTCTTTAACAAGTCGTTGGCTAAATTAATAATGTTTCTGATTTATATAATAATATAATATAATATAATAATTATTATATACTTATAGTATATAGTAGTAAGTCATGTGTTTTGCTGTATCCGGTCATAGCCCCCACCAAAGTTGATGGTTTAGCGGTCTAAGCCCCCCAAAGTTGATGGTCTAGAACATTTCAAATGTGTATTTAAAGTTAAGTTCATGTGGCACACTTCAAAGTAAACTTTACAAGGGAAGCAAAATAATACATTATATCCTCTTAAGCAAAATTATTTGGGGGGCTCTGCCCCACATCGTTAACATTGGGGGGCTCGAGCCCCCCCCCCTCAAGCCCCATATTTTGTCACGTGTTGGAAAGCCTTTCAAGTGTCAATATGGTGTCTATGAATTTATGTGTACGTTGGAAACTGAAAAGTGATCTTCATTTCAGTATTAATGTCGACAGTAGTGTAAACAAAAACAACGTGTATTTGGGACAGCACTAATGTTGCTCACAACAGCAGCATTGGAAATAATTGTCAATTATTAAATTTAAGTAATTGCAAATCTATTATAACAAACTGCATGAAGTTAATATTTTTACTGAATGGAAATAAAATAACAACCCGAAAACTTGGTGCTGATTAGCCGGAATGCTGCGGTGAGTCAGCTCAAGATGACCAAACAACGTCTCCTTACTTCGCGCGCGGTTCGGGTTAAAAAGAAACTCCAAATGCATGGAAGTAATATTTCTGGGAACCTTTGAGTGGTTATAAAAAATAATTTCACTATTTTCTCCACAACTTTGTCGCTGGAAGTTTTTACTTGGAATTACAGAACAAAAAATGGCCAGCGACGATATTTTCTACTGCACGAATATAAAAAATCTCCACATACTTTATTTGAATATTTTTAATGCGTATATGCTTTAAAGTATTGATACATTCTGAGCACCACTATCATCTATGACAAAAAACAGTGTTATTTTTTTTTTCATAATGAATGCTTGAATCTTACAGCATGTTTCAACGTTAGGAATGAAAACAATGTAAAAATTTTGTTTTCACAGAAAATTTGAGTTTTTAATTTATCTAAAAATATGTAAGCAAGTTACCAGTTTTTTGTGTTCACCATCGTATTCTCTACATAATTTCCTGCAAAACTGCAGGTACCGATTTTACGTAAGCTAAATTTGTAAATCGAGAAATTTCACAACAGCACGCTCCTATTTCCCCATAAGAAAGGCATTGTCCATTCTGTCTTCTGAACGTGGAAACGACTTTAGTACAGTTCGAAAGTGCCTAGAACAGAAGCACGCGAGTGCACAGCTCGCAGTGCAGATGGTTGGTGACTAGGTCACGTGATTTCCGCACTCGTTGTTCATTTGTTTAAAAGCACGGAGGTAGAAAGCCAGTGACACAGGTAGATATACGTTATGGGCCAGCACGTTGTTAGTTATAGTTCTTCTAATGTGTGGAAATGTATGTGTACGAACATTTGAAAATGCTATGTGATTTCTATGGTGATAAATAAGTGTTTAAAACGCGAGGAAATCAAGGAGTACTCAGCTTTATATACTGATCGCATTTGGTGCTGCAGTCGAAGTGCAATTCGAAAGACGTGTACTTCCAGTCCACGACTTGAAGACCGCACTCCAAGACCATACTCGGAGGATGCTCGCTTCAAGTACGGTCTCGCACCTTTCGGGAGAGGTGACTGTAATGCACAAATTGGCAAAGAAGAGACATTTAAACCCACGATTGGTAAAGAAAGTCTTCATGAATTAAGTAATGATAATGGTATAAGATTGATTACTTTTGCAACCTCAAAGAATTTAATTGTGAAAAGTACCACTTTTAAACATAAAGATATCCATAAATATACCTGGTCTTCTCCAGATGGTAAAACTCATAATCAGATAGATCATATTCTCATTGATAAGAGAAGGCATACTAGTATAATTGACGTTCGTACACATAGAGGTGCTGACTGTGCTAGTGACCATTATTTAGTAATTGCTAAATTAAGAGAAAGACTCTCAGTGATAAATCATAAGCAACAAAATCTAAAAGTTCTAAAATTTGATACAGGAAAGTTTACTGATGAAAGAATTAAGAAAGATTACCAAATTAAACTGTCAAATAGATTTGATGTTTTGCAGGATTTAAATGATGATGAAAATATAAATGAAACAGACGTAAATAAGAATTGGGAGCACATACGTAATGCAATAGAATCAGCAGCTAAAGAAAGTATAGGATACCATAAACCGAGAAAAAGTAAGCCATGGTTTGATAATGAATGTCATAATCTAATAGAAATAAGAAATCAGGCTAGACTTAGGTGGTTAAATAACTCTGATGATACAAATCTAAACAATTATAATAGAATAAAGCGAGAAGTTAACCGCACGTTTAGAAGTAAAAAAAGAGATTACTTGAAAACCAAAATTAACGAAATTGAAACAAACAGCAAAAATAAAAATATCAGAGATTTATATAAAGGTGTAAATGAATTTAGAAAGGGGTGGCAACCTAAAGTAAACTTGATAAAAGATAAAGACGGTGATTTTCTAGCTGACCCAAGTGATATTCTAAATAGATGGAAGAACTACTTTAATGACCTTTTAAATGTCCATGTAGGAGATAAATCAGAAGTGAATGAAGTACACACAGCAGAACCTTTAGTTCCAGAACCCAACTTGACTGAAGTTAAAGATGCTATTAAAAGGCTAAAGAATAACAAAGCACCTGGCATTGATTTAATACCAGCTGAGTTAATTAAATATGGTGGAAATTCATTAATGTATCAAATTCATAAATTAATCTGTTTAATATGGAATAAAGAAGAAATCCCTCAACAGTGGAAAGAATCCATAATTGTTCCTGTGTTTAAAAAAGGTGATAAAATGAACTGCAATAATTACCGTGGAATTTCTCTACTCTCAACAACATATAAAATATTATCTAACATTCTTTTAACAAGACTAACCCCATATGCTAATGAAATTATAGGTGATTATCAATGTGGATTTAAACGTAACAGATCAACTACAGATCAAATTTTTCACATCAGACAGACACTTGAAAAAAAGTGGGAATATAATCAAAATGTCCATCAGCTATTCATTGATTTCAAAAAAGCATATGATTCAGTCAAAAGAGATAAACTATATAATATATTAGTTGAGTTTGGAATACCTAAGAAGCTTGTTAGTATGATAAAAGTATGCACCAGTGAAACAGAAAGTAAAATTCGTGTGGGTATTAATATGTCTGACAAATTTACAATTCATGATGGGTTAAAACAAGGAGATGCATTATCTCCATTGCTCTTTAATTTTGCCTTAGAATATGCTGTTAGGAAGGTAAAAGAAACTAAAGAAGGACTAAAATTAAATGGTGTGACTCAGTTGTTAGCATATGCAGATGATGTAGACTTACTGGGGGATGATGTGAATACAATTAAGAATAATGCTAAAATATTTTTCAAAACTGCTAAAGAGATAGGTTTGGAAGTTAACAAAGAGAAAACTAAATATATGCTTACAGGCCGAAACCAAGTGTTAGGTAATAATCAAAATCTAATTATTGATAACAACTCGTTTGAACCAGTTTCCAAATTCAAATACTTAGGAGTAATATTAACAAATGATAATTATATTAAAGAGGAAATAAAAAGTAGGCTTAATTCAGGAAATGCATGTTACTTCTCTCTTCATAAACTTTTGTCTTCTCGTTTAATATCTAAGAAACTGAAAGTTAAAATATACAAAACAGTAATTTTGCCTGTAGTATTATATGCATGAGAAACTTGGTCCCTTACATTGAAAGAGGAACATAAATTGAGAGTATTTGAAAATAAGATCCTTAGGAAAATATTTGGACCTAAAAGGGATGAGGAGACAGGTGAGTGGAGAAGGTTACATAATTTAGAACTACATAATTTGTATTCATGTCCAGATATTATTAGAATAATTAAATCAAGAAGACTTAGGTGGGCAGGCCATGTGGCACGAATGGGAGAGGAACGAGGAGTTTACAGGATTCTTGTTGGGAAACCTGATGGTAAGAGACCTGTAGGAAGGCCAAGACGAAGATGGAGGGACAACGTTGAGATGGACCTAAGGGAAATCGGTAGGGATGGAAAAGAGTATATAGAACTTGCTCAAAATAGGGAAACATGGAAGGCCTGTGTTGCTGCAGCCATGAACCTTCGGGTTTAAGAAGGCTAGGGAGTTAGTTAGTTAGTTACCTTTCGGGCACGGCCTTAATAGGAACAATCAAGATAAATTCTAGTTTTTATATTTAGTAACAATTTATTGATAGAAAACGTCAATATTCGAATAGCTTCAACAATGGTAATATCCATAATTGGGAAAATCTATAACGGCTGAGGTTCGACGTGCTGACCCCACGTCACCCCATAACCGGTTGAAGAACTCTACACCTCTAGGTAGGATTGTGGAGGGAGACTGGCAGTCGGGAGATAATTAAAGACCCTTCGAGGGCTGTCGCGCCACAGATTATTATTATTATTTTTATTATTATTATTCTATGAATGCATTTTATATTATGTAACTACTTGTAAAACATTCTCAAAAATTGGTATTAGATGCTATACCTTGATAATTTTGATTGATGCCTTGATAATTTTGATTGATGTCAAAATTGGTGCTTTAGAATCTACCTTTCTCACTACTTACGAATTTTGGCATTATTTTCATCTACTGCAGGCCATTCGGTTTAGCTTGATCTCTGGCCTTCAGCTGCGCAGAAGCCTGCAGTCAGCGCGACGATGCGAGAGTTCCACTGAGATCCGAGTTGCTAACCGCCTTAACAATTACCTACATAATCCATATTCTGACTTCAGAGCTTATTGGTAGGGGTGTTTGGTACTTACTGCATTTAGTTTTTTTAAGCTACAGTTTGAGAAGGTGATAGTTCAAGGAAAAGAATGACAGAGGATTCTTGATGTCGGTGAAACCCCCATTGATTAAGCCCCCCCCCCCCGAGGCGAAAAATGCATCCTCCCTCCCCGCCTCTCCTGGTAGATCGTGTTACCACGAGTAAGGTGATGATTGTTGACCTGTGTTGCTTAGTGTTTTATTCAATGGAAGCTGAGGTGAAAACTGGAAAGAATATTGGAGAAAGCAAACTGATTCACAATCAGAGTAGAGAAATTATCTTAACATGCATAAGTGACAGCGGTCTTGCGTTGAACGTGAAAGTGTGTTTCCACAGCTACCGATATGTCAGTAAGTACTTTGAAACAAAAATGATTGCTACAAAGTAACTGGGAAGGGATTAGTAACGCCTAACAAACAACGCAGACGAAAGAAATTTAAAAGTTATGTGGATGAATTTGACAAGTGTGTTATTCATAGAACTGACGAATTTCACGATCATGAAGGACAGTGTGCTACTTTAGATTCGTAACTATTATACAGGGTGTTAATTTTAACTTGACATATCAAAATAGCGGGAGTGATATGCATGTGAGGAAAATTTGGTCCAAACAAACCATGATCCTTGTCGGGGGGAAAGTTAATGGCGTACAAATGAGCCCCCGCACAGGACCCCCCTGGGGGGAAGGGGGGGCACGTTGAGTTTTTCAAATAGGAACCCCCGAATTTTGTTTCATTTTGGGATTCGCGGAGTCAAAATAAATAATAATTATGCTTGACATGGGTGCAACAACATGCGAAATAAAAAAGATATGGCCATGTGTATGTTTGGAAACATGTAAATGGAAAAACGGTAACAGGCCCCCACGAAAATAGGAAGAATGGCGTGTGCAGAGGAAAATTTCATTGCTGTTGATGGTGTCATTGAAGAGTGGAAGAAGTACCAAAAAAGAGTGCGGAGGGGATAGGGGGAGGGGCAGCATGCAACGAACAAAGTGGAAATACATCTGCTGGATTAATGCAGATGCCAAGGATATGAGGGAAACAAAATAACGAACTGTGCCTGTGCCAGAAAAGTGAAGGGGTAGGGGATGTAAATCATGTTTCCAGAACTCAAGGGAAGAGTATGTTATCACCACCAACGTTGTCGGATCAGCTGTGTTATCAGACGCCAGCCACAAGTAAGGTACAAACTAGGCCATTTGACCTTGCGCTGAAGTCAGCTCTCTGTGCCCGTGTTTGCTTGGGGAAATAGGTGGTTATTGGGCGTGAGTGCTTCAGAAGGTTAGTTGATGTGCCCGTGTTCGAAGTGAGTGCAGGGTAAAAGTGCAGGTATACCTAGGACGATGGAGCGTGTATCTGTGGAAGACAGAATTGAAATGATATTCATGTATGGTGAATGTCGACGGAATGTGGACAATGCTGTCACCGAATATGCCAGACGCTATCCGAACGGAGTGCGTTCGCGGTCGACTTTCGCCAGGGTTGTCAAGCAATTTGCAACAGTAGGAAGCGTGTGTCCGCAACAAAGACGGCGTCGAAGAACTGGGGAAAATAATGAAATCGCTGTATTAGCTGCAGTGGCGTATGATCCCCATTCCAGCACGCGTAACATAGCTCACCAGAGTGGGATGTTCCATGTCAGTGTTTGGAACATACTCAAGAGGCACAAGTTTCACCCGTACCATGTGTCCCTGCACCAGGAACTTCATGGTGATGATTTCCGTGCACGGATGGTGTTTTGTGAATGGGCACGTGGACAAATACATCGAAATCCGGCATTCTTTCGGGACGTTCTGTTCTCCGATGAAGCAACATTTACAAACCATGGCAAGGTTAACCAGCACAACATGCACTACTGGAGTGCCGACAACCCACACTGGTTGCATGAAGTTGAACATCAACGCCCGTGGTCAGTGAACGTATGGTGTGGCATCATGGGTGACAAACTCATTGGTCCGTTTTTCATTGACGGTACATTGAATGGGCGAAAGTATCGCAATTTCTTGCAGGACGAACTACCGATATTGCTGGAGGATCTAAGCCTTGCACAGCGACAGGCCATGTGGTATCAGCATGATGGTTGTCCGGCACATTATGCTGCCATAGCTCGGGAAGTATTAAATTGCAAGTTCCATCATCGCTGGATCGGACGACGTGGTCCTGTCAATTGGCCGGCTAGATCACCAGACCTTACTGCGCCAAATTTATTTTTGTGGGGTTTTCTTAAAGGAATGGTATATCAAACTGTACCCACAACGCGCAACAACATGATGCAAAGAATACGAAATGCTTGCACACAAATTGATGCCGCCACACTTTTGCGTTGTGAACAGTCATTTCATGCAAGAATAAATAAATGCATCGACGTTCATGGTCATCATTTCGAGCATTTGCTTGGGTAAGGCATGTATGCCCACGCACCACCCCACCCCCACAGGTGAGAGGCAAGGGGACTCACGTGAAACAAGCACCCCACAGGTTCGAGGGTAATAGTATTTGCAATCCATCCTTCCCATCTCCTACACTTTTCTGGCATCCCTGAATACGTTTTTGTGTTTTCCTCATCTCCATGCCATCTGCATTAATCCAGCAGATGTATTTCCACTTTGTTCGTTGCATGCTGCCCCCTCCCCCTATCCCCTCCGCACTCTTCTTTTGGTACTTCTTCCACTCTTCAATGACACCATCGACAGCAATAAAATTTTCCTCTGAACACGCCATTCTTCGTATTTTCGTGGGGGCCTGTTACCGTTTTTCCATGCACGACATTTACGTGTTTCCAAACATACACATGGCCATAACTAACTCTCTAGCCTTCTTAAACCCGAAGGTTCATGGCTGCAGCAACACAGGCCTTCCATCTGTCCCTATCTTGAGCAAGATCTATATACTCTTTTCCATCCCTACCGATTTCCCTTAGGTCCATCTCTACGTTGTCCCTCCATCTTCGTCTTGGCCTTCCTACTGGTCTCTTACCATCAGGTTTCCCAACAAGAATCCTGTAAACTCCTCTTTCCTGTCCCATTCGTGCCACATGGCCTGCCCACCTAAGTCTTCTTGACTTAATTATTCTAATAATATCTGGACATGAATACAAATTATGTAGTTCTAAATTATGTAACCTTCTCCACTCGCCTGTTTCCTCATCCCTTTTAGGTCCAAATATTTTCCTAAAGATCTTATTTTTAAATACTCTCAATTTATGTTCCTCTTTCAATGTAAGGGACCAAGTTTCACACCCAGGCTACAGGCAAAATTACTGTTTTGTATATTTTAACTTTTAGTTTCTTAGATATTAAACGAGAAGACAAAAGTTTATGAAGAGAGAAGTAACATGCATTTCCTGAATTAAGCCTACTTTTTATTTCCTCTTTAATATAATTTTCATTTGTTAATATTACTCCTAAGTATTTGAATTTGGAAACTGGTTCAAACGAGTTGTTATCAATAATTAGATTTTGATTATTACCTAACATTTGGTTTCGGCCTGTAAGCATATATTTAGTTTTCTCTTTGTTAACTTCTAAACCTATCTCTTTAGCAGTTTTGAAAAATATTTTAGCATTATTCTCAATTGTATTCACATCATCCCCCAGTAAGTCTATATCATCTGCATATGCTAACAACTGAGTCACACCATTTAATTTTAGTCCTTCTTTAGTTTCTTTTACCTACCTAACAGCATATTCTAAGGCAAAATTAAAGAGCAATGGAGATAATGCATCTCCTTGTTTTAACCCATCATGAATTGTAAATTTGTCAGACATATTAATACCCACACGAATTTTACTTTCTGTTTCACTGGTGCATATTTTTATCATACTAACAAGCTTCTTAGGTATTCCAAACTCTACTAATATATTATATAATTTATCTCTTTTGACCGAATCATATGCTTTTTTGAAATCAATGAATAGCTGATGGACATTTTGATTATATTCCCACTTTTTTTCAAGTGTCTGTCTGATGTGAAAAATTTGATCTGTAGTTGATCTGTTACGTTTAAATCCACATCGATAATCACCTATAATTTCATTAGCATATGGGGTTAGTCTTTTAGATTTTGTTGCTTATGATTTATCACTGAGAGTCTTTCTCTTAATTTAGCAATTACTAAATAATGGTCACTAGCACAGTCAGCACCTCTATGTGTACGAACGTCAATTATACTAGTATGCCTTCTCTTATCAATGAGAATATGATCTATCTGATTATGAGTTTTACCATCTGGAGAAGACCAGGTATATTTATGGATATCTTTATGTTTAAAAGTGGTACTTTTCACAATTAAATTCTTTGTGGTTGCAAAAGTAATTAATCTTATACCATTATCATTACTTAATTCATGAAGACTTGACTTTCTTTACCAATTGTGGGTTTAAATGTCTCTTCTTTGCCAATCTGTGCATTACAGTCACCTAACAGAATTTTCATATCATACTGAGAAAATTTATCAAAGACCTGTTCTAACTCTGTATAAAAATCATCTTTAGTATTATCATCTTTATCTTCCGTTGGTGCATGTATGTTTATTAAAATAATTTTACACCACCTACCCTGTAAAACTGCATATGATATCCTATCATTAATAAATTCTACTGTTTTAAGAGCTGAGATAATTCTATTATTTATGAAAAAGCCTGTTCCAAAATTATGATTTTCAGTACCACCATAGAAAAAAGTATAATTTTTAGTTTTACAATTCCCTTCTCCTGGCCACCTAACTTCCTGGACAGCTACTACATCTAATTTATACTTCACTATCTCATTAACTGTACACTGAAATGCCCCAGGCCGGTAAAGGCTCAGAACATTCCAGGTGCCTAATTTAATATCCTTATTCCTAACGTAGATCTTATCCTTAGTCCAGGGACCTCCCAAAGTAGTCCCCACCCGGAGATCCGAACGGGGGACTATTTTACCTCCGGAATATTTTACCTTAGGAACATCCATGGCCTTATATTGCTGATTCTTGACATGGCTTTTTTTACAGTGCAGAGTTGTCAGCTCTACGCCTAACCCCCAATATGAATGGAGGAACTACTACAGAAGACAAACACAAACACATTAGACAGCACAACTACTACACAAGACACACACAAACACATCACAGCTATAACATAATATAAATACAAACACACCACAACTACTACACAAGACAAACACAAACAAATTAGACAGCACAACTACTACGCAAGACAAAACAAACATACTTGACAGCACAACTACAACACAAGACACATACATACACACCACCGATACTACACAAGACAAATAGAAACACATTAGACAGCATAACTA
Source organism: Lepisma saccharinum (assembly GCF_977018435.1). Taxonomy (NCBI): domain Eukaryota; kingdom Metazoa; phylum Arthropoda; class Insecta; order Zygentoma; family Lepismatidae; genus Lepisma; species Lepisma saccharinum. The sequence goes on along the minus strand of NC_139230.1, from coordinate 215,115,679 downwards.
CTACACAAGATAAACACAACCACACTAGACAGCACAGCTACTACACAAGACAAACCCACATACAAGCACATCACAACTACTACACAACTACTACACAAACACACTAGACACAACAACTAACAAGTTAAAGATATTTTACCTAATATCTAGAGCTGAGCCGATGTATCGGTATCTGAAAGTATCGGTTGGAATTCATCTACCGATACCAGACAATACTTTTCTGGCATATTGGTCTTTCATGGGGTCCGCAAAATGCCGCGCCACACTTTTGCGGAGTCTAATTATCCTGGAACTTATGCAAAATCGAACTTTCTTTTTATTTTGAATCATTTTGCCCGAAATGCTGCATTTTGTGATTATGTATCTATTGTAATATTCTGATGCAATTTTTTAATATTCTAAAGCAAATTTCTTGGTAAATTGATACTTATAATTGAATATATACACACCAATAGTGATCAATATTTTGAACAAATTTTAATTATTCTAATTTTCAAGTATCAGTATCGGTGGGAATCAGTAAGATTATTGGCATCAGTATCGGTTCAAAGTGGTATTGGCTCTGCCCTACTAATATCATCACATTTCTAGATTATCAACTACTTGATGAGAATAAGACACCCTTTAAGACACAGGAGGTACTGTGCTGGCCAAAGAGAGAAGACACACTATTTTCAGTTTCAGTCTTGACAATGTCCATGTCAAGAGGACAAAACGTTTGCATTTACAAGTGCTGCATTACTGTGCTAGGCTTTTTTATGCTGAGTTATCAGTTTTATCACCTGATACATTTTAGTCAGGAGAAAACGGTTGTCAATATGGAATCATTAAAACACAGCCTAAAATTCCCATAATTTACATCCCTTTTGCCAGACATGGTGCAATGTTGTTCTTCAGGATAGGGTTAAAGTTGTAGGAATTTCAGCATGGCCATATCTTTTTTATTTCGCATGTTGTTGCACCCATGTCAAGCATAATTATTATTTATTTTGACTCCGCGAATCCCAAAATGAAACAAAATTCGGGGGTTCCTATTTGAAAAACACAACGTGCCCCCCTGCCCCCCCCCCCTGTGCAGGGGCTCATTTGTACGCCATTAACTCCCCCCCCCCCCCCCGACAAGGATCATGGTTTGTTTGGACCAAATTTTCCTCACATGCATATCACTCCCGCTATTTTCATATGTCAAGTTAAAATTAACACCCTGTATATAGACAACAGCATATAGCCTTTGCCAGTTTCATGTCTAGTAGAATTGTAACATCCGCGAATTGCAACACTGCTCCTACGAGTCCCGTGACGTCTTCTGCAGATGACAAACATTTCCCGCGTTGTGCATGCCAGAGCTCAGGCTAAACCAAATGCGCTGCACCTCATTAATCACAAATTGGTGCTCTTTTACTTAAGGAAAGGTGGAATTAATTGTTTATTTCATATTTTGTCCAAATAAGAACGTATTTTGAATTAAATGTGGGGCAAATATGATTTTTCATTGATGCATACAAACTGCAATTAACTATTGACCACGTGGACCTCTAATCACTGAACTATGTCCTTTTCGTGATACGACGTGTAAAGCAATGATGTTTGAATTGTTACTGTCAGTTCCGTTACAGACAACATAATCGCAATGTAAAAATTGCAATTGGCACTGGCATAATCACTTCACTGTTTAAACAAGTACATACCTGTGCTTTTTTTTCTCTGGTTACGGTCGATTAGAATAACACGTCGACATTAGGTGTTGGGGCAAAGATGGAACAAAGATGGAAAGCGTGAGTGTGTGTTTCTGGGAAGAGGAATGTCTGCAACCAGCTAAAATTACGTCATCAGTGTTGGCAACTGTCAAATTATTTACAAGGTAATTCAAGTGATGGCTTTTGAATAGAACTTGGGGGTGGAAAAAGTATCTGAGAAAAGAACTTTAAAAACACATTACGAACAAAGAAACATTTTAGGCACTTTATTAAACATGGTTTACACTCTTTCTGATGTAATAATTCTGGTTCCACAGTGTTATTTCTATCTGCAAACTACCCACTTAGCACAGACAGCTTGCTGCAAGCATAAAGCTAGCTTACCATGGCAAGCTAAGCAGCTAGCAGCAAGCTCATCATGGCAAGCTGTTAACTGGATGCAAGCTTGCATTAAGCAATCTAGTTACCACAATTGGAAGTTGCAAGCTTGGCAAGGCATGCTTGCATCAAGCTTTTCATAACTAGCTGTAAGCTTACAGAATGCAATGCTTGAAGTAAGTGATATGTATCTTTAAGCTAAATTTTTATATATATATAAAGCGTGAGTGTATATATATATGTATAAACATGGCTGTAATGTACATTGTATACACTTACATTCATAATAGCAAAACTAGAAACAACTGGGGTTAATTAACAACAAACACCCATGTTTGTAACGTCATAGTTTCTCTTTGCAACTTATAGAAACTTTTCGTGCTCCCCCAAACTAGGAAATAGTTTGGATGAAGAGTTCAATGAACTAATCAATAATCAAACAATCTCTAACTATACACTATACACTGCAATTTTTCTTTGCATGGATAATAAACCTTTTCCTTGAGTAAGGCCTCATCTCCAGGAAGCTATCAACTCGCGGCAAGCCACGGCACCTAGCGACGTGTTGAGTGAGATGAGTCAAGGCAAAATGGATAATAAACCTTTTCCTGCTCCTACAAAAATAGGCAATAATTAGGCTGGAGAGTTCAATGAACTAACCGATCTCTAACTAAGCACTGGTAATGATCAGGCTGGAAAGTTCATACAAACTAATATTTATCATGGGAGTTTCACTTTTATTCACCACAGTTTATTTTCTGATCTTCGTTGCAACTTAAATATTCACACACCTTTCGAAGGATAATAAAATACATTTTTCACTAATTACAATAAAAGTTATCCTTACTGATGTTACTAAAACTTATGTTTGTTTAACATTTGAGTCGCACTGCCATCTAGTGTATGCTGCATGGAATAAAAGCTTTGGTGCTTTATTCGCACCTGAATTTATTCCACTGTATTTTGGTTTTATTTCATTTTCTCAGTATTGTTTATGTTTAATAAGTATCTCTATTGTTATATTAAATGGGTGCGTCTATTGTTTTATTTTTCAAAAAATGTATCCTATCACACTAGTTTTCACATGCATCACGCTTACGTCGAGCTTGCCATGTCAAGCTTGCTTTGACAAGCTAAAAGGAAGCTATCGCAAGCTTGCCACAAGCTTATGTGCTATCTGGGTAATATATCTTCTCTCCCATTAGTGATAAATTCCTTAGGGTAATTTTGTTGTAATGAATCTAAAATGAACACTAGTTTTGCCGAGTTGGCTATAGTTCTTGAGATACTTGATATCCTTTGAATTTAACATAAATGTAATTAATTAATATACAATTTAATTCATATAATTAAAGTTTATCTGAACAAGAGCTGTAACTGTTGATATGAAATAGGGTTTGACTTTTATTTTGAATATGAAAATGTTTCACTTGTCCATACATTGTATAGAACATATTTATTAAATGTTAGTTTTCCTTTTTTGCTGGGAATGAAACATTAGTTTTTTTTACAAAGATGATCCTCATCTATTCTGCCACATTTGTGGGAATATTATCTGCATAAACAAAAACAAAAACACAAGTCAGTGGACTTTGTGAAGCAGTGGAATAATGGATAATGGAAATGTCTGAATTTTGGTGTGCCTATGGTCAGTAAGGCGTCTACCACATGGACCACCCAGGTTCCATTCCTGGGGTGGGTGATCTAAGGTCGGAATTTTCCAGCCTCCACTCCCCCCTGCAATAAAATAGCTATGGGGCTAACCCAGCCTCAATTGAATTGAGTTGAGTTGGTGTTTTAAGTCCACTTTGTGCACAGTAAGGCTAATCGGGACTGGACCTACAGTTTAAGGTGGGATCTGAACCACTATGTGCCTCCACCGGGTATTGAACCCAGGACCCCTTGATTACAAGGTGACGACGTTACCACTGCGCCATGGCCCTCACCCAGTCTCAATTATATGGGCCTCTGGGGGCAACCCTGGTGCTCAAGAACATCAAAAATTTTGGGTTTCTCAAAAACTAGAGCCAACTTGGCAAAACTATTGCATAAATATACATTTCCTCCCTAGTCTCTTAGACACATTTCCAGATAATCTTGGTAATTTCAGTGAAGATCAAGGTGAGAGGTTCCACCAATATATAAAGGTGATGGAAGAAAGGTATCAAGGCAGATAGGACAGATATATGATGTCAGATTATTGCTGGTGTCTTCAACGTTATTGTCCTGATACCCTTCACACAAGAAAATCTCAGAAAATACCTTTTTCTCAGTGTGTGGGAAATAACTGTAATCCCAATGACGTTTCTGTATCCAAATATATATTAACTGTTCATAGTTCAGTATTATTTGAGATAATTCCCATGTTGCCACTAACCTGACCATTAAATTTCATGCATTTTTTTTTTAATGTTTTTGAATGGGACAGCCATTACTCAAAATCTGAAGCCAATGTAGAAAACTGATGCCATATTCGAAATTACAATGGCAAAGTTAGCCTACAATGACTCTAATTTCATTGGCAATAAAAAATATGTTTACCATTGTAATCATTCATCGTGATTGTCAATTACTCAAACGTGGCTGTAAAAGCAACATTAAAAAAAAAAAAAGTAAAGTACTCCCCTGTGCTTAGCACCATGCCATGAAGGCGTATAGGGGATGTGGGGGTAACGCCTGACACTTTCTTGATCTGGTCGTGAGTGGGGGTGATGTGATCAGCATCATGCCTCTGACTGCCTTTACCCCCCAGTTTTTCCCCCAGGTACCCATGTCATTCGACGCTGGGTAGGCACGCTTCCACATTAGAAAAGTTCCTGGATTTGAACCAGCCGGGGGTCGAACCTGGGACCTTTAGTATGGTAGTCAGATGTGTTACCAACTGAGCCACCGTGACCACGTAAAATTACAAAATAGTTAAAACAGTGTCATTCACCTAATAAAATATGGAGGACACTTTTCTCAGTTCAAAGGTTAGACAAATTTATTGAAATCGGAGCAAGAACAATTACAGTGGTAGTCGAAAAAAACAGAAGACAGAATGAGGGAGAGATGAAAAGAAATATACATATATTAGAAATTGTAAGATTAGAGGAAATGATAGAGAAAGACATAGAATGCAGTTCGAAAAATCAATTAAGATAAAGATTTGAAGAATGGTGATTTGAGGGTAGAGCAAGCAACATGAGAAGAGAATAAATGCTAGAAAGAAAGAAATACGATGAACATTGGTCGTGAAAAAAATATGTTTCTTGAAACTCATATGATGCCCACCCAGTCAAAATTTTCTGGCACTGAACAAGCAATAAACAGAAATAATAAACACGTAAAAACTCAAAATATAATAAAAACTGTCACTACTTTCCAGAAAACTAATAAAAATATTCAAAATGACCTAAAATTGCCAAAAGAATGACCCATCCCTCAAAGAGGACAAATTGTTGTAACTTACACAATTTCATATATTCGAGCAATATCAACTTTTTTAAATAAAAATGCAAAATCATAAAATGCATTGCCCTGTTCATTTGTTCTGTACTCTTCAACCATTTGAACTATAATTCAAACACCAGCTAGCATTTGTTACATCCTGTAAAATTTTCTGTTGGAGTTACTCAGAAAAACTGACATTTTGCAGCATGCATGCTATGTACATTTTTTTATTATTATTCCTTATTGTACAAATGTCTGTGTACTATGTGGCAACAAAACTCAGACAGAACCATCATGCGAAAGTTTAATCTAAATCTAACAATTTAATACTGGTCATAATATGTGCTTATAGAATTAAAGCACCTTCACTAAATGTTCTGTATTCTACCTGTACATGCAAAAGTGAACTTTTACAATATGCTTTAATACTTATACCACAGCACTTCGACATTTATATACATATCCATTATACTTCCTATATATTTAACCGCTCTTCAGAAATATCCACATAACCATTTATTACCACTACAATCAATAAGGATTATGATGTACATGCTTACACAGTGAGTAGCTTGTTGCTGGCAGGTTATGTCATCAAGAATGAGAGAAAATTAAAGAGTTTTAACCTTATCTTATCCTAACTTTTTTCTATTAATGATTAAAAATCTCCATATGGAAGATCACAATGTGTAACACAAGATACATACCATACACAAATACCAATCTGCTGCACTGTGAATTGATATCCACTTGTAAAATACCCAAATCCAGCTTAACATGGTTCATAAAATAATATGACAATTCAGAGAACTTTCATACAGAGTATCTTAATAGTATTTTGCAAAATATTGTGCAAGTTTTAAAGGAGTACAGTTTCATTAGAGCTACAAACAGTGAAATTGTCTATGCAAATATGTACAAAAAAGTTAATGTTTTTCTAAATATTGCTTCTTCATCAAAGTTCAATTCACTTAGAACTACATTTCATCCATTCATTTACTACCTATTTCTAAATAAATGACTATAAACAGACACACACACACACACAAACCTTTTGGATCATCTCAAATATCTCTTGTTTTTTGACAGCCTAAAACAAAGGCTAATAATACAACTCTTATGCAAAATTGCAAGTAATTTGTCAACCGGCAACATTTTGTCAAAATGTACACCAAATAAATCCTTTACTGTGTAGCAACTCTGTGGTAAATAAAATAAAAAAGCTTGAGGTGACAAATTATACAGCTTACCCTATATTACTGGAAATATGAGCATAAAGTTGGCCTTCATGGCAGAGGGGTCAGCGTAATGCATTGAAATATCAGAGATCCCAGTTTCAAAACATGGTCAAGAGATGCCGGTTTTTATTCTGTTTGTCTCTTCATCCATTTTATCTCATCACTCATCCTTATTCCAATTAACCCAATCGAGGTCACAGAGAAAAGCAACATAAAATAATAAACAAAATACAATTAAGGTAAAGGTAGACAAGAAACAGTTCAAGATCTGCCAATGAATTGCAGTTTCTGATAAGAGATAGTGGAGAATTCAGAGTAAGTTCTGGTTGCTCCACAAGATCTTGGCTTTCCATTACACTGTGCATATAGCACTGTGTCGTGAAGGCACATTTAGGGGATGTGGGGGTAGGGCCGCACACATTCTCAATCTCTGCCATTTTGGAGGTGATGTGATCAGCACCATGCTCTGGCCACATTTACACCCAAAGGTTGCCCCCAGGTGCTCATTGATTTGAGGCTGGGTGAACCCCAGAGCTGCTTTATGCAGGAGACAAGCCTAGAAAAATTCAGACCTTAGATCACTCACTCCAGGAATCAAACCTGGGTCTCCCACATGGCAATCAGACAACCTACTGACTAGACCACCATGGTTCTTTAAAATAGCATAGGAAAACAATAAAGTATGTGCTGCAGTAGACAAGAAACAGTGTATGATCTGCCAATGAATTACAGTTTCTGATAGGAGAGAGTGGAGAATTCGGAGTAAGTTCTGGTTGCTCCACAAGACCTTGGCTTTCCATAACACTGCCAACATCTCATATATGTGCAAGGAATAGACATGGTGCACTGTTGGAAAGCCAAATATATATTGTTGTGTCTATAGTTGCATCAGGATTGACCCTTCATTACAAAGTGACCGCATTACCACTACCAAAATGTGGTTACATGTTTTCCAATATGCAAAATTCTGAATGTTAATAATATATAATGCTTGGACATAAGATAGTGAATAATGATTACTATCTTATGTATGTACATCCATTGAGCAGAAAAAAAGTGTCCCAGTACATCGAAGTCTTAGTGATGTCATAACAGATATTTAATTGGTGTATTTACTTGTTTTTGTTGAATAATTGTTGATGATTGGGGTTACACTATGCAACACATTTGTCCACCCTGGAAAAATTCAAAGTCCTGAATTCATAAATTTTTGGCAACATACGATCAAACAGAAATAGAATAGATTTTAAAATATTGAAGAATATTTATGATTTTTCATTATAATATTGAAGAAAGAGAAATTTATGTATGGTTTGAATAAAATTATAGTATATCACTAAATACTTATGCAAAGCATACTTCGAGGAGTGCTCCTTCTCAGTTTACTTGAATTTTCTCTGGCGCAGTATTATCAAAAGTTCAGTGATATTAGGTTGATAGGCAGGATTTAAGACAAAACCTTTTGTTACATTTAGTTATGCATCATAAGTTATGTTAACACACAATACGAATAATTGGTCATAAATATATATTCCTAAACAGGAAGTTGTAGGCAATTCTTATTAATGTTCTTTGTGCTCTTCACTATGGACCTAAAATATATGTCGGATTTCAAATGTATTTCTTGACTTTGCTTGATTCTGCACATTCCACGTGGCATTCAAATTTCTTCCAGAAATGCTAGAACTCTAAGTATGTGCCAATTCTTAACTTGTAGGGATATCAAGAGAAACTTCCCATGTCATAGAATGCAGAATTAAAAATTTTACTAAGTGCTTTCATTGAATGAGAAGGCCTGTTTCAAAGTTGGATACTCTCTGTTGGCTCTGAGGTGCTATGTTTCCAAATTGATGAATTCAAGATTTTGGACTTTTTCAGAGCAGACAAATAAGGTGCTGCAAAGTGTACGTGTACAACAGTTGCTCACAAAACTGAAAATACAGAAACCTCCTTATGGAAAGCAAACATTTTATATTTAACAACATAAACATTATAGAAGAATATGATCTACAATTGGGGAACAGAAAATAAACTTCAAAACATTTACATGTATATATATTGTAAATTCTAGTCTCCTCTGTCTATCTATGTTTACACACCCTCACCTTCAAAATAGTCCCCTTGCACAGTGATCCCAGCGTTCCTGCCACTTCTGGAATGTGTCCTGGAAGTCATCTTTTTGAAGTGTGTATATATACAGGGTGTCATTTTAATGGCACCCATGGACCACAGATTCATGTAGAGGACATCAAAACAAACAACTTTTCTCAGTAACATTTTTCTCTTTGGTGCGTCAATTTGATGCTACAGCCGTTCAAAAAAGACCGTTTTGCCGCCTGGATGCTGGCAACCCAACACAACATTTGATCATATCTGTGACGTCATTTCCTGCGGCAAAACAGCGCATGGTAGTGTTGCAATGACAAACTACCAACCACATTATTAGCTGTAAAACGAAGTGAGAAACGCATTCAGTAAACCGAACATCATAGCCTACCAGCCAGAAGATCAGCAGTCATCTCCGGGGAAGGGAGAAGTGAACCAACTATATGAGAAATGGTAAAAACATATTCAAAATGAAGCGTCATTATCAGATTTTGTCTCAGCCTACATGTCAAATATCAACAACAATAAATTTTATTGTACTTACAACTTACATGTGGCTGTTTACGCCCAGCTACATGCCAATTATATTTGCAAATCTCGTTGCAAGGTTGATATCTACAGGTTTGTGTCCAGATGCCTTGTGGTACTTATCTGCTGATAAACTGAAATATCAGAGGTTCACGTTGTTACATTATGGCTAAAACACGTACAACCACAGTAACAATCTAATGATGAATCAGTAGCAAATATACTGCCCTGTTCACAGTTGCAAACTATTACATGTATATCCGGTGCATAGATAAACACAGTCGTCGGAGAGCCTGTATTACTACTACTTATATCCCTGTATTTTCAAATATTTTTGTCACTTGCCTCATAATACCCTGAATATACATTATATTATGTGTTGCTTACATTTGGAATTTTGTGTTCTTTCATTTCTGTTTTGTCATCTGTTCAGTGTGTCACAGACAACTAGTATCAGAAGGAAGAAGTGGATAGACTAAATTGTAGATATCAACTTGGTAACTAGATTTACAAATATTTGATATGTAAGCTAAGACAAAATTCAATATGACCACTTCCACTTGAATTCTATTTTCTTTCTACCATTTTTCGTATCGTTTGTTTACTTCCTGTTAGGTTACAGAACGTGTTTTCTCGTTTTGTTTTACGGTACATAATGTGGCTGATTGTAGCTATGTCATTTCTCACAAAATATGTGTGTTCCTGGCATCCCTGGAACGCATGGCTTCACGACAGAATATGACGTCACAAATGCAATCAAATGTTGTGTGTGGTTGCCAGCATTCATATGGCAAAACTGGCTTTTTTGAACGACCGTAGCGCCGAAACAATGCACCAAGAAAAATGTTACTGAGAAAAGTTGTTTGTTTTGATGTCCTCTATACGTTTCCGTGGTCCGTGGGAGCCATTAAAATGACACTCTGTATATATATACACACACGAGGTGGTATCAAAAGGTTTTGAGACTAGTTCTGTAACATGCCAACAGATGTCAGCACAAGGCTGCATGCACAGTCACAGGGAGCACCGACCTTCATGAGTCAGTGTTGCAACAGACATCGTCCTGTGTACATCAGGAGCTGTGCAACTGGTGCTATTCTGACCGCATGCATTACCATGTCTGCAATTTCATCATGGACAGCAAGTTAGAACAGATCAAATGTTAATATCTGAGTGAAACTGGACAAATCTGCTACAGGGATGCTTGACATAATTCAACAGGTTTACGGTGATGCTGCAATGAGTATTTTGAGGTGTTTTGAGTGGCACGCACACTTCAAGGGAGGAAGAACATCACTGGAGAGATCAGGAAGACCTTCAACGAGTGCAACCCCCAACAATGTCAAAACCATTCGGCAACTTGTGCATGAGGATTGTCAGAGAACTCTCCACAACATTGCTGCCATTGTCATATGGAACCAGATTTGGCTCCTTTGGACTTGGTCCTCTTTCCAACTCAAATCTTACCGTTTTGACTCCATTGCAGAGATCCAGCTCGAAGAGCAGAAGGTGCTTGACAGTGCTTCAAAAAGAAGATTTCCAGGACACATTCCAGAAGGGGCAAGAATGTTGGGAGCACTGTGTCACTGTGCACGGGGACTATTTTGAAGGCAAGTGTTTGTAAATATAGTTACATAAAGTACTTTCTTATAAACAGAGCTAGTCTCAAAACGTTTTGATACCACCTTGTATATAATTTTTACTTAAGATGAAGTGCATTTACGTGGCACAAAATTGAATGTACACTTGAAAACAAACCTGCCAAGCCCACCTATCTACAGTTTGAGCATCTGGGACACAGGCGTGCAAGTTGTTCTGTTGTCTCCTGCATGCACACGCTGACTATCTGGTATTGAAGATTCCATCATGCGAGTACAACATCAGAAACTCCTCCATATAAATGCAGATTAATTATTTAGTTCCAAAATTCAAGATGACCCACAGCAAATAATTCCCAACAGACCATCAAATTTCTTCAAACTCTAAGAACAGCTGGTCACCATGGCCGAAGAGCATGAAATTCATTTTGGAACAGGAAAACAGACAGAGGGGACTAGAAGTTACCAAGTGTGTAAATAGTGATGAGGCCTGTTGAAATTCTGTTACATTTAGTGAAGCAAATAAATTTAATTTGTTTGGGTTAGATGGAAGAAAAAAAAAGCTATGGTGTAAAGTCAATACAGAGCTTAAGAGAGACCATCTCTGCCCAATAGTCAAGTATGGAATTGGTTCACTGATTGTATGAGGTTTTATATCTGCTGGTTGTATAGGGAACTTGACATCCACTGGTGTCACAATTGATGATGAAAATTACATCATCATTTTAAAAGAAAACCTTCCAGCAATTGGAGATAAATGAACCTTAATGTTCAGCAAAATAATGGTTCCGAACATGCATCACATAATGTGAAACTGTGACTGCTGTATAATGTGCCAATACAGAACTTACAGTGGAAATGAGGAGACTCGGGTTTGATTCTCGGGGTGTGTGATCTAAGGTTAGAATTTTAATGGCCTTGTCCCTGAATAAAGTGGCTTGGGCTCCCCCAGCCTCAAATCAAACCAGCAGGAGGATGGTGCTGATGACATCACCTCCAAAATGACCAAGATCGAGAATATGTGGGACTCTACCCCCACATCGGCTAAATGTGCCTTCATGACATAGTGCTATATGCATGGGGGAACTTTTAGAAAAACCTTATTGGTGGTTCTAATTTGTAGGCGACTGTTTATAGAAGTGTAATTGTAGATCAAACGTTGCGATAACACATGTGCGTGGGAACACACACACACACAATCTTAGTTCTGTTTCAAATAAATGAGATCTGAGTACACTGAAGCCTTCCTAGATACCATGTAAGGAAAATTGTCAGTTGCAGATTGTTAAGGTCACATTCAAGACAATGTGTTTATTAAAGAAAAATATAATATGCTTAAATCAAATTGGAGTTGCACAAACATTTATAGCATGTGTTTAACATATGGTCAGTGAACTGACCATAACCTACTTTAAGTCGAATAAAGACATTTTATGCACAATGTTTTCACATGATACCAATTTCTGATTTGGCGGGGGGGGGGGGTGTTCAGTTGCATTTTTTTGTGATTGAAATTTGACTGAATAAAAATTTCAGCACTGGACAGAAGTTGAACTTTGTTAACATGTAATAATCACCTCGTATACTGCTAACATACTGCTAAGGGTCAAGTAATAAGTACTATTTTGGAGGAAGAGGACAGTGTCCAGTTCTTATTAACCTCTTGACTACCACTACGTATGGCCCATACGTAGTTGGTATTATTGGCTGAATAGGAAATATTCTTGCATGGTAATGGCCAAGAAAACATACGAATGCCTCTGGTTGGGAAGGACCGAAGTCTACGTGTTGCTGTGACTTAATTTGAGCATGTCACTATCGCAAGCAATGAGCAAAGCACGCTTGTTATGCCACCTGTTGCTGAAAGTACGTAACCATGCTATTGAGGAGATGTGTGTGTATTTGTTTTGTTGTATTTGTTTTGTTGCATATTTTGTAAAACAAAAGGAGAAAAATATGAAGGAAGAAGACAGTAGTTTGTCAGATTATGATCCGGAAGAAGAGGAGAGTGACTGTAGCAAGTCTGAATATTCCGATATATCCGATGTGGAAGACGAGGCAAAATCTGTCAGAGATTGGACATACGTGTATGATCCTCTCATGATGCACGTGAGAATCCGTGTTATAAGTTTGAAAATGACTATGATTTTCATCCTGCCATCATGGCTGAAGAACTGTCAACACCTGGCAAGTGTTTTGAAGCATTTTTTTTTCGCATGTTGTAAAATATTTGTATGCATGTACTAAAAAGAGACCTGACATGGAGTACGCTAAATCCGAACATCCAATATTGACAGTTTATGGTCTCAAGTGGTATCCAATTACAATTGCAGAAATGTACGTATTTTTTCTTTGGTGTTTCTCATGGGGATGACACATTGCCCTGAAATTAGTGATTACTTGCAGGGGTGTGCATCCAGTTTATAATCATAGTTTTGCTAACATTGAGTACTTTAAGAAGCCCTATCTTACGCTTGCTTAAACAAATTACCCATACTTCATTCAGAAATGAAAATATGTAATTTAAACATCTAACTAAACACACATACTGAAATTGAAAACAATTTTACTCACTGAACTAACAGAAATGTAGAGTTTTGACTATTTCGGCTCATAACCAGGGAAGTAAACACTTAGGGCCACTGCACAACACACTTGTAGACCAGCATGGTTGTGGGATTCTGCTCTCTATCTACAGGCTGGGATTCAAGAGGTTAAGTTTTAAATTGTCAGGTGAATTCCTGTGAAGAGATTAAGCATTAATTTTTTGAGGGGGGACACTCTTCACTATCAATGGGATTCTACTTGGGAGGGGGGGGGGGTATGCAAATTTGGATATCAATGATAGGTCTTATATTGGCACAGAATTCCCATAGTAAGGGGGATCGAACTTTGAAGTTCGGATGGGGGCAATATTTAGTGCTTTGATATAAAATACATATGATGATCATTATTTAGGTTGTTATTTTTCTGTATCATTTGAAAGTCGAATGGGATCAAGTGGATTATTTGCTAAGCAGGGTGGCGATGGGTGTCAACCATCTGCTTTTATTTCTTCACACCTAAAACTTAACATCGGATACATTTTTTTATTTGCTTTATTTTATTTAGCTTTTTGTGCCACTTTTAACTAATTTGTGAAGATGGGGATGAATTGTATGATGAAATTGATGAATGGACACTCACAAAGACACATGCCCAGGCCGGGATTCAAAACTGGGAGCCCTGGCATCGTAGAGTGATGTGCTAACCACTCCACGATGGGGGCAGGCGACATCCGATACATGAAAAATTAGTGAAGTAAAATACATCATCGACTCCTAACAAGAAGTCCACGGGTAACTACGAGGGCTATCCAGAAAGTCACTCACGATTTGACGGGGTGCTGCTAGGGGTGGGGCGAGCTCTGGCATTTTGTTCAAGGACTTCTGCCCGTTCAGTGCGCATCCAGCTGTGGACGTGCGAAGTTCGTGTCGCTTCTGCTCTGTTCATAATATATTGTTAACATGAGTGCTCCGATTGAAAACCCCGCCAGTTGTGAAGTGAGGTCAGTCATACGATTTTGTTGGCGAAAGACACTAAACCGATTGACATTCATCGAAAACTGTGTGAAGTTTATGGTAAAGATGTGATGAGTGAAAGTCGAGTGAGGCATTGGTGCCTCATGTTTAAGGATGGCCGCACAAATGTTCACGATGAAGACCAAAGTGGGCAACCGAGCATTGTGACAGATGAACTGGTCGCAAAAATCAATGACAAGATTCGTGAAAATTGCCGTTTTACTATAACAGAGCTCTCGTTTGAGTTTCACAAATTTCACGGAGTTTATTGCATGAAGTTGTGAACCAAAAGTTAGGCTACCATAAGTTTTGTGCAAGATAGGTTCCGAAAATTTCGACAGAGGAACACAAAACCTCCCAATGAAAGGCCTGTAAAAGTTCACAGGCACCAACTTTTTATGACAATGGACTTTGCAAGCTTGTTCATCACTCTGATAAGTGCCTAAACTTGTGCGGCGACTATGTTGAAAAGTAGTAAGAGAGTTTCGCTTCAAAATATATATAATAAAAAATGTCTACTTTCACTACTTCTTTTTATTCCAACACGTGGGTTACTTTCTGGATAGCCCTCATATTTTTATTATTTTACATCGCTTTCTCTGCCACTTTAGGATAATGGGGATGACTGATGGTTAGACACAGCATTAGCTATGGAGGAAGGCAAGGGGGTGCCACAAGCACAGAGGCAAAGTGGGTGCTAAGTCCACTTTATGCACAGTATGGCTAATCGAGACTGGACCTACAGTTTAAAGTTGAATCTGAACTGCTATGTGGTTCCACCGGGAATCGAACCCGGGACCCCTTAATTACAAGGCAAATCGCAACGATGAGAATGAGTGATGATATGATGAAATTGAAAAATAGTGTTGTTCCCTAAAAAACATTGCTTAAATTTGAATTTATGGTGTTCATGAAATAATTAACACATATTATTGTGGCTAAAATGAAATTATATGTGTGAAATACATATTTTTTGGTTGACTATCATTTTCCAGAGGGGGAGGTGCATGCCTTCCCCCCCTTCCGGACGCCCATGAAGATGACTACTAGAAAAAGTACACGTTACCCTCAGCCACCTTTTGAAAATCCTAGGCACACCACTGGACAAAACAGTATATTTCCCACAAAAGTACCATGCATTTGCTTAGATCATTGGAGTACACTATGTAGAATGACAAAATATAAAAACTTCTCACAGGGGAAAATTGTATTTTGAACTAATTTGAGAGATGCTTAGTTCTAAAAATACATTTTTTTTTCTGATTGATTTAAAACACTATAAATTTGAAAACCAAAAAAGTTAGTTTCTTATCTCATTCATTTACCAGGCATTCTTGTAGCAAAGCATGCGCACTCTTTCAATGATCCCAAACACGGGTTACATTTAAAATAAGTCTGACTGCTCTTGAATAGCATTGTAAAAGCTACCAGCATTATTGAACACTACAATTTAAAATATTTTTCTTTTTCCCCACGAGTCAAAATATCATGCTAGCTTATACACTGCCTCAGAATATTACAAAACCTATTGCACAATTAATGTTACTTAGGTAACAACTAGTGTAAGTGAAGTAACTCAATACATTTGGAAAATCATGATACACTTCCAGCATTAGTTTTCTGTCTTAATCTTTGCACTTCTTGTGAAAGATTGTCCAAGTCTGTCTGTAAATGCATATTCTTAGTTAACATTTCTTCAATAATCCTTTGCACTCGTTTGTTAGATTCTTGAAAATGTTCATCATTTGTAACTTTGAGGAATTCCATTACTTTCTTCATGGAGAGTTTATCACTTGTTCCAGAAGCTGGAGGTTCTACAAAAAGCAAATACATAAGAACAGTTTTTGCAAGCAACATATTACATGTAGAAATTAATATAACTAACATTTACAGCATCTGTACCTTAGTTTGTTTCATTCTTTCTGACTGAGAAAAGATTTCAATGTTTTATTTAACTTTGATTTTTAGTAGTGGTGAAGCGTCCTATGGGGCTTGGAGATTGGGTCTACAGTGGTTTATTGTGATTATTTTATTACTTACGATTTCATTAAATGACATTAAATGCAAGAAAATCAAAATTATAGATCGTACGATAATTACCATAAATTCTCATCCGTGCCCAGTACTCTACCTTCACATGCAGTGAGGCACCTTTGTGAGGGAGGGGTACCAGGTTCAAATCCCAGCCTGGGCATGAATGTTTGTGAGTGTCCAACTCATCCTCATCTTCGCAATTAGCCAAAAGTGGCACAAAAGCAAAGTAAAATAAAGCAAATTAATCAAAACGAAACCTTTGTGAGGGACTCACCTGGTTCCATAACATTCTACTTAATTCACATTCTAATTTCCAGCCTCATGGTGCTTCCTAATGGTGAACAGTCATCTTGCACCATTCATAAAACAATGTTAAGTTTGATTTTAATGTAATAATAACGTTTTATGGTGCAAAAGATTTTATGGCATTATTGTATATTACAAGCATGGAATTATTCGTAACCTTTCTCTCCCATAACCAGGAAGAGAAGGGACTGAAGATCCCAGTCAATTAAGTATTACCAGTTATCCTCACTGCAGTAACAATGAAGTATATGTGCTCAGAATACATCATGACATGTGCTTCTTTTGTACGGAGATAAATTAAATGGAATGCCACCCTGATAAATACTTTCATTTTTAACTAAAATGGAAGATATTTAAGTTATTTCATGTGCCTGCTCATCTGTGTTATGTGTTACTGAATAACCCTGGTGGCCATTCAGAGCCTTGCTCTGTAGCTTTGTACAGTGTGCATTCAAAGTTTAATCTGGTTTTATTTATATGCTTGCAACTGAAAGGAGTGTGAAGTTTATTGTGTTTTTACAGTTAAGGTTATTTTTAGTGTTCAATGAAAATACATACTTGTGAACTGGATTGGAATTTCAAGCTGTGCTACAATGAAGTCAGACAAAGGCAAGAAGTATTCTATTTATTGATATGTCAAACATTAGTGGCTGTTTAACACAAATATATTATTTTGTGTAAATATTCTTTTGAGTAAAGCATAACCCTGTGGAAACCAGCAGGCAATGAAGCTCAATGATGTCTTTGTCATCTCTGCCCATGAAAAGAACATCCAGGCCACTGTTGAATGTGACCAAGTAAATTAAGAACATGTGGAAGACCATCATGTGGAGTACCATAATTTTTCTAACACATGTATCAGAAAGAAATATCATCATATATATCAACCCATAGACAAAAGCATATGGTAATGTACACTTTGCAACTTTGTCCAGAATTCGTAAAATTAGCAACATTGCACTTCAGTGCCAACTGAGAGTAGTCAACTTTGAGACAGGTCTTTCAAATAGACGAAAAATGGTAAATGGTGTGGTGAAAGGTTTCCTACCACTAATATAATACACAATCAAACTGAAACTGTTTAAGACATTACAAGATAAGCTTTCATAACAGATCTCAAAAGTTATTGGTTAAGTTTTAATAAAAGGGGAAAAATCCCAGTGTCCTGGCATTATAACTTCTGTCTGCAGGATTGCTTCACAATTTCCAAACTTAGTACTATGTGGGTGTAAATATATTGGAAATTGCAAACACAGACTATTGAAGATTGCATTGGTACATCAGTGTAGCCAGAAAGAAGAGACAGATAACGGTCATTGATGAGAAAGTGCTTTTGCCAGTGTTTACTGCATAGCAGGTGGTGAGTGAAGTTCAGGAGAGCAGGTGGGGGCATTTATTGGGTGGCTAGGTTGAGTCTGGGGATATAGTAACATGCATGGCTGATATGTAGGCCCTTTTCCATCACCTGCAGGAAGAGGTGTTTGTGCATGGAGGTAATAAGTGGATGATGGCCACATGGAAATGGTTATTAAAGGTGGTGGTGTGGCTGTTTGTGTGGGTGGTGACAGTGAGATCAGAGTTTTGGGTTGAAGAATAGTGGTTATTGATTCTGAGGTTCAAAGAGTCAGTTGAAAATCAAACACAGCCAAAAGAAAAATTGGAAATCAAATTCGATTTTTTTGTATTACTGAGTGCACTATTTAATTCAAGTTTTACAATTAACACTTACCACTTCTTCCCTCCATACAATAATACTGAATAATAGCAGTTTTCTTCCTCAAATCTTCAGCCATTGCTGCATTGCCTTGCTCCAAATGGTTTATTCTTTCTTCCAGATTCCAATTTTTTTCCTGCAGTGATGCAATTCGTTCCAATAAGTCATTATTTTCTTGTTCAAGATCCAAATCTTCAGGAGCCGGTGATAACTATGAAGGAAAGTAATACAAAATTATTACTTAAGACATTACAACTTTTACAATTTTACTTTATTTCAGGTCTTAGAATGGAAAGTTAATAGAAATTTCATTACTAAAAATTGATATTTGGTACTCCAAATAAAGTCATATTTTCAAGTGTGACAAAGAAGGAAACTATTCCGATATGCAGTGCAGTATCTTCTTTCTTCTGATTAGCTGATATTTTCCAAAACAAGTTTGCATACACCTACTTTTACCCACTGCTACAACAAGAAGAGCTGCCAGGTTTTGAATATGTGCTGCAAAAATGCCGAAGTCTTGCAATTCTAATACCTCAGTTTTCACCATTTCAAGTTATGGTCATGGAAGGCTGCCCTCCCCTCATCCCAATATTTTGAAAAATCAAAAAAAAAAAAAAAATAATAATAATAATAATAATAATTTTCAGGAAAATTTAGTATTAGGACCTGTTCCACCCTCATACAGACACATATTGAGACTCGTGCCACATGATGTCAAAGGCAGGTCTTCATGGTAGTTGCCTGCAAATTCAAAGTGATTAGCATCCATAGGGCCGATGCAACAACCAATTTTCAGGAGCAATGCTTCTCAGACTGAGACTTTTCTAATTACCAAGTATTATTTTAACTGCTGTGCTACCTTATTATCTTTGGTGAATTGTAGACACACGTTCATGCTATGAGAACCAAATGGTTGTTTTTTTCCATGTGTGTCTGGTAGAGGTCTGGCAGGATACGCCCGAGTTAAAAAAAATCACAAAAATCATGCAAGAACCAAATTTCCCCTGAAAATTTAATACAATGCTAACTCATAGGTGCATTATTCATTTTTATTTTTCCCCCAAAAGTACTGAAATATTTTCATTTCCTTTAGTTTATTGTGATGACCATAGAAACCTTCCAAATAAGATGTTCGAGTTATGTTACTTGATAATGCTTATGACTTGAGTGGAAAATTGGTGGATTTGTGTAAGGGGTGGATGATCACTACCTGGAAGCAGTTGTTGAAGGGGATATTGTGGTAGTTGGTATGCAGAGCAACAATGAAGTCCAGGTTTTTGGTGGAGGAGCAGTGGTTGCTGATTCAGAGTTTGAGGGCTGTGGATGTTTCCCCCAGGTAGAAGCCACCACATATGTTGCAGGTGAGGATATGAGGTTAGAGGTGTGGCAGGCCCCTTTGGGATAGAGGGTGAATTTGAATGTGGTAGTGTGAATCTGGAGAGTGCCAGAAGTAACAAGAATGGGGCAGGTTAGGTTTCGTTGATTGATTTGGTTCATTTTACTTTGCTTTTCTGCCACTTTTGGCTAATTGCAAATATGAGGATGAGTGATGATATGATGAAATAGATGAAGGGAAACTCACAAAGACCACCCATGCCCAGGCTGGGATTCGAACCCAGGACCTCTGGCAACATAGTGTGCTGTGCTAACCACTCTGTCGCAGAGGCCGGCAGCAGGTTTTGCACCAGGCAGGGTTGTATTTGTGAGTGGGGGAGAGTTGGTAGTGGGCAGGAAGGGTATGGTAAACCAGGATGTTTTTTAAGGTGGGGGGGGGTTTGAAAACAACTATGTGCTTGTCAGAAAATACGTTTCTGGTGTCAAGATCACTATGATGATGGAAGGAGGAAACAAAGGGTATGTCTGATTTTGTTGAGGTGGGGGTGATATTGGGTAACAAGTACAGGAGAATTGGTGGCAGGTTTCTTGGTGGAGGTGTATGAGTCAGCTTGGGACATTTGTTTGGTGACCAGAGTGGAAGGATATCCATGGTTGACCAAGGTTTGGTAAATGTAAATCCCAGCTGTGTCAAGACCACATGAACTGTATTTTTTGTACAAAAATGCATTATATATAGCTTAGGGACAAGATGGGGGTTCAAAAAGGGACGAGTCACACCAATATTTTGACTATGGCAGCTACAGGAAATTTAAAGGTTTTGAGGCTGAGAGGTATGCTCAGCGACTGATTTCATATTGCATGTCAGACTGTTTGGACAAACTGTCATTTGTCTAATTCTCTTGCCATGCCAGCCTTCTGCATGCATGGTATGTGTGAGTCTTTAGAGAATAAATGTGTAATGGGCTTGAATGGCTTGTATTTAACTTGTGAATTTAGTAGGATCATTGCATTATGTCATTAAAGTATGAGATCATCTATACATGTTTCACTATATCAGAAACGTAACTGCATGCATGAAACAATCCAGCCAGGAGATTGATGCAGCAGAAGAGAGTCTCATCATGCCATGCTGCAATTCATTTTACAGTCCAAGCATTTCAAGATGGTAGTCTTGAAACCTATATAATTTTGGAAACTACATTTGGCAGGGTTGGTGTGTGGTAGATATATTTACCTGACTATGGATGCAACATCTTTCATTAATAACATTATGAAGTCTTTATAATGTACTTTTGTATTGGCATGTGGCTTCAATATATGAGCTCAATAGGTTTTTTTTATCTTAATGCTGTTGCAAAATTTGTTTTGCAAGAACACTGTTCAAGACACTTACATTTCCATTTAGGTTAACTGGAGAACCTGCAACTAGGCTACTTTCTCGGGTACTGGATTCACGTGGTTCCAAAGTTCCACTCATCATGCTCCATGAAGATATAGAACTGGTTTCTGGATCTTGTACTCGTGGAACATCTGAAAGTAGATGCAGTTTCTTTTGTATTTTGTTAAGGCATTGTGCGCATATATAGACAGGATGTTAAAAAATCTGAATTTCTATCACTCTAATGTAGAACTGAGCCGATACCACCATTTGCCAATACCAATACCATGACCGATTCCTACCGATACCAATACTTGTATAATTCCAGTATAAAATAACAAATGCAAGTTACCGAGTCAAACTCACTCGTCACATTAATAGGCACGTATCTAGCAATATACTTGGGGAGCCAGTCCAAGTGTCTTAGAAATGTAATTATAAAAGTGTTTCTATTTAATATGTTAATATAATTATAGGTTGATTCGTAATAATATGTAAATTAATTAATTAGTACTTCATTTCTCCGATGTGTATGGAGTATTGTTGTATGTAACCACAGACTAAAAATCGGAGGAAAGACCTATTATTACCTATTTTGTTATTTGTTTCTTGCGACTAAAAAATATTGTTATTACATAAAGAGTAAAAAGATGCTATAAAATCGGAGATAAAACTGCAAATATTCATCACCTAGCTTACGTGTAGTTAAGACAGTTAAAATTTGTGTAAAAACAATTGTCATGGCAAGGAAATTAATGTCAAAAAATTAAAAAATTGAATATTTTTTAAATAAAAAAAAAGAATGATGATATGTCCGTTTGATGAAAAGTAAAGTTCCTGATAAATATTTTATGTATATTATTGTAAGTAGTGGTGTCCATAAATCTTTAGAGGGGCCTCCCCGATGGTGTAGTTGTAACACAGTCACCTTGTAATCAATAGATCCCATGTTCGATACACATAGTAGGGTGACTTTTCCTCAAAAATGTGCCTAGAAATGAACTTCGCAGGAACGTCACCGCCACAAGTGGTAACACTATTTTTCTTATAGAAGTCATCATGGAGAGTTAAAAAAGTGATGTTGTTGCCAACTTTGCAACCTGGGACAGTGACCGCCACATTGGATTGAAAATGGCGGCAGGTCAAATACACAGACTTGTAAAACTGGTGTTATTCGAAAGAGAAAACTCCAATGAACCATTAATCTTAAGTTTTATTGTTACTCGTTGAATATAGAAACAAAAAACTTTCGAAGATAAATATTTTCCTTGCACTCGAAATTGTATGGTAAATATCAATCAGATCAAAAATATGGTTACGATAAAAAGTAAAGTACAGTTTCTCATAATTATGTTGCAAGTTATTTGAGGAGTTATCTATCTGAGTTCCGAAGTTATGAATCAGAACATATTTGTTGGTGTTGTATTATAATGCAGATTTTAAACCTGCCATTTCAGACTCTCCAGTTCAGTTTACCAAGATATAACGAAGAAGAGACATAACCTTCATGTACATTTGAATACATATTTCATTGGTAATGATTTACAGTTTTTGAGATGATATTACTTTAAAATGATGTGCGAGGGGTGATCAAAAAGTAAAGTTAACAATTTGGTGGGTCATTATAAGAACAAGACACGTGATAAGTTCTTGGTTGGAGATACCTCCTATAAATGTCTCGTAAGATACTAAAGGTCCATTTTACGATGATACAAGAGAAGTGTACACTAAACAGACAAAGAAATAAAATTGAAACCTATTTGTGAATGGAAGAACTACCTCTGCAAACCATCATCGGCAATTCAATTTCACTCAAATAACACTTTCCCAGTCTTTAATGCTCAATGTACCGAGCAAAGGCCAAAAAATCATTAATATCATGTTATAGCATATTCTTGGCCGTAATGCTGATGCTCGTTTACGATGACAAAATACCAAACTTTAACCCAAAGACTTTCGGGAATATAAAGTAAACGGATTTGCTTTTCAAGCCTGATGGATCACTCCTGTTTGGTTACAAATAATCTCTTTCATATACACTTATTGGACAACATATTCTTCACTGCAAAACTACTGAGAATTTTCAGTTGTGGATGATATTGGCTCTTGTCCAAAGGATTGGAAAACGAAAAGCAGCACAATGTTTAGGAGAACTAGCAGACTCTTCATAGAGAAAGAGTCTTATTTTTACCCATCCTATAATAGAGTTGATATTTTCGCTAAGTATGTTTCACCATCAATAAAGTCATGCACAAGTGAAACGAGATGCAGCAGAGCTATACTTATTTGCAAAATTATCAACAGCAGGTCAACTCTTCTTCCATAATACTTGCCACTTTCGGCCTGTTTATGGGATCGGTGGTCTAGCAAATTTCTGAGATGAGGAAACTATCGAAACATCATGAAAATGACTCAGAAGTGACCAAAAAGTAAGGGTTGTATGGTTTTCAGTAGGAAAGGCAGAAAACTCCCCCCAAGAAGTAATCATTGATGGAGTTCATTCGCAACATTAAAATGCAGACACAAGAATAATACTCCATGGGAAGCATGCACTTGATCATAGTTGCACTCGCTTGTATTTTCTTGTGACATTACCGATGTCTTCACTGATCTTCTCATGTATAAACTAGCTCCTGGAGTATGGTTGAAAAGGAGCAATACTAAAGTATAATACCCATTCATAAGATTGCAGCAGATCTGTCTGACGAATATCAGTCATATTAGAATTCTGTCCCGCACAGTGGCCATGCGGTCTAAGGCATCATGATTTGGCCTCCGGATTTGAGATTCTTCTTGGAGAAGCGTAACAACTTTTCTCCTGAGATTTCAGCCTGTATATGGGATCAGTGGCCACGATCGTAAGGAAATTGGAGAGCTACGAATGAGTATCATAACACGGTCATGCAATCCTACAACGACTGGGGTTCATCGTGTACACCACACTGCACCCCGTATGTCATTAGGTGATCTCCCACCTTGGCAAGTGGGAGTGCAGTCGGCAGTCTGTGGATAGGCTCTTGCCCTCATGGGATGTTGTGCCACGGGTTATGTTATTATTAGGATTCCATAGCTTCTTGATTGTGTGATACTGTATGTCATATTAGAGGACATACAAAAAGTCAGCAGGGGAAGTTTTTATGGAACAACTTCCTCCTACCCAAGATGTTCTTCGACTTTGACTACACATAACACGAGCCAATTATCAAGCTCTTATTCGGAGAAATACATTTCATACCAATCCAAATATTTTTATTCGCCAGAAGATGGATGGAAACTTTAAGATAACATAATTATGTATGCCGGTCATGGCAACTCGTAAATCATTTCCCAATGAATTACTGAGCATAACATGTTACAAATGCACCAAATGATTGGGATGCCCTTGCACATCGGCAAAGCTCTCCTAATGTCCAGGCTGTGAATGTTATGGAAAAGAGTGCAACAATGAGCATACACGGGCAACTTCAGGGGTTTAAGAGTGGCCCTTCCTTAAGACACCCACATATCAACCTCACTTCCACATAGTACATTCTAAACTACATTTTGCAGACTTGTAAGGCTCTGGCGTCTGGACCCATGGCCAGTACAATTTTCTAAGGGACCATTTGTGTTTGTGATTGTCCCTTCATCCATTTCTTCTATTACCCTTTATTGTCATCTTCGCTATTAGTATTAGCAAAAAATGACAGAAACTCATACTAAAATAAACCAAATCAATCAATGAACAAGTATTTTAATTTATTTTTCTGCGTGAAAACTTTTTGTCTGCAACAAAGTTTACGGAAGAAAAATTGAAGTAAACACTTTGTTATGTTGTATCTCAATTTTGTAGTTAATAATTTATATGCCAATTTCCTCCTCCACCCCCCAAAAAAAACAATAATATGTACACACTTAAATTTTATTGAAAGTAGTACTTGTTCATTCCATTTGATTAGTTGGTTCATTTGGTGTTTTAAGTCCACTTTATGCACAGTAATACTAATTGGAACTGGGCCTACAGTTTAAAGTAGGACCCAAACCACTATGTGCTTCCACCGGGTATCGATCGGATATTGATTACAAGGTGACGACGCTACCACTGAGCCATCAGGGAGGTCCCATTTGAAATATATATTTAAAAGCACTAGCTTTATGAGATTACTTTCTCCTGCAGTTTAGTGAACTATATTTTTTTTTTCCGATAAACATTGATTGATTGCAACATCTCTCATGATAAAGATTCTAGAACATCTACCTTCAAACTGTTATGACTGTTCACTATATTTATTTCAACAGAGCAGTAATATCAGAAAATATCCTGGGTATTGTGCATATTCCAGATCCACTTGCTGTGGCTACATGGTACCTTGTTTAACTTTGCAATAGAAAATAGGTAACTTTACTTTTTGAACACCCCTCGCACATCATTTTAAAGTAATATCATCTCAAAAACTGTAAATCGTTACCAATGAAATATGTATTCAAATGTACATGAAGGTTATGTGTCCTCTTCATTATATCTTGGTAAACTAAACTGGAGAGTCTGAAATGGCAGGTTTAAAATCTGCATTATAATAAAACACCGACAAATATGTTCTGATTCATAACTTCGGAACTCAGATAGGTAACTCCTCAAATAACTTGCAACATAATCATGAGAAACTGTACTTTACTTTTTATCGTAACCATATTTTTGATCTGATTGATATTTACCATACAATTTCGAGTGCAAAGAAAATATTTATCTTCGGAAGTTTTTTGTTTCTATATTCAACAAGCAACAATAAAACTTAAGATTAATGGTAATTGTATACTTCATTGGAGTTTTCTCTTTCGAATAACACCAGTTTTACAAGTCTGTGTAGCATAGTAACATTTCTATCAAGAGAAACAGCAAGCTAAGTATATTTGAACTGCCGCCATTGTCAATCCAATATGGCAGCCACTGTCCCAGGTTGCAAAGTTGGCAACATCACTTTTTAACTCTCCATGATGTCCTCTTTCAAAACAATAGTGTTGCCGCTTGTGGCAGTGACGTTCCTACGAAGTGACAAGTTTTGACCAGCCCTACTATCAGTGAAGGCACATAATGGTTCGAGTCCCACTTTAAAATGTAGGTCCAGTTTCAATTAGCCTATCTGTGCATGAAGAGGAGTTGAAACAATATCTCAATCTTCCTTAGTACTGTCATTCAAAGCCATACGTATGTTCCCAATCTAATCTCGGCGGAAATAAATAACCCTCATTGGCTGATACTAGCAGTCACACAAAGGACTGACACAGAAGGGAAGAGGACAAGAAGAAATTACTGAATCTCCTTCCTGCTTGAACGTATATAAAACACAGCTAATTTCAGAGTGACCTTCATCCCTCTTTCCCAAGAACTCCGCAACTACCTGTAATGACCACCATGTTAGGCAAATTTCAGTTATACAGAGGTTGTTTAGCGTATATTTGACCAAACGCGATTCCTCCCCCCTGCACTCAGAATGAACTCACCCAACCTTGGTCAGGCATGTTTGTCAGTGTAGTGTGTGAGCTGTAAAAGAGTGGTTGTGTTTTCTCACTGGGCCAAAAATCCCGCCCAAACTGAGCCGCATTTTGGGAGGAGTGCGTTGTATAACTTTCCAAGTGTTTGCATTTTCTCGCTTGGCCAAAAATGCTGCCAAAACAGTTGCTTTTGGGAAGGTTATGTTGTAGCCTTTTATGACGCAAAGTTCAGTGTGTCAATGATCAGGAAGTAGTGTAAGAGCAAGAATTGTGACGTTAGTTTGACTTTATTCAAGAATGTGATCTGCAAGTATAAGGATTGCATGGCCCCAGCGTTCGGTTCTCCAACAAAGGGGACGAGAACACGGCCGTGCACACAAGCCACCACCAGTATGCAGGTGCAAGGTGCAGTTAACAGTTTCCAAAGACATATTTAGATGATTTTCCATCTGTCTTTGGGTCGGTGGATTCTCTTGCATGCCCATTCTGCGAAGTTTCACCTGCATACTGGTGGTGGCTTGTGTGCACGGCCGTGTTCTCGTTCCCTTTGTTGGAGAACCGAACGCTGGGGCCATGCAATCCTTATACTTGCAGATCACATTCTTGAATAAAGTCAAACTAACGTCACAATTCTTGCTCTTACACTACTTCCTGATCATTGACACACTGAACTTTGCGTCATAAAAGGTTACAACATAACCTTCCCAAAAGCAACTGTTTTGGCAGCATTTTTGGCCAAGCGAGAAAATGCAAACACTTGGAAAGTTATACAACGCACTCCTCCCAAAAAGCGGCTCAGTTTGGGCGGGATTTTTGGCCCAGTGAGAAAACACAACCACTCTTTTACAGCTCACACACTACACTGACAAACATGCCTGACCAAGGTTGGGTGAGTTCATTCTGAGTGCAGGGGGGAGGAATCGCATTTGGTCAAATATACGCTGAACAACCTCTGTATTATGGAATTTATCTTATTCGTATGCTTTCAAGTTAAAAACTTGAATTAAATTATTTATACTTAATTGTTTTCATAATTCATGTATATATTTATGTTTTATCTTATGTTATTATATTATTCACGTATTTTTGCCACATCAATTCATATTTTATAGGCTAATACTTATTCTTCCTAGTTTATGCAACGTTTTCATTATTTGTCAAATCCAAGATGGCTAGGATTATTTCTATCTTTTACGCTAATGTTGTTGTTTAAGCACAAGTTAAATACCTTTCTACCTAATATCGATATTTCCCAACAATAGACAAGATCAAAGGAATTTAGTCTTCATTATAAATCCATAAACTAAATCTTAATTTAATCATTTTATGTGCAAGGGCAAATGTGAATTACTTTATAAAATCAGTTTCATTATTTCTATCTGGTTCAATATTATAACATTACAGCAAAGCAATTCTCTCTCGCTTTCAATAATACGACGTTATCCTATTGGCTGTTTATTTTAGGAGTTGGGAATGACGTATTGTGTATATGGCGACAACAAAAGTTCCATGTTGGCATTCTCAATTGTTGCCAACCACACTTAAGCTTACTATCGCTATTTATCATTAATCTGACATATACATTATTAGCTTTTCTTGTGTAATTTTTATGGTATGAGTTAGTAGCAATGTAAGAAAGAATCTGTTATGCTGCGCCTCATGCTTGGGGTAAGCAGTCGAGGTCTTGCTATTAATGGTGAAGGCGGTGCGCGGGTTCTGTCATGTTAAATAAGTTGCAAATCACTGCCTACGAACACGCTGGACCCAACAAATTATAATTTTAACTTGTGCAAATCAGTATGTACGCGTGCGATCCTTGATTAAAGTTTTTGGACATTTTTATTATAACATTTGATTTTATTTGATGTGATGTGATGTTCGGTGGTTACCTTCCTGGTAGATTGGGGATTGCCTTAATCTCGATCCCTGGGTGAGAACTCATGCTTCTTTTTGACTAGCCGGAGCAAGGAGCAGTGTGTTGTCAATTCGGATCTCCAAACTATGGAGTTGCGATTGTGGTGGCACGTTGCATACCTGACCTGGCATTAAGATGGTGGGTGGTTTAAAAACATCAATCTATCTTACCACCATGAGCTTCAAGCCAGAATTGGCAATGAATGGTTTATTTCCCACAGTGTTAACTAAGCAGTTACATGCCTTCACCATCACGTTTTGGTTCAGCTTTCAATTACTCATGCCTTTGATCTTGCCATCTGCTTCTCAGGAGGGTGGGGTTTTATCCAATGTTTGTATGAAAATATATGGAACTTCCTGTGCTGGTCTCCCAATCTGTCACAAGCAAGGTTGAACAAACTTTTAAAAAGGACAAATGTTGAGACGAGCTGTTGCCCTTGCCCGCTTTTCTAGCAACTGAAAATCTTTTGTATCGGATGGTATCAGTAAAAGAAAATCAACTGATACCCACTGATGCTGATACTGTTGGTATTGTCCAATACTGATACACTGGTATCGGTATCGGCTCAGCCCTACTCTAATATTGTTCTTATAAAATAGCTTGTGTTTTGTTTTAATAATATGAATTTTAAAATATACATTTTTTTGTAACAGGTATAGTGACACATAAATAGGGAGAATGAATCATTCAGGTTCATCAAGTTTGCCATGTTATCCATATACTTGGTTACATAAGTATTTGAAATGTACTTCTGTGAATAATTTTGGGCAATAATAATAAGAATCTCTCTTGAAATGTTCCACATGAACAATAACAAAATGAGCATTCAAACTTGACTGGACATTAAAAACCCGTGGTGCAGCAGCTGGTGAGGGCCAGGGCCTACCTACTGACTGCCGGCCTCATCCCCACCTGCTAGGTGGAAGATCATCCAACCGGTTACAGGGTGACATGTGGTCAGCACGATGAACCCTCAGTTGTTGTTGTAGGTTTTTATGACCGAGTTATGCTACTCATTTGTAGATTTCCAATTTCCTCGCAATGGTGGGTGGTAACCGGTCCCATACACAGACCGAATTCTCAAGAGAAAAGCTGTTAAGCTTCCTCCAGGAGACCTGAACCTGCATGCATCCCATAACCAGAGCCCAAAGCATGACACCTTAGACCGCACGGCCATGGGACTGGACATTGCCGATTCTATTTTCTATCCATATTCAAACAACACACTTCGTGTGCTATTTTGAAAGAAAAATGCATAGAAAAATAAATGAGAAGAGAGAAATGGTGCAGCCATACAACTGTGAAGACAACCAAGATTTTGAAGAAAATGCTTACAGAATATAATATTAGGCAAAGTGTTCCAGTTAAATTACATCATTCACTCATTCAGGTAATTTAGTGGATTTGAAGGACTACTTCCCACATTTTGCCCTATCCCTGATCAACTTTCAACAGTTCCCATTTTAAAGAAAAGAAGTAAAAGTTAAAATATACAAAACAGTAATTTTGCCTGTAGTATTATATGGATGTGAAACTTGGTCCCTTACATTGAAAGAGGAACATAAATTGAGAGTATTTGAAAATAAGATCCTTAGGAAAATCTTTGGACCTAAAAGGGATGAGGAGACAGGTGAGTGGAGAAGGTTACATAATTTAGAACTACATAATTTGTATTCATGTCCAGATATTATTATTATTAATATTATTATTATTAGAATAATTAAATCAAGACGACTTAGGTGGGCAGGCCATGTGGCACGAATGGGAGAGGAAAGAGGAGTTTACAGGATTCTTGTTGGGAAACCTGATGGTAAGAGACCTGTAGGAAGGCCAAGACGAAGATGGAGGGACAATGTTGAGATGGACCTAAGGGAAATCGGTAGGGATGGAAAAGAGTATATAGAACTTGCTCAAGATAGGGAAAGATGGAAAGCCTGTGTTGCTGCAGCCATGAACCTTCGGGTTTAAGAAGGCTAGGGAGTTAGTTAGATTATGTATGTATTTACCAGCATATCATCACACTTTGTTCCTCAACATTAAGTAAATATGTTATTTTTATTTTTGCAATATCACCTGTGATCTTCCTATTTATTAATACTCGTGCATTCCTTCTGGTCCCTGGATATAAAACTTAAAAAGGTAAAAAGAAGGTGAAGTCTACCCTATGCCACAAAGGCACATTGGGAAGAATGTGAAAGTAATGAACTTATGCAAAAAAATTGCTTTGACTCTAAATCATGATTTATATTCCTGAGAGAGGCAAATTCACAAGGAATGCTATTCATTGGGGGATTTTCAAATGAAATGCTAAACAAAAATTATATACCTGTCTTGCTCTGATTGCTTTCATTCAACTGATCCCTTAGACGTTCTTGCAATTTTTCACATCGTCGTCGTTCAGAAGCTAACTGACGTCGAAGGTCCCTGTTCAAAACATTCACTTTCTTTTCAGATAACCGGCGCTCCTCAGCAGCATCATGAAGTTCCTGCTTTAACTGTTGGACAAGTTCTTCCTTTTCTTGTACAGTGACTTTAGCTGTATCTACTTCTTCCTTTAGAGCCTAAATAATAAAAGTAGTAAAATATCCTTGTAAAAATATGGAACAAGACAGCACAGTTCAATTTTGGCATTGGAGTTAGGTGGCAGAACAGCCGCAGGCTGAACCTTGCCCTTCAATAAAGGAAAATTGAAATTGAAATTGAATTGAAAATTCACATTCAAAGCACTTGAAATATAAGGAAATAGAAGAGAAAGTAAATAACATAAAGTAAGGAGGAAAAATGAAGTACATATACAGTACAAAGGAAGTTCATATCTAGAAAAACTGTAACAAGTACAAGTAAAGCAGAATGCAATTCAAACCCATAGATTTGGTTTGTGAACAGTAGAAATTGGCTACTAATGACAAATTTGTTTAATTAACTGACCTTTTCAGTTTCTTCACTTTGTTGCTTGATATCACTTAATTCGTTAGTGTGTTCTGCTTTTAGTCGTTCAATAACTCCCTCAAGATATGCACGAGTTGATATTGTGCTCTCTTCAGCTTCCTTTTGTCTCCGTTCCAACCAACTCCTCATAGCCTCCAAGGACTTTACTTGAAGTTGTACATCTTCCAGTTGTGTTTGTAATGGCCTTAATTTCTCCACTTCTGCCTGAAATGAAGGGAAAATTCCCCACAATCTTAAAATGACATAAAATACATTTTCGATCTCACATCAAAACCTTATGCAAATGGCTATCTATCGTATATATTATTGCATTTAGGCCTTCACATCCACACTATACGTAAATTAAAAGTCTAAAATATTTCACAATATTTTCTACTTTAGAACATGACATCCAAGTAGAGGTGAAAACCCACAGTATTTTATCTACCTTGGTTTATGCCTATTATAGTTTGTTACATTGCAAGAGTTACAGTGGAACCTAAATTTTACGTCTTTCAGGGGACCAAGGTAAAAAAAAAACCTAAAACATGGTAAAATGCAAAAACCGAGGAAAATTTTATAACATTTTGCCATCTTGGGACTATCAAGACCAAATGTATAATGCAGGAAAATGTAAAATCCAGGAATGTAAAAATAGAGTACCACTGTACATGTTTCGGAGCCATAGTAGCTCAGTCGTTAGAGCATCTGACTACCATGTGAGACACCTGGGTTCACATCTGACTATCATGCAAGAGACCTGGGTTTGGTCCCTAGTGGGGGAGAACAAGGATTTTTTTCCACCTGTTCGAGCAGCTAAGGTGCCCACCCAGCATCGTATAGTGGGTATCTGGAGGAAACTCTGGGGGTAAAGGCATAGTGCTGATAACATCCCCCTACCTTCGGCCGTGATCAAGAAAGTGTGGGGCCCTAACTCCACACCTCCAATACGGTATGCCTTCATGGCATGGTGCAAAGCACAGGGGAGCACTTTACCTTTTTTTTACTTTACTGTACTTGTTTCAACATCAGCTTGAGTCTAATCAAGCAAATCAATTTTATGTGGTTTGAAACATGAAAGTGATTATTGTAATTCATTTGAAATGTTGAAATGTTATAGTATATCTTTTATTCTTTTTAGTCCCATAGTTCTTTGTGGTCAGTGGTTTATTTTACTCTTCTCTTATTATTTTTTTCATTTTTTTAATAATGAGATTATATGGTATGGGTGTTTAGTTTGAGGAGATGGTTATTTTGTTGGGCTAGTTGCAATATGGTGGTATAAAACCAGCAGCAACAATAAAAAATAAATGAGCATATACAAATGGATAAAAATTACACTAGCCAGTAATGGTTCTGCGGAAGACAGAAAAATAGGGGATTCTAATGCAAATCTGCAAGTGTGAAAATAAGATTAGTTTTTGGTATCATTAAGATACAGAAGATATGCCGATGACACCCTAGTCATATACAAACAAGAAGAGAACCTAAACCATCTCCTAACTGCCCTCAACAACATACACCCTTACATAAACTTCACCGTTGAAAGGGAACAAAATGGCCACCTCAACTTTCTTGACCTAAGCATCCGACGACACCAAGACAAGTTCATCACATCCATATACAGGAAACCAGGTTCGGGCACCCAGTACATCCATGCAAAATCCAACCACCCACCAAAACAGAAAGCTGGAGTACAGCTTTTACAGAAGAGCCTTCACACACAGCTGCACAGAAGATGACCTCCATGATGAAATAGCATGCGTAACTGAAATAGGACTAAACAACGGTTACACCGAGCGTCAACTATCCATGTGGTGTGCAAAAACAGAAGCCCAGCTCAGACACCCAAGAAACAGAGCTAACCCGAACCAAAATCCTAAACCCAAATGGATCGCTTTTCCATACCACCCCACCACATCTGGCAAATTTGGCAAGGCTCTCAAACCTTTCAACATCTGAGTGGCACACAAACCCATATCCCAAATCGGAAGAGCACTACCAAACTTCAAGAGATACTACCTACCCAAACTTTCATCCCCTGGTGTTTACAAGACTGCATGCCAATGCCACAACACCTACATTGGCAGAACCATCCGCACTGTCCAAGAACAGATTAATGAACACATAAAAGATGCCAAAATTGACACACCAAAATCAGGCCTCTCTCAACACCTCCACTCCACTAACCACACCATCTCCTCCATATCCATACTTCACCCAACTTGATCTGTCATTGAAAACACTGTCAAAGAAACCCATGCTATCATCCAACAGAAACCAGCACTGAACCTGGACAATGGACAGGCACACCCGACTTGGCACCCTGTCCTCAGAAAGATCCCCAACCTGAAAACGAAAAGATGCAGTGCACATACTCGACCCCCCTCCAGCCATGCGGGGAAGAGGAACTGCACCATGCCGAGCAGCACAGCCCAGCCCCCCAACCACCACCCAGCAACGCCACCTGACAACAGGAAGCAGACGATGCAAACCAGGATGTGCATGCCAGCATCGCTGAATGGAAGAAATCGCAACTACCGTCGCCCAGGAACAAACAATGCAGTGACGCGGTACCATCTCCGTTTCAAACGCCGTACCATTTTGTGAATGAAGACAGTGGATCTTCGAAATTAATAGGATTTAACCATTAAATTGTGCAACACAGAAGTGCTAAATTTTCTAAATTTCACGTAATGTCCAGTTATGATGCAATTTTGATATTTCACTCTGTACAGCTACAACATATTTGCTATGTACATATCAATGAATACAGACAAATAAATTGAAACATATGTGATGAAATAACATCAAGTAAAATGTCACATGATTGTGTTCACGAGAGAGTGCATGAAGACCTCAGAAGTTCTATTACATTTATGGGTGTTATATGTCAGATTGGAAGGTGCATAAATAAGATTCCTTCATAATGAAGCTCTATTCCATTTTACAAGGGTTGTTCATCAAGGTTGACAGAGATTTTTATTTCTAGTAAAAAATTGGAAAGTCCTACAAGCACCAAGCTTTGTGAGTTTTTCAAAGGAACCTCCCTGAGCATCCAGGCACTGCTGCCATCATCAGTTCCCCGAGTTCTTTGGCGTAGAAGGAAGTTGACTGCTGTCATAGCCACTACAGGACATATTTTGTCAGTGCTTCATCTGTCTTCAATTTCTTCCCTCTCACATGCTCTTTAAGTGACTCAAACAAATCTAATAATCACTGAGGGCTAAGTTCGGAGTGCAAGGACATGGAGCAAAACCCTTTTGGAGAGTTATTGCTGTCAAATAGACCATGTGGGGCTGGCAATTGTCATGCTGAAGAATGACACTTGCAGACAACATCCCTGGTCTTTTCTTCTCAATGGCATTATGTACAGGAATACTGAGCATTAATCATGACCCTTTCCCAAAAAAAGCCACATAAAGAACACCTTGCATGTCCTAGTTGAACATGTGTGTCCATGCAGTTCATTTGTCAGCAACTAGCATCCTTTGCAAAGTGTTGGCATCATTTATACACTCTTGCCCATAACATCTTCTTAACCCTTAGACACCGAGGCTGATTTTTCAGGTATTTGCACTAACGCCGAGCATGTTTTCAGCGGGAAATTTGAAATTCTGCATGTTTCTAAATGAAATTTTATATTTCTGAGACTAAGAACTTTAGAGGTATAAATGATACCTCGTTTTGTTCAGTATACTTTGGGCTATAATCCTGATGGGAAAAAAAATTCCATAATCAGTTAGAAGATGAAGAAGAAAAGGGAAAGTAACTATTTTTTTACACAAAATTTGAAATTCACCGTATAATGCCTGGTATGTTTGCCATTGATGTGGAAAAATTTACGTACTTCCAGAGAAAAAAATTAATTTCAATTCACTAACGCCAAGCTTGTTTTAACAGGAAATTTGAAATTCTGCATGCTTCTAAATTGAATTTTATATTTCTGGAACTAAGAACATTAGTGTTACAAACAATACCTCGTTTTGTTCAGTATACTTTGGGCTATAATCCTGATGGGGAAAAAAATCTGTAATCAGTTAGAAGAAGAAGAAGAAAGGGGAAGTAACAATTTTTTTTAAACAAAATTTGAAATTCACCAGACCCCCCACGCAGGCTACGCCAGGATGCAAATCTCCAAAAGGTACCTGCATAATGCTTGGTATGTTTGCCATTGATGTGGAAAGATGTATGCACGTATTGCTAATACTTTTGGAGAAAAGGAATATTTTTCAATATTGAGCAAAAAAAAAAAAAAATTGAAGCTACAAAAATAATTATCTTCTTACCTTTACCCCACCTGGCTGCCATGTACCTGCTATCAGGCATGGTACTTTCGGAGGCATAAGATGCAGAGGGGAACATTGCATTCTGGGCACTGGAAATTTGTTATCTCCTCTTTGGTCCCCTCAGCACCAAACCTGCACCAAACCCCTTTGCCTCCACAGGCATGTTGATGGACCTGGGGTACCTTGAGAGAGCCCAGTGGAGGTGACCCTCTTTCCCTCCTCCAAGAAATGGCTTACAAGCTGCAGTCTGTACCCTTAGTGAATGAAGACAGTCTCTCTTCGAAATTAATAGACTATAACCATTAAATTGTGCAATGCGGAAATAGGAAATCTCAAAATTTCATGTAAGTAATACTTCCTTTGTAATCCTTCGGTGCAGTTTTGTGAAATAGCAAAGAGCAGTCAGCTGTTTTCCAACCCATTGTTGGCGGCTGGAGATTTTTTACTTCCTTTCCTTGCTGCCTCCCTCTTCTCCCTCCTGCCACCACCCTGCTTTTGGCACCAGGAATGTTGGAATGTCATACTTCTATTGCTAAAAGTGTGTTTTGAAACACCAAAATTGAGAAAGAAGTGATGTTTTTTAAACCAATGAATGTTTTGATTTGAAGATAAGTAAATTCGATCTCCAGAAAGAAAAGAAAAAAAGCTTCATGTTCTGCCCCTTCTGGTAAGCAAAACTGTAACTTTTATTTTGCAGCTGACAAGAATAAATTTCTTGAATGCTCAGAGCAGTGTGGGAGGAATGCTCAATGTAGGATGCTGAGACCGATTAAAAAGAAACTTATTCAAGGACAAAACGTTTGGCAGAGCGGGTGTTTGACATTAGGAATACTCCTAAATCCAACATTAAATCGTCAATTAACGTGAGAGTAAATAACGATCTCCCATTTTGATATCTGAAAATGCGCAGGTTTCATACAGCTTGTTTTGAGTTCATTTTATGCTGACGGGCTAATCGGGACTAAATATACAGTTTAAAGTGAAATACAATTCCAAACCCGAATGATTATAGAGTGAGGCGATGTTTAATGTATCCTAGGATACACATTTGGTGCCCTTCTACATGACTGATTCCAAAGCAACTCGAGGAGGAGTTTGTACTGCTACCTGGAATGGAGGGGGAGGGGGTGAATATGAAGTTGGCTGAAGGAAAGAAAACATGACTTTCTTTTATGATGTATTCTACACAGTCGAACCAGAACAAAATTTAAAGCCCCGCCTCTTTCTTTTTTTTTTGTCTCGTGCCTAGAAAGATTGTGTTGTGTCTCCTGAGAG
Source organism: Lepisma saccharinum (assembly GCF_977018435.1). Lineage (NCBI taxonomy): Eukaryota > Metazoa > Arthropoda > Insecta > Zygentoma > Lepismatidae > Lepisma > Lepisma saccharinum. The sequence goes on along the minus strand of NC_139230.1, from coordinate 215,078,490 downwards.
AATCTTATCTTACCAGTTTATCCTGTAATGGACAATGCTCTAGTAGACCCATATAAAATCCAACATTCATTCTGCCTGATTATCTCCTGACTTTTGCTGGTGTCAGTGTTACTGGTGTCAAGATTCTTCGAGTTTCGCTTGCAACAAATGAGAGATTGTTTTCCTTTCCGTAGGTAAGTGCAGATGGGTTTCTCATGAACTAGAATTGTAAGAATTTCGTGGAGGAGCAACGACTGTGCACAATTAAAAGAAAATATATATTTTTTTAAATTCTTTTTTGTGAAAACGTTTTCATGTTCTATTTTCCTTCTCACAACATGCATCCTGTGCATAACAGGTTGTATAACTACACAGGATAAATGGTGCTACCATCTCCTAGGAATCTGTGTGTCCGTTTGAGCTCCGTTTAAGCTCAAAATTGGTGAAAATTCCAATAACGACCCCTTCGAAATAACGACCCTTTTCCCCAGAACTGCGAAAGGTCGTTGTATCGAGAGTTGTTGTATTATGCTACATACTCGAACAAGGTTGGAAAGTTTAAAGTGGGATCCGAACCACTGTGCCATGTGCCTCCACTGGGTATTAAACCCATGACCCCTTGATCACAAAGCTATGATGTTACCACTACACCATCGGGGAGGCACAAAAGTTGTAAAAGAGAGAATGCATTGGCATCCCGTGAAATTAATTGCACCCTATTAAATCAATATTGATTTCAGCCTGAAAAAAAATTGGATCAAATTTTTTTTTTTTTGCTTGCTTCGCTAGCAATTGTTCTCTGTAATTCATTGTAAATTACCAGACAGAGAAATAACACTTGTCTTAATTGATTTTGTTTTAAATGCATGAACAACTGTTTTGAGGAAAGGGAGCATGCACATTTGAGAGACAATTTATGTAATTTTTGCTGTTGGTTTATTGTGAGATGGATGAATTGGTTGTGTAATGTATGTATTTAATGATGAGGGAAACTGAGCAAACGTTAGAACATCGCCTCTTCACACAGTACACTGACCCAATCCTGCAAGCAATACCTAGCATACTGCTGGCCCAGCACTAACATTCCTCCGTCGCTACTGGTTTGGCCGCCTGATAGAGGTAATCAACCCGGTGGTAGAGGAATGAAAACCTGCAGGGTAAACACATTATGACAGGGAATAAAACGTCGCCTTTGGGATGAAAGTAGGACAGTTATCGTAGATCACAGAAAACATCGGGATGAGCATGGTAAGCGCCGCGAGCGAGTTGAATCATGGAGGATGCCGAGGCGAGACGAGATGGCGACACCGGCATGGGCCTGTGGGTAGCCACCGGCAATTGGGCCAGGTAAGTGTGGAGAGAGCTCTGTCTTCTTCATCTTCCCTTTTTTTGGTCAGGCGGGCCAACGAGTTAAACTTAACCTCTCCCTTTTCTTCGAGCTACATCCTTGTATCTCCAGCGATCCCTGTCACTAAATGGAGTTACACTTCATTAAATAATATATGTTGTTTATAATATGTATTAAAGAAACTTTGAATCTGTACACAATTTAGTGTCCACATCGCTCCATGTTGCATAATGTTAAACATATATCGTGCATGAAAGTTATACATGTTAATGTAAAAAAGAATTATATTTGGAATATATTTATCAAGCATTTTCTGTCTCAAAAATAGCGTGCGTGCATGTTGTACATTATTAATGTGAAATTGAACGTGTTGAAAAAATAATTCAAATCATTTGTTCGAACACAAATGCTTTAGCACCAACTTCTACCCCCCTTTGCATAATTTATGAGGGTAATAACGTATTTGATACTACTACTACTACCAATAATAATAATCTTGGTCCCAGGTTCAAATTCCAGCTTGGGCATGGATGCTTGTGAATGTGCATTTATCAATTGAAGCAGCCCACCGAATAACGCTGAACGGCACTTTCGGAAATGTGCTGAGTTACCAGTGGAATCATGCTGCATCCCTGTGGCTACAGGCTACAAGCTGCCAGGCATAAGGTCGGATGTTGCTCGAAGATTGATACTGTGTTTGCATAAGGTTTTAGGTTTTTTTCTACTGTAGTCCAGTAACATACAACAGGTTTTATCTGTTGTTCTCGCATTCAGTGAAATGTGCCATACAGCGTTATTCGGTGGGATGCTTCAATTTCATCTCATCACTCATTCCCATCTTCGTGGCAGATTATGCCGTGTCTGTTTGACCAGGAAAAAAGGTGTAATGGTTTGTAAGATAAAACATGCGATCCTGAAACATGCTCGGCAATCTGTTATAAATGAGGTGAACCAATTATAAAACTGTAAAACGTTCAAGAAAGGGAATGTAGAGGAAAGATGGGTAAAGATGTTAAAAAAAATGGAAGAAGATAAAAACAAATAGGCTTTAATATAACAAAAGAAATGACACAAGCCTTCATGATGATAGAGGGGTTCCAAGGTGGAGGGATGACGTAATAATTCAGGAGTAGTGGGGAAAAGGAGGGGGGAGGGAGGAAGCAAGTGGACGGGGCCAGTACCAGCCATCAGCAGCACAACATTAGCTGTGAAGACGACTAACTCGACGATCCATTCCGCAGAAGTGAAATTGTTTATTTTCACATGGTCAAAGGTTTTGACGGAGCTTTGAAATCTTCAACGTTTTACAGTTTTATAAGTGGTTAACAATGTTTTGAACAGATTGCTGAGCATGTTTCAAGACCGCATGTTTTCTCCTAAAGACCATTTGATCTTGTTTCCTAGTCAAACAGACACAGCATAATCTGCCACGAAGCCTGAACAAGAGGGCGGAAGTAGTGTTTTTCTTCCTTGACTCCATTAGTGGTTATAGTGCAGGCTATAATGGTGCAAGAGAAAATTGAAATGGTGTACATTTATGGAGAAAGTGGCAGGAATATCAATGATGCTGTGATTCTTTATGCTCAACGTTCTGTCAATGGGCGATTCAGCAAATACAAGGAGACCCCAATTTCTTTACTCGAGTTTTGTTCTCTGACGAGTTGACTTTTACAAACCACGATATGATTAATCGATACAACATGCATTACTGGAGTGTCGAAAACCCGCATTGGTTACGCCAAGTTGAACATCAGCGCCCTTGGAATGTAAATGTTTGGTGTGGAATAATTGGCGATAAACTTATTGGTCCATATTTTATCGATGGGAACTTAAATGGTGAGAAATATCGAAACTTCTTGCAGAACGAACTTCCAGTATTGCTTGCAGACCTTCCCTTAGACGTGTGACGGTTGTCCAGCACATTATTCCGTTGCAGCACGGGAAGTATTAGATCGTGCGTTCAACCATCGGTGGATCGGAAGAGATGGTCCAGTGTCTTGGGCTGCAAGATCGCCAGATCTTACTTCGCCTGACTTTTGTTTGTGGGGCTACGTAAAGAGTGAAGTTTATAATGAACTGCCAACAACGCGTGAGAACATGATTGAGCGAATCACCAATGCATGTACCAATGCATGTCGAAAGATTACACTGGGCATGCTTCTCAGTTGTGTCCAATAATTCCAAGTGCAGATAAATCAGTGTATCGAAGTGGGTGGTGACATTTTCGAGCACTTATTGTAAAATGATTATTCAAAACAAGCACCCCCATGGTGAGAGCCGAGGGAACTCATCTAAAACAAGCACCCCAATGGTGAGAGGTGAGGTGACTCACCAAAAACAAGCACCCTGATGGTGAGAGGCGAGGGGACTCACCTTAAACAAGCACACAGATGTGAACAAAATACTGCTACGTCCACGTCGTTGTTCCTGGGTTATGCTAAATGCAGTTTCTTATAAAAATGCAACATGCCTCATGTCATTTTGCAATTAAAAGTGCATTTTTACCATTTCCGCAATATTTCATTTTTGCGATTAGAGTGCCATCTATTACAAATCCAAAAAAAAGTTTCAGACAAAACCTATGTATTTTTGTCTGGAGAATCCAAATCTGCAATAAAAAATGGGGGTTCCCATTTGAGATTTTAAAGTTGCCCTCACCCCACCCTCAGGAGGTGGGGTGGGGTGGGGTGGGGGGTGGAGTTTGGCATCATTGGATGAGCCCCTTTGTGACGAACACATTTTATTCAGAACTTTTTTTTGATCAGATGCGTACTTTTCGAGATATTTTGTTGAGATATTTCGTTGCGTCAAGCTAAAAAACTCACCCGGTATATATTTAAATATTGCAAATTTAAAACAAACAAGTTTTAACTGTAACCTGTTTTACCTCATTGCAATTTTTCCATTTCCTGTAATGCATATTATGCTTTGGTATATCTACACTTCCAGAACGATGATTTATTGGTGCGAGGGTGTTAAATCAAATCATGTTATTTTATTCATATGGTTTCATAAAATTTTCTGTAAAAAGTTATTTGGATAATTGTGGGATACCCTTTGATTTAGGATGATAAATAAACAGTTTCTTTGTGCAATGAACATTTATTTTGCCATTACTGAATTTGAATTTCACAATGAACATATATTTGTAACATTAATAATTTTACGTTTTCTACTTTCAAGCAAGCAACTTTTTTGCAAAATGTACCTTACATCAATAAAATACCTTACGAATTATCAGTGTTCTATAAAATACAATGGTTATTTTTACTTCATACCAGGGAACAATTTCACACCCTGATTGATACAGTGACCCACACAGATATATGTGCACATTTTTTTTTATATTACATACAGTGTGCTTTTACAAGGGCAAAATGGATCCTGGTACAGAGGATATAGGCAATGGTCTTTCTCTTTTCAAAATTTCTTCTCCAACTTCATATGCTGAACAATGGAGAGTGTAAATCTATTTAGGAAAAAAATTGAACACATATTTCTATGGGCTACAGTGTCTCAGTCGGTGAGCTATTGGAACATAGAAATTAAAATTCCGTCATTTCTACTAACAACATAGCTCCTCTTGTTACACATAAGTAACTGGTAGCCGGCAGCTGGCAGCAAATATAATACATTCCTGTTTTCATGTCTTTCTAATCCCATGTACCTGTTCGATATATGGTGGAGGCACATAGTGGTACGTATTCAACTTTAAACTGTAGGTCCAGTCCTGATGAGCCTATCTGTGCATAAAATGGACTTAAACCACCAATTCAATCAATCATCCTGTGTATCTCAAAGGGAAGGAATTATGATACTGAAGCAGACTGTGGCCTCTGCTTTCTTAGTGATATTTTACAGTTCACTACAAATCAAAGCGACTGAACATGGTAGGAGACAAGTGGCATACTATTACATTTGTCTCTGGCTGTACATTTGGCTTCAATATAAACAGAGGCGCCTCCCCGATGGTGCAGTGGTGGCGTCGTCGCCTTGTAATCAAGGGGTCCTGGGTTCGATACCCGGTGGAGGCACAAGTGGTTTGGATCCCACTTTAAACTGTAGGTCCAGTCCCAATTAGCCTTACTGTGCATAAAGTGGACTTAAAACAACAAATCAACCAAATCAACGAATATAAACAGAGTAATTGGCCTTTTGCCTATTTGCTTCATTTATAAGTATCACACACCAAATATTTACATTTGTATCCTCACTCCACGTGACGTTTCACAGAGCTGAAGAAAGTATGTAAACATGTATGGGTTTACAAGTGAATTGCTACAGAGAAATATCGGTACTGTTAGTTTATGAATTCTGTGTAAAAATTCCATATTTTGTTGCCAAAAAGTTTATCTGTTTGTAAGAGGAAAAGTATTTTTATTTGTATGTCACATAAAACAGTTTCAGATGTTGATATTAGTAATTAAGTTTTTCTGCTTCAGGAGAAAATAACTCAGTTTCGAAGTTATTGTATTTTTTCCTTTAGATTCACGTGTTGTATATCTGTCCATTTCTGTGTAATTGTGTCATTATTTTTTTTTCATTTTCTTAATGTTCAACCTTAGTTATATTATTTTCTAGTAATTATATGTAAAATATAATATGTTCTGTAGACAAAATATGTATGAATGTTTTTATTTGTGTAAGTGTGCATGGTCTGCGTGAATATCAGTGAAATTAAATGGCACAGAGAAGCAATTGTTATTCTCAATTTCAAATTTTATGCAAATAATAATACATTTCGTAAATTTTTTTTGTAAATTCGTAATACTTCAGAGCCGCAGCTAAACGGGGCGAACAACCTAACTTAAAACATTATAAAGGAGAGAATGCGGCACCCTATTAAATTAATATTGTTTTCAGTTTGCAATAATTTGGATCTAAAACTTTTCTTGCGAGGGAAGCGAGCAATATCATTGTTTTATGTAATGCATTGTACAAGGGTCCTCCAAGGTTGACCGGGATTTTCGTTCGTACAAAATCGATGAATAGCCGGGTCATGATGAAACGTGCGGGTGACGTAATGTATTCCTTCGCGAGTAACTAACGCCCTGCATGACGTATTTCGTGCATGCGCAGCAGTTGCAGCGAACATGGCGGCAAGCAGTGTGTCTGTGGCTGTGGAGCAGCGGTGTGTAATCAAATTTCTCGTGAAGGAGAAAGTGAAACCAGCTGAGATTTTCAGATGATTGCAAGCACAGTATGGTGAACAAACGATGTCGCAGACAAGAGTGTAAGAATGATGTGAGCATTTTCGCGAAGGACGGGAGCTGGTGACAAATGAAGAGTATGGACACATTCACCCGACTGCAGTCACACCAGTGAATATCGCACGTGTTGAGCAAATGATTCTTGAGAACCGGCGAGTAACAGTGCGGGATATTGCTGCCGAGGTGAATATCAGTGTTGGGAGTGTCGAGACAATCATTCACGACCACTTACGCTTCCGCAAAATCTGTGCAAGGTGGGTTCCCCGCCAGCTGACATTCGATCAGAAGTGGACACGCAGGATGGTGTATGAACAGCTTCTGAATCGGTTTCGAGCAGAAGGTGATGAATTGTTGCAATCCATCATCATGTGTGATGAAACATGGTTGCACAATTCAACCACAGAGACCAAAAGACGCAGCATGGAGTGGCTGCATAAAGGTTCCCCGCCCCCCAAGAAAAGCAAAACGCAGCTGTCCGCTGGAAAGATCATGGCAAATGTCTTCTGGGACATGAAGGGCGTCATCCATGTGGATTTTCTGGACAAAGGGAGCATGATTAATGCCCAGTATTACTCCACATTGTTGAGTGGTGCTGTACGAAAGTCCATTCGCAAGAAAAGACCTGCGATGTTGTCTGGAAATGTCATTCTTCTCCATGACAATGCCCGCCCTCACACGGCCAATGTGACAACAACAACTCTGGCTGACATGCGCTGGGAAGTTCTGCCCCATCCCCCCTACAGTCTGGATTTAGCCCCCAGTGATTATCATTTGTTTGCACCCCTTAAAGACCATCTGGGAGGGAAGAAATTCACGACAGACGAAGCACTGCGGAGCGATGTCCTCCAGTGGCTACGACAACAACCAAGTTCTTTCTACGCCAAAGGAATTCGGGAGCTGCCAGAACGATGGCAACGGTGCCTCGGCGCACACGGAGAATACTTTGAAAAACTGACATAGTTTGGTGTTTCTTCTGCTACCTATTTCCTCTGCAGAAATAAAAGTCCCGGTCAACCTTGAACAACCCTTGTAAATTACCAGAGAGAAGTATAAGACCAATTATTTACTTCAGACTGTTCCTGCTAAGCAGTTTGGTCTTAAATGTATTAGCAATTGTTTGGATGAAAAGAAGCATGCACATTTTAGAGATTTATATCATTTTTGCTGTTGGTTTATTATGAGGCAGATGAATTGATCATGTAATGCATTTAAATAATATGTTATATGTATGTATTAAAGAAACTTTGAATACATACAAAATTTAGTGTTAACATGTTACATATGTACTTTCTTATTTTTTACGTTGCTCCATGTTGCATATGTGTAAAACATACGTTGTACATGAAAGTTATACTTGTAATATGTACAAAAAGAATTACATTCGTCATGCATTTTCTGTCTTACAAAAATACAGATTGCGTGCTTGTTTTCAATTATTAGCTAATGTGAAATGAAACGTGTTGAAAAAATATTTCAAATCGTTTGCCCAACACAAATGCTTTAGCACCGATTTCTCCCCTTTTTGTGAGATTTATGAGGATAATAAAGTCTTTGATACCACTACTACTATTACTACCACTGCTACTGCTACTACTACTAATAATAATGGCATTGTTATCATTATCATTATTATTACTATTATTATTATTATTATTATTGGTACTTCCCCCCCCCCGACAAAAAAAACCTGGTTAAGCCTGTGCTAAAACATGCCTGCATATTTAATGCTTTCTTTATGTTCAACATCGCATTCCTTAAATTTTATTCAAGACCCCCTCAGCACCCCTAGATGATTAATCCTGGCGCCGCCATTGCTAGGAAGAAAGAAACGTTCTGATACTCTTCAACTAAGTTTGTTATTGTATTCATCATAAGAACTCATGTGTCCCCTTGGAATAATTTTGCTTTTCTCTTTCTTTCTCGTCCTCTTTCACATCTACAGAAAAATCCAAGAGACATTTCCACTTCACTCAAATATTATGTGAATTCAAATGAAATTGTACCATTACAGCTGAATATGAACGGGGGTTCAGTGTACATTACTGATCAGAGTGAGATTAAATATTAGCTTGGATCATAAAATACATCTCCGTAAATCAATTTCGATGATAGCCCGATGTTAGTGTTCTTTTCTTTTCATGAGATATGAGCTGCAATTACCAAATTAGTTTTAAAATTTATTCAAAGACAAAAATGGTTATTGGGGGTCAATTTAAGTTTTTTTTCCCCAGACTTCATTACTGGGGTGATTTGATTTATTATTTTCTAAAAAATTTGCCTCCTCTGCGTACGCCACTGAAAATAAATATGATCGGGGAATGAATGTAAGAGATCTTATTTTGGCAAATTAATAGTTATGATGTTGAAAGTGAAAGTGAAGACAAGTGAAAGTAGTCTCCTAGCAGCTTGCCAGACTTAATCATCTAGGGGTGCAGAGTGAAATTTAGGTGCCTTGTTAAAAATACAGAAAACATCAAACATACATACAAGGGTGCCTGCAGGATTTTTCTCCGAGGGGGGGGGGGGGGGGCAATAGTTTAACCTCGGACGGGAGGTTGATCAGGTCTTGGGTGCAAATTGCTTGGGATCGCTTAAGCGGAATCATTGAAATTATCAAAACGGATTTGTACAATTCCGCTTTGGAGGAATTAAAAGCTGTACCTTATGGTGTGTGTTTTTTTTTACTGCTGAGGGAAAATTAGAAAAACAAATTATCTATGATCGTGGACCGCTGATTTTGGGGATAATCCTATGATGTACATCAATCTCATTTGGGCATGGGGTCATCCAGAGGTGTATATTTTGATTTTGGCTGCTTTTGGGATTTTTTCAGAAGTGGTTGCTACTTTATCTTCTCTTTCATCTAGCCCTCCCACAATTTTTTCGGAGGCTATGATGAATTCCTCTTTTTCAAATGCTTCATTTTTAATGGCAAATTTATGCCCCATTTTCATTATTTCTGTTAAAGCTTTGGGGGGTTCAAGTTTTGTCAAATTCAGGGAGAAGATAAGCAGGGTGGCTACAAACAAGCAGAAATGAAATTCCCTGACTTTTCCAGGTTTTCCAGGACAAAATTTACATTTTTCCCTGACAATTACAAACTAAACTAAATCGATGTTTTTGCAAATGAAAATAAAAAACTCATACAGATCCACGTATGGTTGTGTTAAGTACCAATATCATCTTCTATGAAATTGACTTAATTTCTCTATTCTCTATGATTTGAATTCAAACTGCAAAATAGTGAATTTGCAAAATTATTACAATTCACAAGCTAGGGAAGGATTACAGAATTTTGTCATACGCAGTAAGTTTAAAATAAAATATTTGATTATTTTTAAAGTTACGACTAAATGAGATAAGAGTGAAGAGTGATTGATTACGAAATACAATTTGTAATTTATCAGTCTCCTTATACATTCTCGGTATTATATGTTGATATTTCCACTGAGGCTTGGAACCCTCTGCTTGCAAGAACCATGAGTGCAGACTCATTTTTCAATGCATAAAGCTACTTCTCTCTTCTCTGCAAAGCAAACAACTTAACTCTTGCATATAAGTGAAACAATTGAATCGAACAAAATAAAGTGTCATATTTCCTTACATTATCAATGGGATTTCTGCTTCAGTACAATATATACAAGTGAAGTACTGTGAAACTGACAACATGCAGTTATACCATTAATGCTGACAAAAAGGGTACGTAGGTTGCCTATTAGAAATTTAACGCAAGGAATTTATAGAATGGCATTGTATAGGTACATGATTTAGCTAACCATACATTAAAACAGGAACACATTGTTAATAACAGCTTCTGAAAGTTCATATACGAGGGGAGTGCTGAAAAAAGCTCCAATGGTGCCTATACACAGCACTAGTGGTCGGAGAGCGACAAACACACATGCAGGCAGGAAGAAGTGGCATGTAGCTGTAATCTGGTACAGTTGCAATGCAGCCGTTTTAGGATAGTTCTAGGTTAAAGATTGCAGCTCTCATACAGTCTCCCACCGACTGCGATGTAGCCTACATTGCACGCTCAGAATTTGGCACAGAGCCACCAGCAATCGTGTGAGGTGTTCAGACCGGATTGTATGGTCAGACGATGGTGCAGACAATTCACGGAAGGCCAGTCGAATGTGCACAACCCCATACAGCTGAGTACACACGGGCCCTTTGCATCACTTCAGGTGAGAGATCTTGAACCACTCCCTGTACAGCCCTGACCTTGAATGTACAGACTTTCATCTCTTTGTTTAACTGAAGAGGTTTCTGGCAGGGCAAGGATTTGACAGCTACACTGTGGTAGAGATAGTTCCAGTATTTGCCGTTATACACATATGCCATGGGCATACAACATTTAGTGCCATGCTACGACGAATGCTAGAACAATGGTGGTGATTATGCCGAAAATTAGGTTAGGACTCACCGTTACTAATGCAATAACTTACAACTGATATTCTTGTTTTATTTATGCCTAATTGGTAGGGACCTTGATATTTTCTTCTTTTCAAATTGGTGTATTTTCTTATTTTTTATTTTTTACTATACGGTGTTATTTTCTCCAAAATTAACATTTTCTTTTTAGCACATTTTCTGACAAATATCTGAAATTATACCTTCATGGTGTTTTTAAACTACTGTTTCAAATTTTAAGTCACATGGCTTACGCCTCTTCGTGAGAGTTTGATATCTTGAAGGTTATTTTGGGAAAGTTATTTTCCATACCCCATTTTAATTTTAAGGTAAGGATTTTAGATAATGGAATTTTCCCCGTATATACTGAAGGGTGCATAATGACCATAAGTGGCGACGAACCCAAAAAAATTAAAATCAATCAATCTCACGTGACAGATACCGATATATTATGGCACCAAAAATTGGCATTATCTTTTTTTGACTTGTTAGTGTTAAGTTTCCCCAAATTCGCGTTTTTATTTTAGAACATTTATCTGCCAAATATATATGTGCTTTTAAACTATTATTTAAATTGTAAGTCACATGGTCTACGTATTTTCGTGACAGTTTGATATGTTGGAACAGATTTTTGAGGAAGTAAAAGTAAAGTGCTGCCCTGCACTTTTCCATGACGGTGTATAGGGGTGTGGAGTTAGGGCCCCGCACTTTCTTGATCACGGCTGAAGGTGGGGGTGATGTGATCAGCACCACACTCCTGGCTACCTTTATCCCTCCAAGTTTCCTCAAGGTACCAGCTTCATATGATGCTGGGTGGCTGCCGGAGCATCTTGAATAGGTGGAAAACATCCCGGTTCTCCCCCGCAGGGGATCAACCGCGGGTCTCTCGCACAGTAGTCAAACGCCCTAATGACTGAGCTCCATTATTATTCGCTTGACAAATGACGATGGTGCACAATTAGCTTGGTAATTCAAAACATATCTTGTGCGACAAATACAAAGAAGTGGCTCCCGTGTGACGGTAGATACGCGCTCGATCTCCTGTTAGAACCCTGCCACTTTGCTCTGTGATGCAAATGGTTTTGATAAAAGTTGAAAAATCGTGCGAAATACATGATTTAATGTAGATGTCGGAATTATTCCATGTACTCTTGAATGTACTCTTGAGTAAAATTTGGAAAACTTGCATGTTCTATGTACACAAACATGGCCTAGAAAAGACAAGAATGTTGGATTTCATGGAATTTTTTCGTTGTTTTAGGACATTTCTTTTAAAAAAAAATCGCTAAAAACGGCAACAATTCGCATTTTATGCCAAATCCGCATTATTTCGATATTTCGAATGGGCGAAAAATGTGTCCAGACATCACTGCACATTCATAAACACAACTTCGCAGCAATTACCATTTTTCACGGTTTTGGCGTTTGCGAAAAATCAATGTCCCTACTAATTGGAAATTACTTTCTGGCCACCCCTTGTATAAATCAGTAGATGGAAAGTGAAAATTTAGCAGGGCTGGCAGAGAAAAGTCAATTCTTGAAGAAAGTGATTTGCTTTTATGATTGAATGATTCGAGTAAATACGAGTACGATATTAAAATATTTACGTATTTATTATTAGTATTTTATTTCATAATATTGGACATTAACCTTACTCAGTGAGAGATTAAAGACCATCTCTCACGAGTTTAAAGAGACAGGACAGAGAGTGGCGTTAATTTCATAGCAATACTAGTGTTGCAGTAAATTTGAGGTTGGGAGCATGCACTTGCCAATTTTTATAACGTTCATCAATGCAGATGTATGTTTCACTTCTTCGTGATAGTATTCAATATATATATCCCATTTGGTTGGATTCTTCTTGATATCTAAGAATAGTGCAATGTCATTGTAAACATATGTTAACTTGTTAAAACCCAGTAATACGTCAGGATGATGAAAGAAAACCTTTGTAAGCACTGCTACATTAAATGAGGTGAAGTGAGCCAGAAGAGTAATAAAATTGCAGCAGCATATTTGCAGTCTAAAGCTCTTCTTGTTTATGCATGCGATTTTTGTTTGATGTTGCAGTTCATGCAATTTCTGTCGCATGTTGTAGTGAGATACTCTGTCGGGTGGCCATATTCGACAAAAATCGTATGTATCAATGGAACCTATTTGTTTCTATGTTCCTTCAGTTTGCCCAACAAAATGCCTTACTACGACGTCCGACAACTATCGGACGGCGCCACCCGCTCTTATCCCCTCCATCTGTTGACAAGTCCCCTTACTACTCCCATAGGGACAAGAAAAAATGATAATTCAATGCATTTTCCACGTAATATTTAGAGGCTTAACCTTTACTCCCCCGATGATACCATGGTGCTGATTACGAAATGAATGTGCTTTTTGGACCTTCATACTCTTATGTTTGGGTGGAAACTCTTGACACAGGTCTGGAGCAAGCCTGGGAAATTCATATTGATGACCAACTACCCCCTCTCCGCAACATATCCATGCCACATTTCCGAACAGAGTTTCACATTTTGGCTCATTATTCAACTTGTATGGCACCCAGGAATATGAAACATGTTTCAATATCTTTGGAAACGTCCATTCTTTGAAGAGAATAATAAGGTTTGCGCCATCTTAAATAGCGGGAGAAGAGCGGGCAAATTCCAGATTATTCTTTTTTTTTAAATTCGGTGGTCGCGTCCCCAAACCCCCCTTCCTCACTTCGGCGTTCTGAATTGTACACGGTTGCATGCTATGATGTTTTAGCTGAAAAACAAAACTTATCCGAAGTAGATTGCTCTCATAGTGCGCGAGTTATAACAAATTTCCTCCGAAAATGCAAATTACCTATTTTTCGTAAAAAAAGAAACTCACATTTTGGCTTATTATTCAACTTGTATGGCATCCAAGAGCATGAAACATGTTTCATTCTCTTGAAAAATGTCAATTCTTTGAAAAGAATACTAAAGTTCGCGCCATCTTAACAAATAACGGGAGAAGAAGGGGCAAACTACAGATTTTTATGTTTTTTTTCATTGAAATTCGGGGGTCGCGCCCGCCAAACCCCCCTTCCTCAGTTCGGCGTTCTAAATTGTATACGGATGCATGCTCTGATGTTTTAGCTGGAAAACAAAACTTATCCGAAGTAGATTGCTCCCATAGTGTCCGAGTTATAAACAATTTTCTGAGCAATATGCAAATTACGTATTTTTTGTAAAAAAACAGTGTTTCACATTTTGGCTCATTATTCAACTTGTATGGCACCCAAGAACATGAAACATGTTTCATTCTCTTTGGAAACGTCCATTCTTTGGAGAGAATACTAAGGTTTGTGCCTTCTTTCCAAAATAGCGGGAGAAGAGTGGGAAAACTCCAGATTTTTGTTTTTTCCATTGAAATTTGGGCTGTCGTGCCCCCAAGCCCCCCTTTCTCCGTCCGGCGTTCTGAATTGTACACGGCTGCATGCTCTGATGTTTTAGCTGCAAAACAAAACTTATCCGAAGTGCATTGCTTGCATAGTGCCCGAGTTATAACAATTTTCCTCCAAAGAGTGTTCGAATTTAAAATTTCCGCCGAGAACCCCGGGCCAGAGAAATTTCTCTCTCTCCCCCCTCCTGCCATCACTGGTTGCCGGCGCCATGGTTGTGTTGCGCATAAAAGGGGCCTAAAAGTTGAGACCGAAACTTACGAACGAGATTTCCTGTTCGCGTGCAGAGTTCCATAATGATATCTTTCAAAAAAAAAAAAAAAAAAAAAAGAGGAGGATGAAATTCCCTGACATTTCCCTGACTTTTTTTGACTCCTTAAATTCCCTGACTTTTCCCGGTTTTCCAGGTTTTCCAGGTCTGTCGCCACCCTGATAAGGTTAATGCTAGGCAAAATATATGTGATATCATATGCGAACATTTGTACTCCAACCTTAAAGTTCGAGAGATATATAAGAACCATAGTGAGTACCAAAGGGGGAAAGAAGACAATGTGAGAAGTGAAAAAGTGGGTCAATGACAATAAGCTATATCTGATTAGATCAGATAAGGAAAATAAAATGGTAATAATGGAACAAGACGCATATCATAAGAAATTAGAGGATGCTTTTAGGAATAAGGATTTCGAAGAAATTAAAAGGAACCCAATCAATAAGGTTAGAAACGAGACAAAGAAAGGCATCGAAACTAGCATCACCCTTGGAAATGCTGAAAAGAAGAAACTTATCAAAGGAGTCAAAGAAGGGAAGATTCCAACTTCCTTCGATATCCCAAAAACACATAAACCCGAAGTTCCGCTTAGACCTATTATCCCAATGTATGATCATCCGGGATATGGTTTGGCCAAAGAAATGGTTAAGAGATTGGGAAAGGTCAAGGATAATCCTTAGTTTAGTGTAAAAAACTCTGTTCAGGTCAAAAAGTCCATTGAAAAACTGGTTTTGGGGGATAATGACTCAATTAGTAGTTTTGATGTTGTTAACTTATTCCAGAGTGTACCCCGAGAAAAAACTTGAGACTGCCTTCACAGATGACTTTTAGATAATGAGGTGGAGATTCTTGTCACGTGGGAATATGTCTGATGGCTTTTCTTGTTACTGAATATAATTACTTCTCTGTAAACAGTAAGATTTTTCGGCAAAAAGAAGGACAGGCCATGGGTAACCCAATCTCGGTTTTCATCAGCAACGTTTTCATGCATTATGTTGAAAAAGCGGCTTTAGATCAAGTGGGGGTAGGCTTAATGTATTATGGCAGATACATTGACCGACATCCTCATTATAGGGGACAGCAATGCATTAGACACAGCTTTTGTTGACTTATGGAAACGACATGAAAGAATCAGCTTTACCAGGGAAAATATAAGGGACGAGAGTATTAATTTTTTGGATTTAAGCATTACCAAAACTGAAAAAGGGCTTACAATCAGTGTTTTTCGTGAACTGTACCTCAACAAAAAATCCGAACACCCCAATGGGGTTAAACTGAACATTTTCCTTAATTTCTTTATCCGAGCCGAAAGACTGTGTAATAATAGCAATGAAAAAGAGAGAGAAATTGTCTGGATCAAAAGGGTAGGTCAGAAGAATGGATATAATATCCGAGAATTAGATAGGATGGCTAGGAAAGCGAGAAAGATTATCGGTAATGAAAATAATAATCAAAAAGAAAAAGATGATAATGAAAAATGTAATGAAGGACATTTCGTCGGAATCCCTTATTACAAGGGGGTTTCCGAAAAGATCGCAAAAACAATGAGAAAATACAGCGTAAAATGCGGGATGAAGCCCCTAGAAATATTGAAAAGAATTTTGCCCGGTACAAAATGGGGGAGGGGAACAAGGATAACCCAGAAGAACAAAAAGGGGTATACTGGATCGAATGTGAATGCGGGAATGAATATGTAGGGCAGACGGGGAGAACCATGCGCACTAGATGGGACGAACATGATAAATATATTAATGAAGGGGTACTTAAAAGAGGCCTATCCGAACATATCATAATGAGCAGACATAGGATTATAAAAAGGGAAGTAAATAGAAAAGAGGAGAATAAATTAAACAGGAACGTTTATGAAGCTGCCTTTATATGCACAGGAAAAAGGAACAAGCTTAACAGAGATGATGGTAATCTGGAGGAATAGTGGTATAAAGCGGTAAATACCGACACTAAAATGGGTTTTCATGTCACTCCCGAGGTTGTGAAGGCCGTCGAAGAAGAGAGGGAGTTCACCTTGGAATGGTGACATATACGATCGTAAGAGGGGAATGCTGGAGGGGAAATTTCACCTTCATCGCAGGATAGGAGCGCTCACAGTCCATGTGTTCTACCCAACACTGACGGAAGTCACTAGGGGACTGTAATAGGTCTTCGATTTTCATTTGTTTTAGTTGTTGTTTTTAACATAGGGAAATTTTAACCATCGAAGATTTCCATCGGAGTTTTTATGCTGTCACCGTAAGTTTTTTACTTTTTCTATCCTCAACCTGAATCCTCAACTTACGATTTAACGAGGTACCATGTTTGGCACCTACATTTTTTTATTTTATTACCTGATGAAGGGAGTAGTACAGACTTCCGAAACGTCATTCTGAAACATTCCTACTCACTCACGTAAGTTATTTATATATTTTTATTTGAATTGATAGTGAGTAAAATGCACCATTATAATATGTTGCATTAAATAATATCCCGGGCATGATCCAATGATCTACTCAAAGCAATTAAATTTTTTGTTGCAGTCAGATTTTGAGAATAGAGGAAGAACAAGTAGGCAGAAAATAAAATGGCTTTTTTTTATCAAGAATGCTAAAAAATATGAAACAACTCACACTGAGCTGTAGGCAATTATCGAGAATGCTACCGGAATAAACAAAAGCAGTAGTGGCAATAGGGTTCCAAAGGGGAAGGGGGGGGCAAGGACAGTTTACTTTTCTTTATTACATAAGGTTTAGCATAGTGCAGGAACAAGCAAAAGTTGCAAAAATTGGGGGAGGGCAACTTTCTCCCTTGCCCCATCTAGCTGCAGCCACTGAACAAAAGTACAAACAATTCTTAACAGCAATGGTGATGTGATGAAAGAAAGGCAACAGCAGCTTTCGACTCTCTCCATCTCGTAGAAGAGTTGGTCAACCAGAATGCATGGCTTTTAAAAAAATAGCCTAAACCAAAATTACAACAGTATTAGATTTATTGAGAGTAGTTACCTGATTATTGATAAATTCTCTTAGATGTTACGTGGTTACTTTTCATCATAATAAAGTATCTGCCTTGAAGGCTGTTAGCCATTAAATGAGGACTCTATGATGTATACATATATATATATATATTTATGTACATTTACCTGAGAGCTCGACAGAGTTGGTACAAGTTACACTCACATCTCAAAATTCAAAATTAGAACAAGAAAACTCTTGAAAATGGATTGATTGATTTGCTATATTTTACTTCACTTTTTGTGCCACTTTTGGCTAATTTGCGATGATGGGGATGAGTGATGATATGATGATATGCCCAGGTCGGGATTCGATCCCAGGACCCATGGCATCAAAGCATTATGTGTGAACCACTCACTCATGGGGGTCGACTCTTGAAAGTTGAGACATGACCGAGAACGAGACAAACTTTGTAAAATCGAGACTAGACCGAGACTTACTGTTCCAGAATGTCACCCCCTTGGAGACTTTGGTAAACTGTAATGTAGCCTATGGTGTTTGAAAAATAGCCTAAACCATAAACACATTACTCTGTGAGATTTTGTTTTTAAAAGCCCTCTTTATGCACAGATAGGCTAATCAGGGCTGGACCTACAGTTTAAAAGAATGATTTGGTTTATTGATGGATTGATTTATTTTACTTCGATTTTCTCCCACTTTTTTGCTAACCGTGAAGGTGGGGATGAATGATGATGATATGATGAAATTGATGAATGGACAATCATAAGCACCCATGCCCAGGTCGGGATTTGAACCCGGGACCCCTGTCATCATAGCGCGATGTGCTAACGACTCTGCCACGGAGGCCAGCGGACCTACACGATCTGAACCAGCATGTGCCTTCACAGGGTATAAAACCTGGGACACATTAGTACTTGACTCATTCACACATCATTCATAAGTGACAACATGTAAAAATTTCCTTGCAAGGAAGATGACTGGTTTGGAAGAAAAGAGTGGCTGGCAGTCTGCCCACATGTTCCCTCTTCCAAAGTCATTAATTTCCTTTACGGAGTACTAGGGGAGTGAAGTGGCCAACCTCCCCTCACGTGCCATTCCGAATGGTCAGGAGGTGGCAAGGGAGAAACTGTATCTCTAATCCTTAAGGGAAAATGGGAAACATTCTCACGACATAAGTTCCAAACACAAGTATCCTTTTCAGAACTTAAAAGTTTGCCTGATACTGCTTGTCACTGTTTAACTTAAAATGCATATATGCATTCACATTATGTAATAAGACCTGTGAACTATATTATTGCAATTAGCATATTTTTATAGGTAAACTGATAAACTGATATTATGCCAAAATAACATTTTGCAAAAATGCCAAATAACCCACGGTAGCAATGCATATTTGAAAACAGAATACTGAAATTAGTAAAAGTTTATTTACTGAGTCAATACCACAATACCAACATGTAGCATCCTACCACTGACAAATTTAACCTGTTGCAGACACTCACCAGACATTGATTTTTTTTTTTTGTTAAATACTTGCAGCAGCAGGTAACATTGTCAGTGGCGGGGGGAAGACTGTGTACACAGAAAGTAAGCATTGGACCTGCAGAGTTTGCCAATTTATTGGCCATGATTATCCGTGTGGGCTGATGAGGAGGCAAAGTTGCAGTTGGATCTGAAAGTTGAATGGGGAAGTTCTGAATAGTCTTGTTCTAGCTGAGGGGTGTGTGGTTGCACTCATAGCATCCCTAAAATACACTATTGTGCAGTTTAATTGCAATCCCTTGATAAATTAAATAACACAGCTGCAACAACTTGATTGTTATGCACTTCATAAAACATTCAGTAAGGTAGAAGGTGTTTTTAACGAGTGACAATCTTAATCTGAATATGTGTTTAAAGTAAGAATTTATTACTAGCAAAGTAATGTAAACAAAACACAAAAACAGTATTATCACGTAATATAATTGAATTACCTGGAGTGAGGCTGTGTGGTGATTCAGCACATCTAATTCCTTTGAATGCTTCTCTGCCAAACTGGCAATTTGTTGTTTATGGTCATCAGTTTTTTGTTGAATACAAATAGACATCTCATCTAACAGTGATTTTCGGCTTTCAGCAACCTACAAAATATGTAACACATTGACAAGAAGTTTTATATGGTAATTCAATGATGTAGAATCATAATTTCTCAATGGAAAAATGATTAGTAAATTAGCAGTTAATTGTAAGTCCTAAATAATTGATTGATTGATTTAGTTTATTTTACTTCGCATTTTGTGCCTCTTGGCTAATTTGCGAAGATGGGGATGAGTGATGAAATGATGAAATTGATGAATGGACATTCACAAACAACCAAGCCCGAGCGGGATTCGAACCAGGAACCCTTGGAGTCGCACTGCGATGTGCTAACCACTCGGCCACAGGGTCCGGCAAGTCCTAAATAAGTTGACTGGAATAGTTTAGAGAGTGAATCAAAGTTTCAACCATGAAAAGTTTGATAAAACTTACCTTGGTGCCTCATTGTTTTGAATTTAGCAAAATTGAAATCTGTATCATTGCAATGAAAGTAGGTTCGCTAAAAGGAAGAATGACATTCACTTATATCACAAAAATGCAAACCTGATCTGCATGAAATGCAAAAGAAACCAAGGTGAATCTTCTATTAATACTAGATTGATTGATTGATTGATTTGTTCTTTTAAGTCCACTTTATGCACAGTAAGGCTAATCGGGACTGGACCTACAGTTTAAAGTGAAATCCGAACCACTTGTGCCTCCACCGGGTATTGAACCTGGGACCCCTTGATTACAAGGAGAGGACGCTACCACTGCGTCATCGGGGAGGCCCTATTAATACTAGAGATTATGATTGTGGAAGCAATAATTAAAACTATACTTTTTCTTTGTAGTGACTAAATGTGTATAATCACTACAAAGAAAAGGTGTGGTTTTAATTAGTGCTACTATGAATGTGGCTAAAAGGACAATCAGCAAGCATTAATGATTATGAAAGATAATGAATGACATTTTAATTGACAATATGATCATTGTGTGCCCCGGCAACCTTTACACTTCAGTTATTCCTTTCATTATAATGCCATGTGGAACACAAACATCACTTGAATTTGGAGGTGAAGAGTCAATTCAACTCTTATATTTTGAAGAAAAACAATACCTTTCTCACATCACTTAATGTTCTTTCCATTTGCAATTTCTCCTCTTCATCATCATTCATTCTGTTTCTACATTCCTCCAAATTTTGCACAGTGTCATCCAATTGTGATTCAAGAGAGGACTTCTTCTGCTGTACAGACTTCAAGATCTCCTTTGTTTCTCCTAATTGCATTTCCAGTTGTATTATTTTAGCTTGTAACTCCAATATCTGATCCTGTGAAGTTGCTTCTGTCTAAAATAACAGTTTGAGAAAAGTGACATTACAAGCTAAATATGATATATTTTGATGAATTTAATTATTGGGGCATTCCATGTGAAATCAATAAGTGAAGAGGCACTTTTCAACCTCACATATTTTGATTCATTTAAATTTGGCATACTGAAAGGGCCACTTGGGGTAGGAAAATGTGCAAAGTTGCAGATCCATATCTTCTGTATTTTCAACATTAAAGTGTTGCAAACTATGCGATTTTTACCATTTTTTCCAACATCTTGTTAACTTTAAATTTAAATATTTTGGCAACCAGTACAGTACCCTGTACTGTATGGTATCGTGATACCATGCAGTATTCAGGGCCAAGCATGTGGCATTTCGGCTACCAATGAGGCTTATACCAGTGTATAGCCTGAAGAGTGCATGATATGTTGAAAATTCAAGACTTTAGATTGAAACTCACCTATTGCCAACAACTTTTCCCTCTTTCCATTTTTAGCTACATACACTAATAACGGAGTTACCTATGGGACAGGACTTTTGAAACACCCTGCATTTATAATAACTGCGAATTTAAACATTAGATACATGTACGTTAATTCAAACAATATTGTATTTCATTTCCGTACGATGTTTACTTTTGAATATTAGGAATTTGTCCATCAAAATATGTTATCATGCATTGCCTAACCTATTCTACCCTGCTCTAAAACTAACATAACTCCAGATCCCATTGGTTTCCAATTTTAAAATTTTGTACATTTATTGAGTAATAATGTATGTATGATATATAATTTTTTGAAAAAAATTAAAATACCAGTTTTTGAAAAAATGGATACCAAATTTTCTTTACACCACCTTCAATTTTTTTACACTGAAATGGATATGCAATATCTCATGTGAAAGAGCTCGTCGAGACCTTTCTAATGCCATCTTAATTACTTCTGTAGGTTCCCTGGTTGCCAAAATATTTCAATTTAAAGTTAACAAGATGTTGGAAAAAATGATCAAAATCGTATACTTTGTAACACTGTAATGTTGAAAATACACAAGATATGGATCTGCAACTTTTCATATTTTCCTATCTCAGTTGGCCCTTCCAGAATGCCAAATTGTAAATGAATCAAAAAATGTAAGGTTGGGGACCCTGTTGATTTCACATGGAATGACCCTATTACATAAGATAAACATCAAATATAATAAATAAGGTTTTTAGTTGAAAAAGTACATATGATAGCCTCATGATGTAAAAAAAAAATTATTTATTATACAAGGTGTGGCTAGAAAAAAACCGGATTGATGTTGCTGTCAACAAACGGCAAGCACATCAAGATCAAGCGGTGCAGGAGTGTATAACGTGATATCCAGCCTATCGACTGGATTGCCCAGGGTATGCGGCGCTCAGTTCCATTGTAGCTTGTGGACAAAGTGAACTGTACATCTGTGCTCCGTCGAAAACATATTAAGTGTGAAAGTGGAACAGCATATCAATGTGAAGTTTCTTATGAAACTCAGAAAAGCCACCTCAGAAACTTATGGTTTGTTGAAGGAAGTGTACGGAGATGAGTGTTTATCATGCACGCAAGTGTTTGAATTGTTTCAAAGGCTTAAAGATGGACGAGAAGTGATCGCAGATGACTCATGTCCTGGATGGCCTTGCACGTAAAAAAAAAGAATCAAACATTGAAAATGTCGGTGAATTAATTCGAAAAGATCGTAGCTTGAATATTCGAGCTATTGTTGAATTCACAGGAATTGACAAAGAAAGTGTTCATCAGATTTTACACGAAAGTTTCAACATGAACAAAGTGTGTTCGAAATTGGTGCCACAAAATCTGACAGTGGAACAAAAGGACACTCGAGTGAACATTTGTGGTAACATTTTACGAAACATTGAAACAGACCCTATATTCTTACAGAGAGTGATAACCTGCGACGAATCGTGGTTTGTCACCTACGATCCTGAAACCAAGTGCCAATACATTAGAAGAGCCCCAGTTCACCACGACAAAAGAAAGCTCGAATGAGCAAATCAAAATTCAAAGTCATGATGATTGTTTCTTTCGAAATCCATGGCAATGTGTATCTTAATTGGGTACCAGAAGGTCAAACTGCCAACCAACATTATGACATTACAGTGCTGACGACCCTTTGTGAGCGAGTAAGAAGACGATGACCTGATTTGTGGAAAAGCAAGTCATGGATTCTTCATCAGGAAAATGCTCCTGACCACACGGCATTGTCAGTCAAGGCTTTTTTGGCCAAGCATGGGATCCCAGTGTTAGAGCATCCACCGTATTTACCGGATCTTGCTCTGTGCAACTTTCTTTATTCCCAAAGGTCAAATCAGCACTGAAAGGAACCAGATTTACAATCGTAGAATCTGATAAAACAAAAGCGACGGATGTCATGAACATGGTTTCAGAAAATGACTTCCAGCAATGGAAGATTCGTATGGAGCGGTGTACCGATAGTGCAGGGGAGTACTTTGAAGGGGATATTTTACAAAATAACCAATAAATTAGAGCTGAGTCGATACCACCATTTGACGAAACCGATACCAATACCATGAGCGAATCCCACCGATACCAATACTTGTATAATTCCAGTATAAAATAAAGAGGCTGGTTACAGAGTCATACTAACTCGTCACATCACTAGGCACATATTTAGAAATATATAATTTGGGGAACCAGTCCAAGCCAAGTGTCTCAGAATTATAGTAATAAAAGTGTTTCTATTTAATACGTTAATATAATTATAGGTTGATTGATAATAATACGTAAATTAATTAATTAGTACTTAATTTCTCCGATGCGTATGGAGTATTGTTACAATGAATAGTACAATGAATAAAAGATTTTGTAGCAACAGTCCATTTTTTTCTAGCCACACCTCATATTTGCAACTCCAGAATTATTATCTGCTTTGTCACATATAATATGTACCCTATTCCACAACCAGTTTTAAAGTTTTTACTACCAATGGTTACTGAAGGGGCAAATATGATTTACAGAGTTGAATATCAGTTGCATGCAGTAGTAGCCCTTAGGTAGCACAGAGCAGCACAAAAACCTATAAACCCTCCCTTCTGTTCCCTTCTTGTCTTCCAACATGCATAAATATTGACTGTAGAAAACTTCTTACATTACGTGCCGGCAACATATTTGTTAAAAACACTAAAAAACACACAAACAGCACAATAAAAAACACTTTAGCAGTTCTCCCGAGCTTTCCATTCCATCTCAGAATCATCATCAGGGCTGGTCGAGAGGCAACGGAAGGGACGTGGTTGAAGTTCCGCTAGCACCCGGAAGAAGCTCGGAAGAACTGCTAAAGTGTTTTTTATTGTGCTGTGTGTGTGTGTTTTTTAGTGTTTTTAACAAATATGCATAAATATTATTGGGTTGTAACAAAAATTCACAGTTTTTAAATATGAATTTTCTCCAACATCAATGTGTGAACTCTCTTTATAGTAAATTTGATATAGTATTGACATTGCTTGCAATCTAACAATAGAACATTCATGTGCTAAATGTGTACTTTTGGTTATTGTTTCAGGTTAGAAGTATGGAAAGTCAAGTGGAAAAAAATGGAGTACTTCCAATAACCGTGGTTGTTGCTTGCAACACAAACATTCAGTGTGTCTATTGAAGATAGTATTACATGGCTTGGTAATGATTTTCATACATTAGAGGGTGCAATTTTGGCCTGAGCTACACTTCCAGACATGGAAGACTAACTAACTTCAATAAGCAGCAGCTAAACCCTCTACTGCAGAAAGATGGCTGCAAAACAACTCGGAAACTGGCTGATTAGATGAGCTGCAATCACACGATAGTGATTCAGTTTCTACATATCATGCAATGGGGAAAGAGCAAAATCTCGGCACATGAGTGTTACATAATTTGAGTGTGATTAACACGATGCAGCTTGTCACCATCTCACCATCACCATGTTTCAATTAACAACAAACATTCCTGTGACTCATCATCGCCAATATAAAGAAAAGGAAATAATGACTCAGACATGGCAAGAAGGCAACACCTCAACTCATGCTCACTTACACCAACAAAACACATGGCATCATCCATTCAGAAGTCCTTCCATGGAATATGACCATCTACTGTCAGCAACTGGAACATCTAGCTGAGACTATTCGAAAGAAACATCCGAGCCACCATGAGGTAATCATCTAATATGAAAATATTGCCACATACACCAAATCTTTCAAGTTCACCATTCAGGAGCTTGGATGGGAGGTTCTATAACCTGTAATACTTGACAGATCTCATCAGATCTGATTACCATATTTTCCAGACTCTCTCCAAAAATTTGTGACCAGTTTTGTTTGCAAATGTCAGGGAGTTTCAGAATTAGCTCCGAGTCCCCTGCCTCCATTCTACCAAAGTTCTAAGCAAAAATCAGAACGCAAAGTAAACATTGGGAAGAGGTTGTAAATAGTGAAGGACACAATGTAATTGCTTCATTTGTGACAACAGGGAAGTTGAAAATAAACACATGTAAAAATGCTTTATCTGAAAAATCTGCTTAAGAGAGCACTCAGTAATTCTTGTACAGGTTTCAGTGAAATCAAATGAGCAGACTAAGTGGAATTTCGATTGACAATCTAGGAGTCTAAAAATGTACTATTTAATTCATGCAAAACAGTATTTAACAGTACCTGTTGCTGAAGTGAAGAAATCTGTCTCTCTAAATGATGAATCTGACCTGAAGATTTTTCCTTTAGCTCTTGTAAAGCACACTGTGCATTATTTAGTTGGGTCTGCAATCTCTGATTATGCTCCTTTACTGCATTCAGTTCTTGATCTTTAGATGTCTGTAACTCTTCATACAGCTTCCTGGTTAACAAAAAATGAATAAAAGTTGTTTTTCGGTTTTTGTTATTTCACGTCACATTTATTCCACTTTTGACTAATCACAATGATAAGGATGAGTGATGATATGATGAAATTGATGAAGGGATACTCTCAAAGAACAACCATACCCAGGCCGGGAGTTGTACAGTCATGGAAAAAAATACTTTCCCATACTGCTAGTCTTATGGGGTATGTATTTCTTTCCATGACTGTACAGTCATGGACACTTGCGGGTTGTAATGATTCCATGGAGAGTCAGTGGTATTGTTACAACCTAGTGTACCTGGGTACTTTGGTGCTGAGAAGGGTTTCAGTGATTGACATTGCCACTCTATGCCATGGAGGTGCCAGACAGTGATTGATGCTATGGGCTTTGAAACGAAGTACTAGAGTGGACTGATACCATTGACTAGTTTGGTGATTGTTCATCAAAGCATTCATGCATTACAGTTACAAGAATAGAAGTGTCATTTTTTTGGGCAGGTTAAATAAATCAAATAAAGATTTTTAATAATCTTGTAAATAGTCAGAACTGGTATAACACATATTGATACACATTCACCTACCTCACCTACTTTGGTGTTCAACATATAAAAATTTCACTTGAATCTATGAAGTTTGAAAAAAGTTATCGTAGAAAAACATGATGTTAATAAACTTTTGCATCGCACTGTAACTTTTTTCACATGAGTCACACTTAATATCATACATAATTATTTAAGTCCTTACCCTCCTTGGGTCCATCAAAGATGAGGGGAGCAAAAAGAGAGGATTGGGCACATAGCTAACAACAAAGTCATTTAATAAAAACTTTGCTAACAAGCACGGAAAATTATTGGGTTATTCCATGTGAAATCAACAAGGTCCTCAACCTTACATTTTTTATTCATTTGAAATTTGGCACACTGGAAGGGTCACCTTACGTAGGGAAATATGCAAAGTTGTAGATCCATATCTTTTGTATTGTATCTCGCAAAAAATGTGAATGTGTGAAATGCACTGTGGTACAGTGTTAAGTAAGTATTCTAGCCTAATTCTCATTTCTGCTTGTTAGCATTTTCTAGTGGTCTCTGGGAGGGATGGGTGTAAACATCATATGTTCACATTTTTTACTTTGCCTGTAATTATCATCATCAACTCTTAATTTACTCAGTACTGTGTGTATGTTTGAGTTGGTATCTAACTCCACAGTTTAAAGTGGGATCCGATCCACTATGGGCCTCCACCAGGCATCAAACCCGGGACCCCTTGAATACAAGGTGACAATGCTACCACTGTGTCATCGGGGAGGCTACCAGTACTGTGGTACTGCAATGACATACAGTAGTCCAGGACAATTATTTCCGGCTCGCGACACATGTGTCATTTTCAGCTACCAATGAGGCTCATACCAGTGTACAGCCTGAACGGTGCACAATATGTTGAAAATTCAAGCACTTTAGATTGCAACTCGCCCATTTCAAACAACTTTCTCCTCATCCAATTTTTTGCTATGTTCACTAATGATGGAATTGCCTCTGGAACTGGACTTTTCAATCACACTTTATTTCTAATAACTTGGAATGTAAGCATCAGACTCATTGATTGATTGATTTGCTTTATTTTACTTCGCTCTTTGTGCCACTTTTGGCTAATTTGCAAAGATGAGAATGAGTGATGATATGATGAAATTGATGAATGTGGACACTCACAAACATCCATGCCCAGGCCAGGATATGAACCCAGGATCCCTCTGCCACAGGGGCAGCTCATCAGACTCATGTGTGTTAATTCAAACAATATTGTATTTCATTTCTGTCAGACTTTTACTTTCGAATTACAGGAATCTGTCTATATGTTACAATGTGTTACCTAACCTACACTAACCTGAGTTAACCTAACCTAATCTTGATCCCATTTTAAAATTTTGTAGAGTTATTGAGTAATAGCGTATGTATGACATATATTTTTTTTGAAATAATTAAAAGACCAATCTTTAAGAAAATGGCTGCCAATTTTTCTTCACACCACCATCAATTGTATTTATATCCTGACTTAGGCATGCAATGTCCCACCCCATGGCTGTGCAGTCTAAGGTGTCAGGCTTAAGGCTCTGGCTATACAATGTGCACAGGTTCAAGCCTCCTTGGGGAAAGCGTAATAACGTTTCTCCTGAGATTTCAGCCAGTGTATGGGACTAGTGGCCACCCATCATCATCAGGAAATTGGGGAGCCACGAATGAGTAGTGTAACCTGGTCATAGAAAACCTACAGCAATGACTGGGGGTTCATCGTGCTGACCATGCGTAACCCCATAACTGGATGGATGATCTTCCACCTGTGACACCGGCAGTCAGTAGGTATGCACTGGCTCACACAGGCCGTAACACCATGAATTATTTATAAGCATGCAATATCTCATGTGAAAGAGCACTTCAAGATCTTTCCGTCATCTGAATCACTTCTATAGGTTCCCTGATTACCAAAATATTGCAATTTAAAGTTTACAAAAAAAATTGTCAATATCACACGTTTCACACACCTGGAATTTCGGAAACACAAAAGATATGAATTTACTTACAACTTTGCATATTTTCCTACTGCAGATGGCTCTTTTGGTATGCCAAATTTCAAATGAATTTAAATATGTGATGTTGAAAAGTGCCTCCTCATTGATTGATTTCACATGGACTGGCCCTATTCAGCCTTAGTTATATACAATGTATCTGGACTGTCTGCAGGAAAATGATCACAGTAATGAAGAGGAAAAGTAATTTCTTAAATGTTCACATAACCACAGTTGCTAATTATGTCAAAACTTGAAAGACAAAACTCATTCTTCCACTCTATCCTCTCGACCAATGAGTACTTTAAAGGTAAAGTTCCTCATGCATATAGCAGTGTCATGAAGGCACATTTGGGGGATGTGGGGGTAAGGGGAGCCCACATATTCTCAATCTCCGCCATTTTAGAGATGATGTGATCAGTGCCATGCTCCGACCATCTTCCCCCATTCCCCACCCCCAGGTTGCCTCCAGGTACCCATTGATTTCAGGTTGGGTGAGCAAGGACGATCCCATGAAAATCATTAGTAGAAAGTAGATTCCTTATCAACAATCTAAGGATGCATTTGATGGTATAAAATTCCACCTCTGGGAAAATAGCCCAGCCCAGCACTTCAATTAATTACAGCAATGTATCTAGTGGCTCCTAGCAAAATATTGCACATTATAAGGAAACTAGACACTAGAGCAACAAATTCTAAGGTAAATGGTGGCAGCTACCAATGAAATTAACAAAATAAAACTAATCAGATTTGCAGATAAAGCAAGTACTTGTTGTTTCAGAACCATAAATGCCTGACATTTACTGTTCCTTGAAACATGTGAGTAAACCTAGAAATGTATTGTAAACAAAAGCGAGTACATATAAATTAAGAAGGACCTCCCCGATGGTGCAGTGGTATCGTCATCGCTTTGTAATCAAGGAGTCCTGGGTTAGATACCTGGTGGAGGCACATAGTGGTTCAGATCCCACTTTAAACTGTAGATCTAGTCCCGATTGGCCTTTCTGTGCATCAAGTGAATGTAAAACACCAACTCAATCAATATAAATTAAGTAAATATAAAAATTATCAATACCAATAACCGATATTCTACTGATGCAATAAAAAGATTTAAAACTTTCATAAAGACCCTGAATGGTTAATTCATCTCCTTAATTTAAGTATGTAAGCAAATGAATGACTGCCACATGGAAGACCTGGGGTAGACGATCTCAAAGGGAAATTTTCTGACATTTTACATACCCAAACAGCCTCATGTGAGGCACTTATATTCACATACCCATTATCATATAAATGGGTGAGTGGAGAGGTAAAGGCAGTCAGAGCATGGTGCTGATCAAATAACCTCAAATATGGCCACCTTCACATCTTCTAAGTTCCTCCATAACATGGGAAAGCTTTACCTTTAACCAGGTGACTGCAATGTTTTGTCTTGCAAATTTAGAAATTTATGATACAAGAATTATATTTTTATATTTATAATAACATAAACACAGAAGTGTGCCCTCGATTATGTGGTATTTGTGGAGATATCAGATTGGTAGAATTATTGGTATTTCTATGAGCCTATACTGATACAGTAGTGATTGTGCCATTGTGCCATTCTTAGTAGAAATTATGAATGCAATTTCTTGAATGCAATAAAAGAAAAAATAGTACGAAATGTAACAGGAAAGCAGAAGAGAGCACATTTGATTGTTGCACAACTATATTGTCAACTGGTTTCAGCATTGTACCTTACATAGTAGCCTGGGTAAAAATAAGAATGACTAACCTGCTTTCTGCATACTGATGCTCCCTTTCTTCCTGTAATTGATTAAAACTATCTTGTTTTTTCCTGAGTTTTTCCTGTAATTGTTTTATTTCAGTTTGTAGCAGAGTGCATTTTTCATCCACCTGCACATGCATTAACTGTTCCATTTCAAACCTTAAGCGCAGATCTGAAAGAGAGAATCAATTAGCTCATGCAAAGCTCTTGAAGTGACAAGTTCGTTACATCAAAGTTTAAAAAGCATACAATGATGTTCCTTTAGCAATTAATTATATTACTTCAAATTATTTTGCTGTGTCTTGATTTGCTTTGTGTGTGTGTTATTTTTGTGGACCCATGTAACAATATAATATTTATTAGAAGACGTAAGTGAGTACTAAAATGATTTCCGTGAAACTTACTTGTAAATGTTCTATTAATTTCGGTGGCCTCTGCCATCATCCACTTGGGAAACTCGATGCTTCACTGTTGGGTTGACTTCCGGTTCCTGTTGTTTCCTCGCTTACCACTAGGGGTGCTAGTGTAACCAGTTCATCTGCTGCATATGATAGGTTTCAGTTGTTGCAAAAGCAGGAGCCAAACATGATGTGCCTGACCACTGTCGATATTCATCTAATGCGGAAAGTGCATAATTGTGTGCATCTCTTTGATTTTTGTGTCAATCATTGTGTGCGCTGTATGCCTAACTGAAACTTTTTGGATCCTGTGTTTGTTAAACTTGAAATGCTTTGATAGTCTGGTAGTGGGTTGGGATTTTTTTTTAAATATAATATTTACAAGTGAGTTTCATGGAAATCATTTCAGTACTCACTTACGTCTTCTAATTATCAACCGCGTTTTATATTCCCTCTAACACGAATAATATGTATATTCAAAAAATAGGGTACCTGAACCCAATATGGGTTATTTGTTGTTTCCAAGTAGTTACATGGTGAATTCAACAGATGATGTTAATTTGTCATTCACACTGTCGTTTCCACTCTGGAGTCATTCTGACGATATAGCAAGGATTCTTGCCCACACGTCCTCCTCACTCAAACGCTTGATGATTAGGTTCCGAGCAGAGAGACACCCTTTGCATACCCTCCTGGCAAGAATCCTTGCTGTCTGTAATATCGTCAGAATGACTCCTGGGATGTTACAGCAGATGCGACAGAGCTTCTTGTGATGCTATCATGTCTGCATTGACACTGGCGGCTGCCATTTTGAACGATTAGTGTAAAGTTTTCATCATAGGGTGCTACGATACACTGTAGTAACCTCCGTAATAAATCTAAAAGCCGCATCTTTCAGTTGTCTTATTCCACTGTCATATAGAGACCCAAATAGTTTTGGCTCCTAACTTTTTAATGGTGCATTTCTGGACTGGGGTTCCTTATCTCATATTTGTACTTGGATCAGTCTCCATCCAACTTGCAAGTTTGAATCAAGGTCATGGATATACCCTGTATAAGTTATGTCTTTATTCTTAAAATGATTTATATCACTGATTTTTATTAAATTGCCTGATTTAAATCAAACAACTTTGATTAATGCCTCATTTAATATTTTCCAACTAAATCAAAGCACTTTAAAACCAAAGATCTTCATGTGCAGATTTACTTTAGACACACTTTCCGAGCAGAATTTAATTTAGGTATTTTCTTTAGAATTTCCAAAATATGTTTTTCTTTGACATTTATTTTAACTGAAATTTAATTCATATAGTATTTGCAATAGAAGAGGGCTATAGAAAAAGTGACTTTTCTTGAGGATGTACTGGCCTTAAAGCAAGGCGATTGTGTCCTCCCCCTTCCCTGGCTCAGTCGGTAACGCGTCTGACTACCATGCTAAAGATCCCGGGTTCGATCCCCGGCCGGTTCAAATCCGGGAACTTTTCTAATGATGGAAGCGGCCCCGGCGCCCACCCAGCATCGAATAACATGGGTACCTGGGGGAAACCCTGGGGGGTAAAGGCGGTCAGGGGCGTGGTTCTGATCACATCACCCCCACTTCCGACCGGATCAAGAAAGTGTGGGGCTTAACCCCCACACCCCCTATACGCCTTCAGGCATGGTGCTAAGCACAGGGGAACACTTTACCTTTTTACCCTTCCCTCACCTGGGCCCCAAAAAAAACGACAGTAACATGCAACACATAACTAGTGTGAACAATGTGGGATAGCTCTTATTTGAATGTGAAAAAGGCTTGGGGACTTTTTAAAATATTTGATGGGAAGTCACATTTTAAAAACCACCCATAAAATGAGTATTTGTGGTGAAAGTTTAATTTTTTATCATGTGGCAATAAGAGAGAGACTGGCTGAGCAACTGAATCTTCCTAACTGGATTCTTAACTAAATACATGATCATAAAAATAGGTGGCTGGGCAGAATTGAGCTGGTGGCACATATGAATAAAGCAAAGTGAGAGTGGCACAGGGGGCAGAAGTCGCTGGTTCCTGTGCACTATGTAGCAATGTCAACTGGAGTGCATTGCCAAGTTCAAGCATCAGACTGTCCTTTCCCCGGGACACTTTTGTGTCATCCCTGACCTTTCGAGCAAATACTGTTGGTTTGCATCACATAGATTACAAAAACCAACTCTACAACGACATCTTTCATTCTTTTAAACCTCTGAACACACGGGACTGTGCTCTGACATGGCAACAGAATAAACTTCTGCGACCTACCTAATTTCACAGCTGTGCATTTAGACAATTTATTTAGTACACCCAGTATGTTTTAGGCAAATGGTGTATAAAGGTATGAAATGATTTTTTTTCTTTACTGACGGCCATCTGTGAGCAAGTAAGTTAATTTTGCATTTCACATGGGACCTACATGTCAACTTGCCCACCCTTCTGGCTGAGTTGGTATGCCGCTGCTCATTATTGCAGACATTATTCTGGGAACCCACTCGACCACCTTCCCATATATTAAACAAAAATAATAAACACTGAATCGTGAAGTTCCAAGGCTTGGTGGTGGTTGTGGTGGTGCTGGTGTCAGCAGGGCCCAAAACAAAGGATGGCCTAGGAGCCAAATTTTTAAAAAATTCCTGTAGAACACAGAAGACAACTGGTCTTTGTACCATTTCCTGTGTCAATTTGCTGCATATTATCCACCTGTATGTTTGCAAACCAACATAACCTTTGTTCGCATTTATGATGCTGGTTTCTATCATGAAACAGGTGTTGTAAAATGTAGCAAGGAACACGTCCAGTAACTCAATGGAAAGTAAACCAACAATTGTATTTTAGTGGAGAACATAGCAACAGGTATAAGACAAAAGGGTGCTTTCACCACTGTTTAACTGCTTGCCGGATGGTGGGTGAGTGGGATGGAAAATGTCAGAAATATGTTCCTGGGAGAAGGGGGTATTTAATTTTTGTATGTGAAAGAAGTAAATATAATTTTTCTCAGGTTAAGCTGGTCGTACCTGTAAATTCTTTCAGATCGGATTCTAAAGTTTCTATTTTATGTTCTGCCAGGCGTAACATTTCCATTAAAGATGTACTTCGTTTTTGATAACTGACATCTGAATCTCCAACTTGGACAAATTCTCCATCATCACTTGGTGTCCTGGAACAAAAGCAATTATATGTTCATTCATAATTATTTTTTTCACATTTCACATTCTTTAAGGTAAAACAGTTTATTCTCCTACTTTTCCATTACAAAGTTTTCATTGGCGTTAACTTTTATCAAATTTGCATTCAGAAATATTGTAACTGAAATACCACACAGTATGAAAATCACTCACCTGCAGCTCAATGTTTCCAAAAACCAAGTATGTATTAGAGATGAACAAAAAAGAACATTCATTTTGACTTACAATATTACTCAGCATGTTCAATTATGCTGAAAATAAGAATGAAAGAATCCATTACCATGGTTACACATTTACTGTTATCATAGTGCATGCTTAGTACAAGTACGGTGTTTCAGCAGGGACTAATATTGCAAAGAAACAACATCATAAAATTGAAATTAAGAATGGGGAAAAATACAATAATACTGGTTGAAAATAAATGTTGACTTAATAAACTGATCTACTAGATTCACACCACAGTTTTATGACAAAATACTAACATATGCATAAAACTCAATATTTTTTTATTGAATTTTCCTGCCTTGTACCTGCATAAAGCAGCTCTGGGGCTCAAACAGGCTCAAATCAATGGGTACCTGGGGGTAACTCTGAGGGGTAAAGGCAACCAGAGCATGGTGCTGATCACATCACCTTCAAAATGGGAATTACGTAATTACGGAAAATTTCAAACTGTGTGCTTTTGCTCCTGCTTCCCCCCTAGACCCTTAATGGTCAGAAGTTACTTACAATGTTGCTTTTTACTCATTCTTATATATAATTTAAATTGTTCAAAAAAAAGATGCAGTGGTTCAGCAGTTATAGCCATTTTCTTCAATTTATCACACAGTAACAAAAAAGAAAGAAAGGTTTTTTAATGGCGCTTGTTAATAATAGTAACAATGGATGTATTACTTTCTCATTCCAGTATATAATACATTTAGATGCAAACTAATGAATAAAAAAGACAGAACTGAAATATAGTGTATAGTTTTCAAGAAATAGCATGCTAATTGCTGCCTTGTGCTAGCACATAGTCGGGACAAATTTCACAATCTGGCCTTTACCCTAGCATCTCCCCTGAATCCATAATTGCCAGACCATTGCTTAAATTGTTGCTTTTTACTCATTCTGGCTAATAACAACAAGAAACAGAGCCAGAAATTAACCAAGAATAAAGATGGACATGGAAGAGTTCAGGGTAGTGGAGAGCGTCAAATATCTAGGAAGCATAATTGAGAGAAGTGGAAGAATAGATGAAGTAAACAGAATAGGACAAATGGGTGGTGAACTATATCAAAGTGTTCGAAGATTAATATGGAACAGGGATGTACCTATGAAATGCAAGAAGGTAAAAGAAGGTAATATGCAACACATACTATGCGCCAATAATTACGTATGGAGCAGAGACTTGGACAATGACAGAGAGACAAAAGAAAGATGCAGGCAGTGGAGATGAAATTTTTAAGGAGGATATTGGGGAAGACTAGAAGGGATAGAATAAGGAATGAGGAGATCTGACTGACAGTGGGTGTGGTGAAACTTCAGGACAGGATAGATCAGGCACAGATGAGGTGGTTCGGACACATGAAAAGGATGGATGCAGAAAGACTACCAGTAAGAGCTTACAATGCGCAAGGAGTGGGAATAAGGCCAAGGAGGAGACAAAGATGTCGGTGGAAAGAGCAGATAGTGGAGAGTGTTAGGAGAAGAGGACAAGATTGAAACACCGTGGAAAGAGGGGAGTGGTGGAAGACCAGGAAAAAATGGAGAGGCTTGATTTCTATGCTAACCCAGCCAGAGGCAGGAAACAGCAAAGGATGATGATGTAGGGTGTTTTTGTCAATAAACATATAAAGTGTATAAACGAGAGATCAAGAGTTAATATACTACATAGGTTGTAGTCTGTGCAAAGCTGCACTATCGATGTTCAACTGTTTTGGTTCTCGAATATTTTTTTGTAGCACTTGTGTTCGTCCGAGTGAGAAGCACAATCAACTTCTCGCAATAAACTGTAGATGTTATTTTATTAAACCAACATAGGTTATGGGCCCAGAACATGTCTAATGCAGTTGCAATAAGGAAAACAAGGAAGTGAGGCTGTTCATGTTTGAATATGGACTGTGAAAATGGAGTCGGTAAAATAGACTATACAGAAGTTAAACAACAAGATCTATCAAACGTGGAAGTACAAATTGGAGTTACTACTTCTAAAGGAAGAATTGTTGGATGTAGTGATGGGTGTGCAGCCGAAAGAACCGGACGAGGAATGGAAGAAAAAAGATGGAAAAGCTAGGGCCACCATTGGTCTTTTGCTGGAATACAATCAACTCGTTCATGTAAGAAAGCAGGAAACAGCGAAAGGATATTGGGATTCTTTGAAACGGTATCATGAAAAATCAAGTCTCACAACTAAAGTGTATTTATTGAAGAAATTGTGCCGCTTACAGCTTAGTGAAAATGGAGACATGGAGCAGCACATTAATGCAATGTTTGATATTGTGGATCACTGCAAGTAGCATGTTATTGTGTAGCCTGCCGGACCGTTACGAGATTCTAATTACTGCACTCGAGACGAGACCGGAAGAAGGCCTAACTTTAGAAATGGTGAAAGGGAAGCTCATACATGAATATAAGAGAAGAAAGGAAGCCAAAACTGACAGTGGTGTTTATTGAGAAAGTGCTCTTAAAGTGAAATCCGATAATGTGAAAAGTGTCTGTTATTTTTGTAAAAAGTCAGGTCATTTTAAATGTGATTGTTTTAAGTACAAGGCAAAAGGAAAATCGTGTATAAAGCAAACCAGGTGAGTAACATCAAAGAAAGTGAAAAAAGAGGTGATGAAAGTGGTTCTGATTGTGATAATGTTCATTTTCTGTGTTTTGAAGCAAGTGGAAAAGGTACAGGTAAAGACAAATGGTACATTGATTCAGCAGCCACATGTCATATGACCAGTGACAAGAATTTTTTTGCCATATTTAATCCAAGTATAACAAATGAAATATACCTTGCAGATGGAAGTAGTTTGAAATCACAAGGAATGGGTGAAGGTGTAATACAATGTATACATGATAAAGGTATACAGGATGTATTAGTAAAATCTGTGTTGTATGTACACTTCGCAACATCTTATTTGACCACCCCGAAATAATTCTAAGTCCCGAATTCGTAAACTTAGCAGCATTGCACTTCGGCTCCAAGTGAGAGCAGCCAACTTTGAGTTGGTCATTCCACTACACGAAAAACGCTGGGGTGAGAGGTTTTTAATTTCGCACTTTCCATGAACTTAGAAGCTATAAACCATTATTATAAGAACCTTGAGAAATTTTTACGATTCTGCTTGCTCGACTTGAAATTAGAGGTTTGAAACACTGAAGACAGTTTATCTCCACCTGGAGGATATTGCCATCAAGTTTGTGCAGAAAGAAGCAAATTTGTGAGGAGTTTATGCGACATTTCATTTACAATAGCTTGCATAATATCGAACAGTTCTCAAAAAATAAGATTTTTCACAACTTGTCGAGAAAATGTGCTTGGAACACAGGAAGGTGGGAGTCTTCATAAACGTCAACATATTTTTAAGGGCATTACGTCATGAAGTGGTGGCCACGGTGGCTCAGTCGGTAATGCATCTGACTACCATGCCAAAGGTCCCGGGTTCGATCCCCGGTCGGTTCAAATCCGGGAACTTTTCTAACGTTGAAAGAGGCTCCAGCACCCACCCAGCGTCGAATAACATGGGTACCTGGGGGAAACCCTGGGGGGTAAAGGCGGTCAGGGGTGTGGTGCTGATCACATCACCCCCACTCACGACCGGATCAAGAAAGTGTGGGGCATTACCCCCACAACCCCTATATGCCTTCATGGTGTGGTGCTAAGCACAGGGGAACACTTTACCTTTATCTTTACCTTTTACGTCATGAAGTTAATGTAGAGCAATTGGTTAGGCACTGCTATCCTTACTTTTCGTCAAGCGTGAAAGGTCGCAGGTTCAAATCCCACAATCTCCTCTATCTTTTTTTTTTTTTTTTTTTTTTTTTTTTTGCTGAACAGAGACCGTTGATATTAGAATATTTAAAAAATGAATCCGATGCACACTTGAGGGATGTACCTTAGAAGTTGCAGATTTCCAGTATTTAAAGTTAAAACTTTTATTTTTAGTTATTGTTCATATGTTGTGTTAACACACATCATGATTAATTCACAAATCACATATATGTATTCAAGATGCAAAATGTAATGTTATTTAAATTATGTATTGTTTGTTCTTCACTGACACCTAAAATATTGATTATTTGATTTCGATATACTAAAAAAAAAGATATACAGTTATGTTAAGTAGTGATGTAGTGCAGTACTGTAATGAAGAAGAGTGTTTAATGAGTACAAATTGCTAAGATTGGTAATTTTATGTCCGTTCCTTCGTAACGACTGTTGTCAATCCCCTCACCACCATCTTACCATGCGCCTAAAAATAATAGTAAATTGCCAATTAACATAAGTAAATGGTTATTGCGACGGAGGCAGATTCGATAAGAAACTAGTAATAAGTATTTATATAGTGAGTGACAAACAAAAAATTCAAAACCTCATAATGATCGTTAATTCGTCACTGCCTTTGTATCTAAAATGTTTGTCTTCTTTCAACAGAAAGTACGAGTATCAGATATAAGAAACTTTCTCCACTAACTTTGCAATTCTTCAATTCCATTCCAGACTTAGCTCTACGTAACTTGAATCTGGGCATTCCACGTGGCACGTGACTTCCTCCTATCATCAAAACAACTTTCTCTTACTATTTCCTTTCACCACGTGAAATACAGAGACCAATGTTAATTCTTAGCATGGTGGATAAACTTTACATCCAACGATAAACTCCTGATAAAAATCCTGCCTAGGTGGAGAATCAAACCTACGACCTCCCTCATGAGAATCAAGCATGCTACCTTTCCTCCAGGTACGTCATGTTATGATTAGCTACCAATTTGAAGAAACCAATTCACACATAATGTCATGTCTATAATTTCCTCATGGCAATTTTCATGAGGAAAGGAATTCAGAAAGAATCGAGAAACGATGAAAGGGAAAGATGATGAACATGTCTATTGGTGTTTTGTCATATTTTGTAAATTTTGTAAAAATTCCATGTTTTGAACAATCAACTGTTTAGTTACGAAGTATTTTGTTATTTGTTTAAGGTAGGAACAGGAGAGCGAAAAGGAGTAATTTGAACCAGAATCCGGTTGCCAAGAAACTTCAGCTTTTTTCAAAGACTGTATGAAAAGAGAGAGAAAAGGGATATTCAATGTATGAAATATAAAATATGTGTGAAAATAAAACAACGAAAACCCTGCAAGATAATACTAACGAACTTCAAACTATGAAAACATATTTTCATGGTGGAAAACTGCAAGTCATTTTCGAAATATGAACTTGATTTTTTTTTCTGTATTAGAAAGTGGAGATATGGGACGATACAATCCCTTAGCAAGAAAAATTTAAGTAAGCCAACTCCTTCCCTCCAAATTTTTCAATGGTCATAATTAGTAATTAGGGTTGTGACTGACCCAAAGATGTTCATTTATTTCATTTATTATTTATTGTTTAATTTTGTGTTTAACATGCATTATGATATTTATGTTGTTATCAATTACTATTTTGTTATGTTCCAAAATGTTGTTGAATTAATAAGATGTATAATTAAATACTGATAATGTGAAATTGCGATGTATAAATTTCTATGCATATTTTGAGCATAGCAACGAAAAACAAAAGACAGTAGATCAATAAGTGATAAAATATATGGACATTTTAAAATAGTGACGTCCGAGTTTCATTGAATTTATCAAAATCCTAATTGCTATTTTCGTAAAGTGAATACTATGATCCTTCGTTGAAGTAAAAGGCTTGCTTCAATAATTTGGTGCCTACAGCCAGGATTGAAAAAAAAAGGATGCGTGGTGAGAAGTTTGCGCAATGGTAGTTAGATACTTTTAAATTTTATTTTGTCTTGGACTTGCAATTTGTTGAACATGTTGTGAAGACAAAATTGGCGACCCTAAATATTGTACTCAAGATTGTTATCATTCTGTGCAGTCATGGCAGATAAAACTAAAGAAACGAAGCCTAGACATTCACGTAGGATAAAGTCTAATGTTGCATATGAAGGAACCTACTTAAATAGTAGTAATTCTCACAATGGTGACATTTGTGATGTACAGTCAGGTAAGATTGAAGGAGTGGCTTGTTGTGATAAAATCGATAATGGCCTGAGGCATTTGCAATGTTTTGATTGTCATTCGTGGTATCATGTATCTTGTTTGAAGCTTTCCGTTACACACTGGACAATTTATTCTACCACGAAGGAAAGATACTGTTGCAAACGTGATCCCAGTTACGATCCTTATCAATTGCCAGCTTATTTGGAAAGCATAAATCCTAATTTAAATGACATACTAAACAGCATTCGAAGCATACAATTAGCTGTTGTAAGTTCTAACCAAGAACTTAGGACTCAGTTTGAGCAGTCTAATCAAGAACTTAAGCAGTCTAATCAAGAACTTAAGACTCAGTTTGAACAGTCTAATCAGGAACTTAAGACTCAGTTTGAACAGTCTAATAAGGAATTTAAACCGTCTAATCAGGAACTCAGATCAGAATTAAATCTGTCTAATGAAAATATTCAGGTTAAACTTGACGTTATATCTTCAAAACAAGCTGAATTATCTAGTGCACATACACAGTTATCTTTACAGCTTGATGTCAAATTTGAAGCTGTTAATCATGATATTAGTCATGTTAACAATCGGCTCAATATTTTAATGTCTGAATTTAAGGACAAAATAGATTCGGTTAGTACAGCGTGTTTACAATCAACTACACGTCTTGAATCTGTGTTTGATAATAAATGTCGTAATGTTGATGTCAAACTATCTGAATTTGAAAATGTGCAATTATCATTGAAAGAACACGTTCTTGATTATTTGAATTTTTGAATTTGAATTTAAAATTTTGGGTGCGTCAGCACTAAGGCTATTTTGCACCCGTCAAATTATACGGGGTCCAGCCCCTTATCATTACAAATAACAACTCTAACGTTGCAGAATTAAAATCATAAAATATTAAAATGTTCTGACTTTCATTAAAAGCTGAGGCTGCAAAGGGGCACTCAGCACACATAAGGACAAAAGAACAGGACAATACAAACAAAATTATACTGGCCATGGGGCCAGTCGCCAGAGCCTCGTTAGTCTTCAGTCCAGGGTGTACTAACGTGGAAGTGAGGTTGACATTTGGGTGTACTACGTGGAAGGTCACCCCTTACACCCCACGTTCTTGATTATGACCAACGTTTAGATAATCTCAATTCAAATTATAATGAATGCTCTGCTAATATAGTTGATCTCATGTCTAGAGTCACTATTTTAGAAAGTAAAAGCGATGTTAATGATGATGTACATAAGCATATTTCTCATTGTACAGAAAGGTTCCAACAGTTTAATTCCCATATTGAAGGTATAGAACAAAATATCAAAAAGCTTCAAACTGATGGCAAGGATTTAACAGCCATGGTTAACGATAATGATGAAGGTAGCGTAGCCCTTACACATAATTCCTCTGCTCATAATTCTGTTACAAATAGTAATAGTAGAACAAAATCAATTGTTGTGGATAATGTAGAATCTAATACATGTAGGAATGGAAGAACCCAGTGTGATGTTGTACTCAGTACTTCGTCTAGTGATGTATCAGATGATTCTTCTAGGACAGTTTCCGGTAAGAAGAATGTTACTAAGACTCGTGCTCGTAAACATGTCCGTTGGAAGCACAAGTGTAATAAATCTGTAAGATCTAGCTCTGAAGAAACTTCCGTAAATAAATTCCGAAGTGACGACTCAGAAGGTCCATTCCAAAAACGAGAGTTAGGTGCTGAGAAATATAACTACACTAACGCTTGCTATCAACTGTTTGGTACAAATTCACATCCTACTTCTAGTTCTGTGTTTACTATGAATAATGACAATGTTAGTAATGTACATAATAATCCACATTGTCATCTGGATCAAAGCGTTAATTCTCCTTGTATGTGGTGTGATTTTAACCCACAAATATCAGAACCTAATCCACAAAATGATTGTGTTAGTAATATATATCGTGATGCAAATGTACCATGTTCAGTTTCGAACAATCACGATGATCCTCATTCTTCTGTAAATGGTTCACAATTGCATAACTGTAGTAACACAGGGTTAAACGGAGCAAATCATATTTGCTATAATCGACCGTATAGTTTGAGAGGAAGAAGTGATCATCCTATAACTAGAAATACATGCAATGGAGAAGGAAACGCAAGCAGTGGACGTTTAAAATTAAGTGAATTATCTCAATTGCCTAAGTTCTCAGGAAAGATAGAGCAACAATCAGCGAGAGAATATATTGAGCAGGTGGATAACATATTAAATGTTGTAGGAGTGCCAACAGAAATGAAACTGCAAAGTATTCAACAATGCTTCATTGGGAGAGCTGGTTATTGGTGCAACGTCCACCCACGCAGTGCTCAGCACCACGGCGCAGGAGTACTGGTACTGGCTGCATTCAACACGCTAAACACTGCAGTTGGGTGGTCGGCAAAAGTTTACTCATATGTGTTAACTGATTCAGTCGTAGTACAAAGACTCAGAAATATCTCAGGGCTTGCTGGGTGTAAAGAAAGATTAAACCAGGTTTATCTATAAAGTTTATTATAATCAGAACACAAAGATGTCCGTTAGCACACGAGTCTTACCTGTATCCCTTACGTGCTTTTACCTGTACCACCTTTAGACTCGAAGAAAAAAGGGGGAACAGGGAACATCCAATTCATTCCTCGCAGTGAGGCGACAATGGGGAGTATGGGGACCTAATTTTATTTAGGGCCTGGTCGCCGCAGTCGTCACGGGTTCCACTGAAAGACAGAGTAGGTTGTCTGGAAACCCAACGCCACACTACCCTGGCAGGGTGCCGCAGGTTGATAGGGGAAGGAAACCTCTCGCAGCAAGTGGAGCGGGTCCTCTCACTCTAAAGTGGAGTTGTTCTCTCTCGCCAATAAGCGGAGTGGGGTATCTCTCACTCGAAAGTGGAGTGGGTTCTCTTGCCAAAGGCAGAGTTCAACTTCGCTCGCTGGAAAGCAGAGTGCGGCTTCTCTCGGGTGCTTGGCCTCCCGCAAGAGCGGAGTGCAACTTCCTTCCTTCCTTCCTTAGGATGCTTGGACTCTCGTAAGAGCGGAGTAATCCTTCTTCCAGGTCCGTTGGTAAGAGAGATCTTATCGTGAGCCGACCTGAAAGCCAACTGAACTCCGGGCCTCGCTGCGCTGGCTTTATACTCGCGGTGGCGCATGGGTGGTGAAAATTTTAACTACAAGTATGCGTTGCTAACTCATTTTTTTACATATAGCAAACTTCGTACTGAGAAACATCCAAGAAGTAACATTAAGAAAACACTAGTGGGAAAATCA
Source organism: Lepisma saccharinum (assembly GCF_977018435.1). NCBI lineage: Eukaryota > Metazoa > Arthropoda > Insecta > Zygentoma > Lepismatidae > Lepisma > Lepisma saccharinum. Next base: position 215,035,241 of record NC_139230.1, on the reverse strand, counting down.
CTAATTGCATGTGTCAATATGAACTAAAACTGTATGCATTCAGACAATACAATTGATATTGAGCCTCGCAGGACTCTTCAACGAATTGAACAGTATAAATGACAATAAATGATAACATTCACCGAATACAGTGACCACGTGGGGTCGAAGCTAATAAATGTAGAGGGGGATCCGTTAGAGTTTACAGAATACAGCGACCACGCAGGGTCAAATAATATGTAGAGGTGGATCCGTTAACACATTTAAACTAAAAGCGTACGGTTCGCAGGGACTTTTAGCCTGCACATTTTATCCAAACCTTCTTAACAAAATCCAATATTGCGACCGCGTAGGGTCGTTAAATGTGGCGACCACGCAGAGTCGTTACATTGGTTTCGGACTCATAAATATCACTTTAATTCTTATGATCAGTTTGTACAAGAATTCATTAATCAATTTGCTTCTTCGGAAGTTATCCAATCACAACTCTCCGTATTGAGGAATCGCAAATACGATCCCAGTGTACATGGCAGTTTGGAGACTTTTGCTTTAAAAACTCACTCTAGTTATTGCAATTTGGTTGAAAATCCTCAAGATATAGATGTTGTGCAGTTAATACTTAGCCAATTACCTGATAATATTGCCAATCACATTACTTGTCACGAAATTCGTTCAGTAGATCAACTAACTAGCATGTTAAGAAGATTAGATGTAATAAAATTTAGTAGAAAGGGGCTTGTTGTTCTTCCTAATGAAGACAACGAACATGAAAATATTCCCAAGGTTTTTAAGAACTCTAAACAAAATAGAGGCAAGTTAAATGTGCGGCAAGTTAATGTTCGACGCTCGAAGACCACTAGTGTTTGTACTCAGACTCCAACTAGTAGTGAGGTAGATGCCAATGCTGTTATCAATCAAGGTGACGAAAATCGGCAGGGAAACAATCTTCGAGGTCGATATTTCAACAATTTTAGGCGAACCTCTAATAATTATGGACATCATGGAAATTTTACTGCACAAAACAATTATAATAGCTTCAGATCTAGAAACGGAGGACAATTCCGAAATAATTACAGGCAAAATCATTCTCGTTCACCTACAGGACAATTTAATGATGAAAATGTGCTCAATCAATCGCGATTCTATTACATGAATGAAAATTGCAGTGCTAATAATAATAAAATGTCATATCAGCGTTTTCCTGCAAATTCAAATTCATTAAATTCTCAACCTGAAACAGCAGGTTTGGTATCACAAATTAATTCTGATTCTACAAGAATGGCAAATCGTGAACAAAATACTTCGCGAATAGATCAAGTACAAGGATCGATACAGCAACAAATTCCTAACTCTGCATCTTTAAATTAATTGCGCAGAAGGAAGTGCCTCAGTCCCTCTGCTGTTCTGTTAAGAGGCAACGTTCAATTGATGATAGTGTTAGTGAAGAAGATCGTATTAATGTTGTAAATAATGCGAGTTCATCTTTCAAAACGTTTGAAATAAACTTTCTGTTAGAATGGTTCGACGATGAACCCGACTGGACTTTTAATGAGGATGGTGTTCCTATTCCTGTAATGGAAGTTCCAATCATACACGGACTCATATGTAAATTACCTATTACTTGTATAATAGACTCTGGAAGTCAAGCAAATGTTTTAAATTACGAAGTTCGGTGCAAAATAACATCATTACTTGGTAATCTTAGATTAGACAAGGTTGAAGATATCAGATTGTCTGGATTTGTTGGAAGTAAAAGGTGCAAGATTGCTGGTTGCAAAATGATAAGCTGATGTTATTTTTGGAGTTCCATTCTTACGAAAGTATAAGGCTATAGTAGATCTCAGGTCACAGCACATACGTTTAGAAAGTTCTTCAGGTAAAGAAATTTGTGCTTCATTAAATAATGAAGATTCTAATTTGTTACACTCTAAATGTGATGAATATTGTAGCTCTACGATTAAGAATGAACCTCAATCCAAAGCAAATAAATTGAAGTGTTGTGGATTGTTAAATTATGTGCCTGTATCAGATATCGAATACATGCCTTCTAAGAGCAATATTTACAATAAAGTTTTTGAAATTAACGACATAAATGAAGTACAAAAACAAGATTTACTTTCACTTTTATGGAAGTATCATAACCAATTTTCCGAAAGACCAAGACATGCAAATGTAGAGGTATACGAGGGCCACTATTTATATTTTGAGCCTTGGCAACACTGATTGAAGTTAGGCACGATTTGACGTTTGCACGGAATTGTCTGGCATTATTGACCATAACGTACTTCAAATGTTTTGTCAATAGCTTGATTTGTGTCTTGTTCCCAAATGTCAAGAATAAATTGCGTGGACAACGATTTTCGTTGGCGGAAGATGCCGTTGATGCGTTCAAAAACCATATTATGGAGGTGTCTCAAGAAGATTGGAAAAACTGCTTTGACAAATGGTTCAAACGAATGCAAAAGTGTATTGACCATAAAGGAGAATACTTCGAAAAACAATAAAGGAGTTTTCAATGCCAAATTCCTGTTTTTTCATTGTTAGGCTCAAAATATAAATAGTGACCCTCGTATAAGATACAATTGGACACAGAAATACCTGTATCTACTGCACCATATCCCATTCCGATTTCTAGAAGAAAACCTTTGGAAGAACAACTTGCGAAATGGGAAAGTTGGGGCATAATTTACCAGGAATCTTCGCCATATTTAAATCCTTTGCATATAGTCCTGAAGCAGGGGTGTCTTTGGAGGCCAGTTGTGGATTTTAGGAATTTAAATAAGCATGTTATTAGTCCGCAAGTTAGAGTGGAACCAATCAATGAAATGTTGCAACGCTTTTTGGGAGCACAGTATTTTTCTTCTATTGACTTATCTTGTGGATATTTTCAGATCCCGTTAAGTCCGGATTCATATATTTATACTGCTTTCTCATATCGTGGAAGACAGTATCTCTTTCGATATCTTCCTTTTGGTATAAAATCTGCTGTTTCTGTTTTCCAAGACAGAATGAATAAGATATTCACAAGGGAATTTAATGATTATGTTGTTTGCTACTTGGATGACCTGTTGATATTCAGTAAAACTTGGCAGGAACATTTACGGCATATAGAAGCTGTTATTCAGAAACTCAAGGAGGCTAATATGTCAATTAAGTTTTCGAAGTGCAAATTTTCATGTAAGGAAATTTCTTTTCTTGGCCATGTAGTTTCTGGAAGCCAAATTAAAGTTGATCCAAGCAAGAATTCTGCAATAATAAATTTTCCGACACCTAATAACAAAAGAGCTCTTCATAAATTCCTTGGCTTGGTCAACTGGAGACGAAAATTTATAAATTTGAAAAAACTGCTCAGCCACTTTATGAACTTCTGAAATCTGATGTTCCTTGGATGTGGAAGGAATTGCATTCAAAGGTATTTGAGAAGTTACGTGAGTTAGTTATATCTCCCGAGGGTTTAGCACAACCTGATTTTTCAAAATCTTTCAACATAAATGTAGATGGCTCGAAAAAGGGGATCGGTGTGGTTTTATGGCAAAATGGCGAAACTTCAGGAGAGGATCTCAAGATTATACAATATGCAAGTAGAGTTCTTCGTGGTAATGAGGTGACTTACAGTACGCACGAGATCGAATGTTTGGCAATTCTTTTTGCTTTTGAAAAATTTTATATATATGTTGCTGGAACAAAAGTTCATTTGTATACTGATCACAAATCATTATCATGGCTGGAGTCTGCAAAGTCATTAAGTCAGAGACTAAACAGATGGTCCTTAAAACTACAAGGATTTGATTATTCCGTGCATCATATACCTGGAACTTCTAACCAAGTTGCCGATACTCTTACTAGGTATCCTGATTTATCTACAGGCATTCCTCTCATCAATGAATTATACATGAATTATTTGAATTTAGATATTGTTGATGAAGACACAGTTGACTTTTGGAAGGAGAGTCAAAGACTGGATCAATGCTGTTCTGAAATTATATGGCATTTAAAGGGAGGCAATACTCCGAAAGAATCCAAAGAGATTTACACATTCCATGACGGTCTTCTGTTTCTGAAGCACTTTCCAGACGATAAGTGGAATCTGGTAGTTCCAAGGGAGTTGGTACCTAAAATTTTACATCGACTTCACAATAAGCAAGGACATTTTGGATATTTTAAGGTTCATAATAAATGCAAAGATTGTTTTTATTGGCCAAAAATGAAAGATACTATTTAGGAATATCTCAGAAACTGCTTAACATGTGCAAAGACTAAGCAGGCAGTCTTAAAAATTGATAAAGAAATTTTGCATGTACATACTACAACCCCTCACAGTATGCTTTCTATAGACCTTATTGGACCTTTACCAAAATCATAAGGTTATAGCTTTATTGTAACAATAGTGGACATTATGTCGAAATTTATAATGGCCTACCCTTTGAGAAAAGCTACAACCAAGGAAATTATAAATAAGTTCCAACTGCAATATTTTTATCACTATCCACTTTCTAAAGTAATTTTGTCTGACAATGGATCTCAATTTCGATCAGCGGAGTGGAAGAGTTTTGTAGAATCGAATGGAATAAAACATGTTACAACATCAGTGTATCCACCATTTGCCAACCCAATTGAGCGATACAATAAGGAAATAATCAGGCTACTAAGACTATACACAAAGGATAATCATCAGCAGTGGTTTAAACACTTAAGTGTAATTATTGGACTTTTAAACAGTTCGGTATCTGAGGTTACAGGATTTACGCCGAATGAATTGTTTCTGCATGATAAAGTCAAGAATACAGTATTTCATCAAATTAATTGGCCATCTGAACTGGAGAAAGGGACGTGGAAAAATAAATGTGTAATGGCAAAAACAAGAATGAAGAAAAGGGCTATAACCCAAAACGAAGAAAGAGGATGGAAGGAGTATCACAATCGCAGTCAACAATATTGTTCTTGTTAAAAACCACGAGAAGAGCAGCTTCCTTAATAAGAAAATTCACAAATTTCTGGATTTATGGTTAGGTCCTTACTTAGTTAAAAATGTTAAGAACAATTATGTGGAACTTATGTCTCTAGATGGGAAGAAATCTGTAAATAAGCAAAATTTGTCTAATGTAAATAAGTTTAATTGTTCAGCCGACAGGAAAACAGAGTTGCTTAAATTTGCATAAATAATTCTTGAATGTAGTTAGGTTAAGGTAACTACGGACACTTCTACAATGAAAAATGTTGGATATTTGCATAGTCAATAATATTGTTTATTTATTTAATGTACTGAATGCATGCAACTGAAACAAAATGAAGAATATGTCAGTCAAGTTTGATTCACGGAGATCATAGTGAACTGAAATAATAATGTTTGAAAAAATATAATTTATGTTTTAATTTAAAAATGCAATGTTCACAAGTTTCTAACTAAATGTAAAATTCTCGATATTTACAGAACTTAAATAAGTCGAAAATTTTCACCCTGGAAGGGGTGCGTATTGTGACTGACCCAAAGATGTTCATTTATTTCATTTATTATTTATTGTTTAATTTTGTGTTTAACATGCATTATGATATTTATGTTGTTATCAATTACTATTTTGTTATGTTCCAAAATGTTGTTGAATTAATAAGATGTATAATTAATTACTGATAATGTGAAATTGCGATGTATAAATTTCTATGCATATTTTGAGCATAGCAAGGAAAAAAACAGTAGATCAACAAGTGATAAAATATATGGACATTTTAAAATAGTGACGTCTGAGTTTCATTGAATTTATCAAAATCCTAATTGCTATTTTCGTAAAGAGAATACTATGATCCTTTGTTGAAGTTCAAGTAAAAGGCTTGCTTCAGGGTCCGGAAGTTGAGGAAAAATCAACTTTTTTTCTGACCCTTAAAAACAATGTCAAACCTGATACCATGTCCATTTCCCTTCAGTTAGAGCCTGATAACACTTTCTATTTTACATTTCTTTTGCATTTTTCAGCCTTTTTTGGCTTTTGGTTTATTTGTCAGCATTCTTAACAGTTTTTGTTGCATTTTTTACTTATTTTTGAGGTTTATTTTCTCCTCCCCTGTTGTTTCGTGCATTTTAAAAGCATTTACTAGTAAAACTTACATATCTAGATTTCTTGACATGGTCCTTTTAGTAAATTCACTATGAATTGAAAATACGGTCAATGGAAAAGCATAATACCATTCTTAACTGAAATGTTTAGCAATGGATTAAAATACTTTGTGTAAAGACTACTTTGAGGTTCTTTTTCTGGACACTATTATTGCTTTAATCTGTGGTTCTAAAGTAAAAATATTCACAATATTAAATGAAATTATACTCTGGTGCACACGAAGCAGAACTGTATTTTCGGATGATGTCCGACTACAGTATCATAGAAGGCCCACTCTGAAAGGATATGTATTGGTTGATTTGGTGTTTTAAGTCAACTTTATGCACACTAAAGCTAATCGGGACTGGACCTATAGTTTAAAGTGGGATCCTAACCACTGTGCAAGGAGCCTTCACCTGATATTAAAATGGGGACACCTTGATTACAACATGCTGTTTAAGAACATGTATTTATGATATATTATTTCTTAATGTGTGTTAACATAGCTTTTGACAGCTGAATGAAAAGAAAGGTCTTGCCAAAAATCCTACCAATCACTGAAAAATCAAGAAGATGAGTAGAAACATTTCTGAGGAATGCATCGCATAAATATTTACAGTGATTTAATGTAATCTTATATTACATTATTACAACACTTTGTACTACATAAATAACAATAGTAAAAAAAAAGAATCATGAGTGGGTGAGATTTGAACCTACGATGTTTCGTTCTTGACGAAAAAGCAAAACGAGACGACAACTTAACCAACTGCTCCAGGGGATTGCTAACGTGAAAGCCTGTAAAACAAGTTGATCTAAGTTGAAATAACATTTTGCCGGAGTTCTGAACCATGTTTCGCCACAGATCAGGGAAAAGATGCACTTTGTAAAATCATCCAGTATTGTGCAATTTATCTTTACTGTAATTTTGCCTAAAATCGAGAGAAATTTGCTTCATTGCATTGATATGTGATCTCAATTCTCTCCAGGTGGTGGAGAACGAGTTCAGTGTTTCCAACTGCACATAAATTCCCCTATTTTCTATTTCAGAATGAATAGTCTTTAAAAAAATCAACATTTCTATTTCCAATTTACGCTTTTTGTTTAATTGGGTATTATATTACTGGTTTAGGGTTTCTAACTTCATGGAATGTGAAAGAATGAAAGAAATTCACAAGAGCGTTTTTGTTTAGAAAGAAAAACTGTTGCTAAGTTGGATACTATTTGTGGACTCTGATGTGCTATGTTGCCAAATTTACGAATTCAGGACTTTGAAATTTTTCAGGGTGGTCAATTAAGATGTTGGTAGTTTACTATCAGTGAAATGTCTTACTGAAAAAGGTTTAAATGTTGAATTTCACAATAACACGTGTATCATTAGTAAAGATGGAAAAGCTGTTGCATCAGCAGATCTGACAAATAATTTATATAAGTTGAATACTATTTCAAATGTAGAATCTGTAAATCAATTGCATAAGGTAAGTCATGAAAATAGGTAAGTCATGAAAATGACAGGAAATGTATTCATCTTTGGCATTGTAGGTTAGGACTCAGAGATGCAACAATAGTTAAAAATCTTGGTAAAGGAAATTTAGTTAAAGGTGTTGATATTAATGCATGTAATGTAACTAAAATTTGTGAGGAATGTATTCAAGGTAAAATTTCTCATAAATCATTTCCAAAATTGAAAACTGAAAAATCAAAGGAATTATGAGATATAGTGCATTCAGATGTATGAGGTCCGATGGACATTGAAACTCCTAGTGGGAACAAATATATACTTACATTTATAGATTATTTTAGTAGGTTTACTATGGTATATCTAATGAAGAAAGTTGAAGATAAGTTACAGGAATTTGTACAGTATGTGAAAAACAAATTTAAATGAAAACCTAAAGTAATCAGAACTGATAATGGAGGAGAGTATATATTATTACAATTGAAAGATTTCTTCAAAAGGTAAGGAATAGAACATCAAACTACAGTACCACATACCCCACAACAGAACGGCGTTGCGGAAAGGAAAAACAGAAGTTTAGTTGAAATGGCTCGTTGCATGATAATTGATGCTGGCATGTACAAGAAGTACTGGGGTGAAGTTATAAATAAAGCAAGTTACTTCCAGAACAGGTTACCACAAAGATATTGGAGACTACTCCATATGAAAAATTGTATGGAAAGCAACCATACATGGGTCATGCGAAAGTGTTTGGCAGTGTTGGATATGCTATGATTCTAAGTCATCGACACAAGATGGACGTTAAAGGAAAGAAACTTGTATTAGTTGGATATGAAGGATATAAAGGATATAGGTTACTAGATATGACATGAGATAAGATTTACGTAAGCAGAGACTGTAAATTTATTGAAAACTCAAGTCATGTAATTTCAACTTTGAAACCTATCCAAAAATCTGATGGCTGTAGGAATTCTAATGGATCCAATGGATCCTGGATACATTAAATATGCAGAAACTTCTGAACCATTACCAAGTAATGAGCAATACAGACAAGCTATTGGAGCATTATTATACATAAGTATAAATACTAGACCAGACATATCAGCAAGTGTGTCAATTTTGAGTCAGAAGGTCAGTTGTCCTAATAAAGCTGATTGAATTGAAGTAAAAAGAATTTTTTTGTTATTTAAAGGGAACTCAATCATATAAGTTAAAATTAGGAAACAAATTTGAATTTGAAAAAGATTATTTGTTAGGTTCGCAGATGCTGATTGGGCTGGGGATGTATCAACTAGAAAATCAAACAGTGGTTATGTACTTATGTATAAGGGAGGTATGATAAGCTGGGCTTGTAGAAAACAATCTTATGTTTCATTATCTTCCACTGAAGCTGAGTAAGTGGCAATTGCAGAAGCATGTAAGGAAGCAAAATGGATCCAATTATCATAAATGAAGATAATCAAAGTTGTATCAAACTAATTAAAAATGAATGGGTTAGTTTGAGAACTAAACATATTGATATAAAATATCATTTTGTACGTGATCTGTATTATAAAGGTGAAATAACATTTAACTACTGTGCTTCAGACAACATGATTGCAGATACATTAACAAAACCACAAACAGGTATAAAGTTAAGAAGGAATTGTAACTAAATGAATATGATGAGTGAGTAATTATTATGATATACACTTTATTATTCATTGAAAAAAGGGGGGTTATATGTAGGGTGTTTTGTCAATAAACATATAAAATGTCTAAATGAGAGATCAAGAGTTACGAGGTAGTTCAAGTCAATCGGGGACTATTTTTTTCCAGGTTTAAATAGATGCCTAGGCTGGAGGTTTTGTATGCAGTAGGAACTGGCAACTGTGTGCTGTTACTGGTAGGTGGCGCTCATATCCCACGCTTCTGCATAGACCGTTATTCAAGATGGCGGACAACAGTGTGAACGTCTACATGGAACAGCGTGTTGTGATGAAGTTTTTAGTGAACGAGGACAGAAAACCTGCTGAAATTTACAGAAGACTTCAGGCTCAGTACGGTCATGAGACACTCTGTCACAGTAAGACATTTGAATGGTGTAAGCGCTTCAAAGATGGCCGTATCTCTATTACTGACGATCCCAGTCATGGTGGATCACAGCCCACGGCAGTCATTCCTGGGAACCTATAGTGTGTGGAATGTGTCTTTTGGGATAAACAGGGGATGATTCATTTTGATTTTTTACCCCATGGTGTCACTATCAACAGTGAGTATTACTGCCGTGTTCTGAGTGATGTGCATAAGAGTTTACGGAAGAAACGTTCCGGGTTTCATAACAAAGGGTGTTCTCTTTTTGCAAGACAATGCACGACCGCATACCACTAAACGCACATTCCAAACATTCCAGGAAATCGACTAGGGAATATTACCACCTATACCCCCTATAGTCCTGACTTAGAGCCAAGTGATTTTCACCTGTTTGGACCCCTGAAGGAATTCCTTGCAGGAAAACATTTCAACACTGATGATGAAGTGAAGAATGCTGTCCTACAATGGTTCCGCCATAATGATAAATCTTTCTATGCCGAATCATTAAAGGCATTAGTTAAATGCTGGGATAAGTGTGTAACTGTAGCAGTAGGTTATGTGGAAAAATAAATCCAGTTACCACACTTTGAAATTTGTTCTTCTATTTCTTAAAAAAAAAGTGCCCAATTGACTTGAATGACCCTCGTAATATACTACATAGGTTGTAGTCTGTGCAAAGCTGCACTATCGATGTTCAACTGTTTTGGTTCTCGAATATTTTTTTGTAGCACTTGTGTTCATCCGAGTGAGAAGCACAATAAACTTCTCGGAATAAACTGTAGATGTTCTTTTATTAAACTGCAGATCCAGTCCCGATTAGCCTTACTGTGCATAAAGTGGACTTAAAACGCCAAATCAAAATAAAAAAAAAACGTCAAATTACCAAGTGATATTTTGTATTTACACTAAATATCAGCGATTACGAAAGTCCCCTTTGTCCTTCTTTGACATCATGGGCGAGAAGCAGAGTAGAGGGATGGGGATGGTCAAGGGGTCCGCTGGCCTTCTAAAATGTCAACCTAAAATTCTATATTTCACACATATATTATTATTTCGGTTACAGGAATTTGTGATAATTGTTGAAAGGGCCAATTGAAATTGACATACATTGTCGCAGGAATGCGATAATTTCAGATTGAGGCAATGTTTTTGAGGTAGCAGAACTGTTTCTGAGTGAAAACATTACTTACAAGCATAATTTCCCGATTGTTATCTTAGCATTCTCTGAAGTGTCAGATGTCGCAGGTTCAAATCCTCAGCAAGAAATGGTTATTTCAATGTTTGTTGTTATTATTTTACTTACATAATTATAAAAAATAATAATTACATACACAAAAAATAATAATTTTATTCCAATAATTCACCATGCATCCTCATCGTCACGATTATCCTATAAAGCGAAAGCCTTAAAGGTAGCAAGGGGCGTAAAATTGGTGTCAGAAATGAGATTTCTGTGGATTTAGCTAAACATGGGAGCGGGAGTGGTTAGGAAAGAGATGAAGACTACATCTACTCTACATACGTCTTATTTGAAACGAAAAGTTTCGCAATTTGGGCAAATCTGGTTTCAAAAGAACTAAGATGGCAACAGTAGTACAACTGGACTTCTTGCAGTGTAAGGTTCCGAAGAAAATATATGGGCTATTGGGGAAGTGCCAATTCTGAGAGGGGGGCAGGCAAGGAAGATGGGGTGCTTCACGTGTTACAAAAGTCAACAACTGTTGGCAGGGGTGACTGTGCAGTGCGAGTTTTGTGAGCGGTGTCTTTCGTCTTTGTGTTGTTTTCGGGCATTGTCAATTAATGAACAAGCGTAATGTAGCTTGCTCCAAGTTCCGAGGTGGTGGGTTCGTCCTATCTGAAGAGTGTGTGTAAGTATCAAATTATGTATTTCTTTATTAGGCTAATGTTTATTGTGTCAACAACCAATGTTTGCAATTTCACTTCAGTGCTTAAGCCAACATTTTTTTTCCTGATTAATAACTTTATTAAAATCTAGTATCGAATTGCAGTCGTACCAGAATAATATTATACGAACTACTTGGAAGACATGGGGGGGATATGAGGTGGGGAGGCACTCAAGTCTTACGGCTCCTCCCTTTAATGTCCTACTGATAACCGGTAACACTTATAAAAATTCCACGCCACTGTATGGTGGTAATGAAGGGTAACAAAGAAAAAATAAGGACTTTTTCAAACTTTGCTTGTTAATAGTAGTAACAATGGATATATTGTTTTGTAATTTGAGTATGTCATACCTTAATATGGATACTAAAGTTAAAAAAAGACACAACCGAAATATCGTGTGTAGTTTTCAAGAAATGGCACGTTAATTGTTGCTGCGCATTGCTGGTCAAAATATCATCCATCAGGCCGCTAAAGGTTAAACAAAGAAAATAACCTATTTTGAGCAGCATTAATTTGAAGTTCCACGGTATTAAAATTTTCTGCATTAAAAGAAAGTAAATTTACATAAAAAACAAATTCCCTATCTCAAAATGTAACATGGAAATTCCATGAAAGCAATCACAAGCAAAACAAAACGACCTGTACTGATATTTATAAAGTATGTTGTGTTCTCTGTGAGCTACCAATATTGACAATTCTCTAGACAAGGCAACCTTGTTCTTATTTCTGCACTTACAATATGCTTTGCTTTCTTCAAAATATGTTGATCGGTTCACAAGTTATTGTCAGAAAATTACAGTAGTAACAAACTTACTTAAATTAAAAATTACCTACTACACTAAAATGGCAGAGTTGAATTGTGTACAATATGGAAGAATTGAATACTGTCTTAAAAAATATTGTGAACACACATTACTCTTTCCTTGTAAAATGAAGAGGGGGGAATGGCAATATAATTATCAGATATTAAAAAGTAGCAAGAAATTAACACTCACTGTAAGTCATGTACTTTGCCAGAAACTTCAAAAGAACCAGATTGTTTCTCTAAGTTATGATTGGTGTCTGTCAAATGGCGAACTGTTTCCCTCAATGTTGCTAACTCTTGAGTAGACTTTGATCTCTCTTCAGAAAGAGCATGTTGCAGTGCTGTTGTTTCTGCTTGCAATCGTCTGATCTAAAACAAATTACGTTCATTCTTTTTAACAGCTCATGTAACCAGCAAAAGAACAATACATTGTGATTGACACTGTAATCTTAAAAGTTACATTATTCAATGAAACAGACTGTAATTGTTAAGTGTTACAAATAAAAATTAATAAATGCACCACAATCGAGTTACACAATATAGCATTATGTAACTGCACAAAAATAACCAGAAATTTGGCAACTTACAATGGATAAAATGCACCAAAGAACACTGGCACAATTTTATATGGAAGCTATTTCTGAGTATCAGTTCAAATTTATTCCCTTGTGGCTGCTAATGCTGTTGGCTTCTGATCAAGAGGTCCAGGGTTTCATTTCCAGTGGAGGCATATTACACAGTGGGTTATATGTTAGTTTGAATTGCAGATCCAGTCCCAATTAGCTTATCTGAGCATAAAGTGGACTGAAATCATAGAAATGTCACAAGTGATTACTTCTGAGTCGTTTTAAAACACAAAGGACTTCCATAAAATCACAATGTTCCTGAGTACAACTTATATAGATTGCATAGTAAAGTTGAAGTGTGTCACATACATGGCTGCTTATTTACAAGATAGAAAATGACATTTTTCAAGAGTCTGAAGCTTCAAAACAAGGCTTCAATGAGCAAAGAATTACCAAGAAAAGTCGTTGGTCAAAACGTCATCTACATGGACATCTGGATAATTTCCACAGAGGTGCAAACAAGGTATTTTTTTTTTTTTGGAAGGAAGGAGCATGTGGCTCCTCAGAGAAATAAATTGCACCCTTTGACCCCTCCTCCTGTTAGGAAAGAAAATTAAAAAAGTAAATTCTTACCTCTTGTTCGGATTCAGATACGGACTCAATACTGGCACTATGTTGGACTTTATCATTCTGTAATGTGCAAATCTTAGCTTCTAATTCTTCATTGGTACATACAAGCTGAAAAAAAGGCAATATATTAAAATATCAACTTCCCCATCTGGTAATGCATACAAACATCCTATAAAGTTTCATATCTGTTTTTCTTCTGAAACTACAGTCAAGAAGACAACTGAACATTTCCTGCTCACTTCAATCCATGTTCCTTAACCATACAAAAAGCTCCACTCCACTCTTCCTTAGTTCTTATTCAAATACTTTGTTTGCCACCTGTTATGTCCTAATATTTATGACAAACAAAAATAAACATCTCAAGATTGGAACTTCATAATTAAATATATTAAAACTTGTAACAAGGTGGATTACATTATTAAAACTTAAATCATTCATAAGACACATAAACAAAATGCATATTCATTGTTATGCACAGACTATGTTCATTGGCCATAAATGCTAATTCACCAAATATAATAATATATTTTATAATAGGCCCTATATATATATATCTTCTCCCCTTCCAGAGAAAACAAACTTATGAGGGGTAAAACACTCTTGTCCTTTTTACTCTTTGAGATTTCCTTCTTACCCATCGAACTACGTCCTATACCAAAACTATTCCCTTGCTTCGAAGACGAACCGGTTTCTGGATCAATATTAATTCCCCCCTTCGAAGACGAACTGGTTCCTGGAGCAAGTCTACTCGTTTCCATCGAATATATACTTTCTTGCTTCGGAGACGAACTGTGAGCATTGCGTTCTTCACTGTTGCTTAGTTCCTGCCGATGCATTTCATTTTTAATTGGAGGATATAAATATGCATGATATGCACTATCGTCATATTCCTTAGGTCTTTCTGACTGATTTGAATCTCCTCCCGTTTCATGAAGAATCTTTAAAAATGAATAGTGTACATTTCTGTATCTGTCACTTTCTACATCTCTTACTTTATAAACAGCAAAACTGCATCTTTCAATAATTTCTCCTTTCCAATATATCTTTCTTTCAGGGCAGTAATAATATACTTTACTTCCAATTGAAAAGCTCTCACATTCATAATGAACATTTTTAGCGTCATCTTTAATGAATATATTACTTGCAGTGTCATAAGAAAACATTGATGAACTTGGAGATGTTCCAGTTGATGGCAATGGAGTATTGTTATGCCAGTGTATTACTGTACGCAGCAATGATTCTACTTCAGTATTTAATTTTCTAACATCCCCTTTTGGAAAACCAACTATACCTTTTCCGGTATTGACTGTTCTCTCAGCCAACCCATTTCCCAACGGTTTATATGGGCAGGAATGCTTTAGTTCAATGCCCAACCTTTGGCAGAACATCTTAAATTGTTCACTTGCAAAGGGTTGTCCATTATCTGAGACTAACTCTTTTGGAGAACCAAGTAAGTAAAATTGGCTTTTGAAATGTCTAATTGCTTCCTGAGCCGTTACATTAGAACATTGCCAGACATTCAAAAATTTTGTGTGAGCATCAACACACAACAGGAATAAATAACCTTTGAAATAGAAATGATCGACATGTACACGTTCCATAGGTTGCGATGTCGGTGTCCATGATATAAATTGTCCTTTTGCTGGAGCTCTTGCATTCATCTGACAAGCATCACATTTTGCAACAAAACTTTCAATGTCAGAAGTCATTTTAGGCCACCAAACTAAATCTCTGCAAATCTGTTTTATTCTCACTACGCCACTGTGCAGACCATGAATTTGAGTCAGAAACTTGCATCGCAGTGTCTCTGGCAATACAATTCTATTTCCCCACATCAATTCGTTCAGCGGAAATATATAACCATCAATTGTACAACAAATGCTAAACAATTATATTTTGATTATTTAATTTTGATACTTGCTAAGTTCAAAGGCGCGTGGCCATCCCGTATTCATTATCTGAATCCAAATCAGTTTCCTACAGTTAATTGTTTTTATGTATCATGCTCATTTTAATAGTTATTTATATATGTAATTATATTCTGCAAGAATCCTCGCATTGTGACATTTTGAATTTCCTTCCCTTGTGTCTTAAACAACTGAATTTCATTTGCTTATTTTTTTTCCGAGTGGAGACAGTGAAAGTATGAACACTAAGTTTGCAATGCTGTTACGACATCACTGTCAACAAAGGTTGCACCCGAGTATAGAGCATCGGTCCATGGATGCTGGATGGGCCAAATTTGGAGGGTAGCACGACAAAAATGACAATGTCCCAATTTTGAAAAAAGATTAAAAAAAACATCTTCCTTAAGTGTTGCTTTTTACTCATTATTACATGTAAAATTTAAATAATTTATTTTTGTTTATCACCACTTTTACTCTCAGATTAGTTTTTCCATGAATAGTTTTTCATTTTTGGGCATAAAGTAACCATGAAAGGCACAAAACACCTTAACCATATTTGTTATTATGTTTACTGTTTGGTGCCAGGTAAGTCCAAAAATTATGAAGTGTTTGGGTCCCAATTTATTGAAAAATCAGGAGTTTGATGGTGACAAGGATAAATCTGAAATTTTCACCACAGTTTGACTTTTAGAAGCTCTACATAATATTAAAATTTTGTTCAAGTACCATAATCTGGGGTGAATTTGTATGCTTTGATGAGTTTTATATACATGTACATATATATACATGTACATATATATATATATATACAGGGTGTTGCAAAATACCTGTTACAACACTTGGGAGGTGGTTCGACAAGTAAAAACGAGGAAAAAATGTCATGTGAAAAAATGTCGAAATCGGCACCGTTTGCGAGTGACAGGCGTGCGAAAATCGCCTCACACCATGCGTAAAGTACAATAACTCAAGAAGGAAGAAAGATATCAATGTCGGAATAAAAGAATACAAACAAAATCGTGCCTGACGAATACAATGGTGCAGCAATTGAGGCCCAGTGTAAATTGCGCAAGGTGACTCTCAAAGAAAGTGGGGAATCCCGATGGAAAATATAGGAAATTTACTACTATTTTCTACATAATGTTGAGATCGGAATGTAGGCAGTAAAAAATGACGACGTATGTCCACATGTCCCACTACTGCTGGGACACCGTCCCACACTCGGGAAATAGGAAATTCACTCGAAAATGACGCTATGCCGTCAAATTACGCTCAGATTGATTTCAGCTAATTGGTACAGAAAGCTCCACTAGAGGCGCTGTGAGTGTAGGTCACCTGTTACGTATTAGTGTTGGTGGATACTACGTAGAGACTGTAGTCGACCGTTGTTTTTCCTGTCTTGTTCTGCGTCTCGCAGCGTGGAGTTTAGTCTGGCGTGTGTGTATGGTTGAATTGCGCTAAGGAATACTGTACGTAGAGTACGTATTCCCGTGTTCTTTCTCGGTTTGCAACAACTGCGTGGACACCTGTGTGACATTACGTGGGTGCTAATCACGGTAGTTGTGATCCGTCACTCGGAGGGAAAGTGCCCCTGTTTCTGGGCAGTTCTCGAACAAGACAATGGTGGAGTACTCTACCCACGAGCTTGCTGATATGCATCTCGTTTATGGAGAGGCAAACCGAAACAGCCGTGAAGCACGTCGTTTGTATCACGAACGTTTTCCCAATAGGCGATTACCAGCACATGCACTCTTTCAAAGACTTGATGCTCGACTGCGTGAAACTGGATCTCTACTACCCCGTAGGTGGGATTGTGGAAGACCCCGCACTGTGCGCACTGTGCAATTTGAAGAGGACGTGTTGGACGTGATACGAGACCGTCCTGACACCAGCACACGTGTCATTGCTCGTACTCAACAAACCCACCATAGCAATGTGTTCCACGTTCTTCGAGAGGAGGGATTGCACCCATACAAATTGCATAAGGTGCACCACATACTGCCCACGGACTTTCCCCTACGCATGGATTTCTGCCAATGGTACGTGCAACAAACTCTTTCCATTCCAGAGTTCCCAACAATAGTTTTGTGGACCGATGAGGCAATGTTCACCAGGGACGGCATGTTCAATCGCCACAACAGCCACGTCTGGGATATGGACAATCCGCATGCAATCATTGTGCGCCATCATCAACATAGGTTCGCAGTGAATGTGTGGTGTGGCGTAGTAGGTGACCACTTGATAGGCCCGTACATTTTGCCATCTACTTTGTGTGGTGGGAATTATCGGGTGTTTCTACATGACGTATTACCTGAACTTTTGGAAAACGTGCCACTGGCAGGTAGACAACGTATCTGGTTTCAACACGACGGCGCCCCCGCACATTTCGACCGGGGAGCCAGAGCCTTACTCAACGATATTTTCGGCGATCGTTGGATTGGCAGGGGTGGACCTTTACCGTGGCCACCTCGTTCCCCCGACCTCACACCACTGGATTTCTTTGTGTGGGGAGAAATGAAAAGGCTCGTGTATGAAACCCCTGTGGAAAGTGCTGAGGATCTCGTTGCTCGTGTTAGTGCCGCTGCTGGGACAATTGGTGACATGCCAGAGGTATTTGCACGTACCAGACAATCAGTGCTTCGCCGATGCCATCTTTGTCTTGAAGTCAATGGCGGACATTTTCAACAACGTCTCTGAGTATACCGGTGTTTGTGTGAGCCCCTATCAGCACCACATAGTGTCCTTTAGTGAAATGTACGAGTGAAGATGCTGGATATCGCTGTACTTCATACCGTCGATCTGCATGTGCGGAGGTTGTGCGCTTCTCAGTGGAATCCCTTCCAGATGTGCTGTGCCTGGAAATGTTACATGCCATTGTGTGCGTTTTCTCGCCATTCTCCGTCTTCATTCCTTCGAGGATTACCCACTTTCTTTGGGGAGCTCTCTTGTAGTATATGTACAGCCTAACGACATGTGGCCATTGTTTAACTTTTGTTTTTCGTACTGCAAAGTAGTGTGTCAACATTAAGGGATTGAAAACTTTTTTTATGATTTTCCAGTATTTTTTTCCATTTGGGATGGTGTCCCAGCAGTAGTGAGACATGCGACAAATTGGTTTCTTTTCTTCGAACCGCAATGTGAACCGTGTACAACAGGAGATTTGCAGTTATTTTCCTATTTCCCGGGTGTGGGACGGTGTCCCAGCAGTAGTGGGACATGTGGACATACGTCGCCATTTTTTACTGGCTACATTCCGATCTCAACATTATGTAGAAGATAGTAGTAAATTTCTTGTATTTTCCATCAGGGGATTCCCCACTTTCTTTGAGAGTCCCCTTGCGCAATTTACACTGGGCCTCAATTGATGCACCATTGTATTCACCAGGTACGATTTTGTTTGTATTATTTTATTCCGACATTGCTATATTTCTTCCTTCTTGAGTTATTGTACTTTACACATGGTGTGAGGCGATTTTCGCACACCTGTCACTCGAAAACGGTGCCGATTTCGACATTTTTTCACATGACATTTTTTCCTTGTTTTTACTTGTAGAATCACCTCCCAAGCGTTGTAACAGGTATTTTGCAACACCCTGTATATATAAAAATCAAAGAAGGTAAAAGGAAACACTCACCGGACAGTAGAAAAATTCAAAATTTTCGCTAATTTCATAGCATCATCGGTGTGAGAAGAAATAGACGGAGCCGGAAGTTGGGGCACTGCAAAGTTGCCAGGTCCCCATCGAAGAAGAAGCGGTGCATAGAACGAAAAAAAACACTGTTTCGTCACCAGGCTCGTCGTAAACTGTGAGTGCGTAGGAAGAGTTGGGAGGGCGGGAGGGACGGGATGGTTTGGGGGGGAAGGTGGGTGAGGGGTGGGCATTACTGGGTGGCCTTGTTCAGGCCAGGTGGAGTGGTTGCACTCATGGCCGATATATAGGCCCTTTCCCATCTTTTGCGAACAGAGGTGTTGGTTGGTTTGGGTAGGAGATGGATGATCGCTACCCGGAACCAGTCGTTGAAACTGATGTTGTGGTGGTTGGTGTGGACGGCGACAGTGAAGTCCAGGTTGTGGGTGGAGGAGCGGTGGTTATTGATGCGGAGGTTGAGGGCTGTTGATGTTTCCCCCAGGTAAAAATCACCACAGATGTTGCAGGTGAGGATGTAGATAAGGTTTGAAGCATGGCAGGTCCCTTTGGGATGAAGGGTAAATTTGCCAGTGGCCGTGTGCACCTGGAGGGTGTGAGAAGTGATGAGGATGGGGCAGGTCTTGCACCTGGGGCGGTTGCATTTATGGGCAGGGGGGTGTTGGATGTGTGGTGAAGGAGTGTTGTGGACCAGGATGTTTTGGAGGTTGGGGGGGCGTTTGAAAACCACCCTGGGTTTGTCGGGAAATATGTTTTTGGTTTCAGGATCACTGTGGAGAATTGGGAGAAGAGAGTGCAGTGTGTGCCTGATTTTGTTGAGGTGGGGATGATATTGAGTGATGAGTGCCGGTGGGTTGGTGGCAGCAGGTTTCTTGGTAATAGTGGTATGTGAGGCAGCTCGCGATATTTGCTTGGTGACCAGGATGGAGGGATATCCACGGTTAACCAGGGCCTGGTGTAGGCGGAGGTTATAATTCTGGCGGGAGGTGGGTGAAGTGTTCAGGCGCTGTCCCCTGAGGGCCAGAGAGAACGGAATGGCTTTTTTGGTGTGGAACGGGTGGGAGCTGGAGAAGTGTAGGTATTGCATGTGGTTGGTGGGTTTTATGTGGATGGAGGTAGTCAGGTGTCCTCCCTCGATGTGCACGTCCACATCCAGGAAGGTGATCTGGTTGGGGGAGTGCGTCCAGTTCGTTCTACGCACCACTTCTTCTTCGATGGGGACCTGGCAACTCTGCAGTGCCCCAACTTCCGGTTCCGTCTATTTCCTCTCACACCGATGATGCTATGAAATTAGCGAAAATTTTGAATTTTTCTACTGTCCGGTGAGTGTTTCCTTTTACCTTCTTTGATTTTTACTTAGCCATTTTGGCCCTCCTTGCTTTTATCCATTATATATATATATATATATATATATATATATTGTACAGGGAGGTTATTTCAGTCGTCTAACATTTTATTGTGCAAAGGTGCAAAGCTTACTCGCCAGTCAGTTGCACTTTCTTCGTTCTCGGTTTGGAATGAATAGATTAGTTTATCTGGATACTTTAGCGAGGAGGAGAAAAAAGAACTAACTAACAAATCTCCATCAGAATTTTGAAACATGTTATCGCTTACCAAGAACTTACTTCTTTTTTGAAAAAATTTCCACTCTCGCGAAAATAGTGCTAACATTGCCACAATTTAACGTGGAAACGTAAAGAATATTTTCAATGTTAAGTGATACAAAAACAAAAAAGAGAAATAGAATGGGACCAGAATTGTTCAAGACTGCAGGAAGTACAGCATCACCAACCAACATCTATCTCTTCACAGCAGTAGCAGCAAGTATGTCTTCAAATAACATAATCAACAGTAAATGACTCAACGTTCATTAGGGGTGTGTGGATCCCGAAAAGTCGGGAAACACCGAATGGTCACTTTAAAAAGTAGTTACTTCTCAACGTTTTTGCATTGTAAGTTATTGGAAATTTTAAGTTTTTATTCTACAAATGCAAAAACAAACAAAGTGAAAATGACGTGTAGAATTCGAGATTTCCATGGCTTCGGAAATTTCCCGATTTGGTCGGGAAATTGCAAATTTTTCCCATCCCGAATTTCGGGATTTAAAAAATTTCCATCCAGACCCAAAAAATTCTGTCCCGCACACCCCTATTATTCATTAAGGCAAGAATTTACAATACCAGACCCTTCTGTAATTTCTATGCTATGTCTTATACTCACAACATAATTAGTTGTGATGATTTATCTCAAGTTAACATGTTGGGGTGATGTGAAGACATTGTTCATTAACGTGTAGAAGTTGAAAAATAAGCTTTTCAATTCTAGCAATGAACCACATAGTGGTTCGGATCCCACTTTAAACTGTAGGACCAATCCCGATTACACTACACACAGCTTACACTATCACAGAACTGTTCTCACACCTCCAATGTGACAACATCTCACAAGCACATTGACACATGTGCACAAGTTCAACAACTGAAGATTATCAGCTACATAACTCAGCAATGACAGAAGCGACAATGCAGGAACTCACAACACACTGGTGCAATGTTGCAGGCTCGACAACGGAATAAATACACTCTTGTCTGAATTCACTAAAGCATCCTAATTCACCCCAGACCAGATTACGGTATTCTTTTTTTAATAAAGATATTTAAAATTAAATTAGGCCAAAATTATCCCCTTTACAAGACTGAATGAAACACATGTTGAATTATAAAAAGAAGAACTGCAAAACATATATATCTTTAAAATGCATATGAAATATGAAACTATGTTTTAAATGTTGATACAAGTTGAGTCAAAAGTCATGAACTCTCTCAAAAGAGAGCCCGTTAACTTCAAAAGTTGCAGTATTAGTAGGCACTTTAGTTATTTCCATATATATTTTGTTTTAGCTGCATTTACTGTGAGCCCCATTTCTTTGTGCTGTAGTGAGAAGGTTAGCTACAGCTTCACGTAATGTGCTTGTTGTTCTAGCTATTATTACTACATGTCATATCTTCCATACTATATCATCTGCATTTCCCAAAATTTGCAACGATTTGTTTATTATGGTTCCACTAGTTTCTATCCCTGCTTCCCTGACAGCCTTTTCTAATGCAACATTGAAAAGCATGCATGACAAGGCATCCCCTTGATGTAATCCTTGTTTGGTTTCAAATTCCTTTGTCAGCTGGTTTCTTATTTGTACTCTACAACGTACTTTTTTAGGGTCTCTTCTACTAAGTTTGTTAGCTTCTGTGGGATGTCAAATTCCCTCATGGCTTCGATTAGCTCTTTCCTTTTTATGGTATCATATGCAGATTTAAAATCTATGTAAAGGTGATATGTGTTTATTCCAAATTCCTTTGTCTTTGCGCATATTTTTCTGAACGTATGTATGTGATCTGAGGTTGATTTTCCCTCTCTAAAGCCACATTGGTAGTCACCAATTATTTTATTTACATACGGGGAAAGTCTTCGGAACAGTATATTAGAAAAAATATTGTATCCAGTGTTAAGTTTGCTAATACTTCTATAGTTTACTGTTTGTAGACGATCTTCTTTCTTATACCGTGCGTTCATTTCGATCTGCAGCCGAGAGATCGGGAGAAGCGTGGCGGGCGGCGCTGATGGAGATGCCGACATTTGCGGCCTGTAATGCCCGCTTATTTTTATAGACATATGCAGACATTTATATAAATATTGCAAAACGATCACTAACCTGTGTTATAACACGCAAAAGTTCTTCTGTAATTCATCCAAGTTCTGCTCTTATATACACAAAAAAATACGCTTTAGAAACGATGTTAAGAGCCACAGATAATAAAACATTTTAATCATAGTTTTGACCAGTAACGTTATGCTTAAGTTTATATCCTTGAAAGAGTTTTGTGCCGATGGGGATCGTTTGGAGGTTTTGAATATGCAACACTGTATCAAGATTACGCTGTAGAAGAAACCGTTAAAAGTCAATGGTTTTCGTGAGCTTCCTTGCAATCCGAAATCTCCGAGCTCGAGTTTCTTGTTCCTTCGCGACAAGATGAAGACAGAGCTGTGAATATAGTGGCGAGCAATGTAAACCAAGAGCGTGTTAATTTCATACTGTGCGCAAGAGTGTTATTCTTGGTTACTTGCAGTTACTTGTTTGTGTTATTGCAGTGTGTACGTGTGTTGTGTCAGTGAGACGATTGGAATGCCAGCCGCAAGGTTCACGTTAGAACAAAGAATTCTTATGTATGACACTTACGTGAAAACAAACTCGTGTCGAGACGTGTGTAGGTAATTTGTACAGAAATTCCCATGCGTTTCAACTCCACACAGAGATACGGTTAGACATCTTGTCCTTAAATTACGAGAAACTGTATCATTAAATTTTAAAACACCTAAGCAAAAACGACGGATTCTAACCGAAGCAAAACTCGATGATATTGGTGCAGCGTTAGAACGTTCTCCAAACAAACCTCTACGCCGTGTTTCACAAGAGGTGGGCATGTCAAAATCATCGGCACATACAGTCACTAAGCTACTAAAATTAAAACCATACTCTTATAACACAGGTTAGTGCTCGTTTTGCAATATTTATATAAATGTCTGCATATGTCCATAAAAATAAGCGGGCATTTCAGGCCGCAAATGTCGGCACCTCTGTCAGTGCCGCCCGCCACGCTTCTCCCGATCTCTCGGCTGCAGATCAAAATGGACGCACAGTATATGGGATATATGATACCTTCCTCCCATTGTGATGGGATTTCTTCCGCAGATTAAGGTCTTTTTTTCTAATAAACATATGTAAGATTAAATTTGGCCAAAATTAGCCCCTTTACAAGACTGAATGAAACACATGTAGAATTAGAAAAAGAAGAACTGCAAAACATAGATATCTTTAAAATGTATATGTGACTATGTTTTAAATGTTGATACTAGTTGAGTCTTTGTCATGAACTATCAGAATATATTTAAATACTTAGAGTGTGAACATGTTCAAAGCATGATCATTATGTATTAGATTAGCTGCAGTTTCTAAACATCTGAAAACACTAAAAGCAAATGGCTGCCAAACCTAACTGGAAACATGAAAAAAATTAGGTGTTAGTTTTGAACACTTAAAGAATATAAAAATAAGTGGTTAAATTATTAATGTATTTTTAAAATGGTGAAGCAACATGGGTTGATTGAAATGGTATGGAATGACCCTTTAATTCTGCCATCTGGTCCATTGCTACTTACTGTTGATAATTCTTCAAGCAAAGTTTGATTCTGCAGCCGAAATTCATCCTCTTGTGCTTGTAACTTGTGTTGGAGACACTCATTCTCACTTAATAGGAGCTCTATATCCTTTGCTCTCTTACTTCGACTTATTGCTTTTTGAGCTTTCTGATACTCTCTCTCTAATATCTCCATCTTCATCAGCAAGTTTTGATTTTCTGTAACATTAATAAAAAAATCATCAATAAAATAAGTAATTTACAATTATTTACATCAATTTTTTGCATGCACACAAAAAAGGTAAGAAAATATGAAATGTTATCAAAGTTCAGAGTAAGCAAGATTTTCTTTTTTTACTCAAGGAAAGCTTTCCACAATTTCTATCATCAGACCTTCTTTAGCATCGCAGAATGAAGTGCATTCACCAAAAAACAAACACTATTGGACAGTGTTGTACAATGTTGCCATGAGTAGAAATTTTGAACCAATAAAAAGACAACTACATGGAAATATCGGCAAAAAATGCAGGCTTGGCCAGGATTATTTGGATGGCTCAGTCCGCAGGTGACTAAGTGCATGTTTGTAAGTTCTGAGAAAACGAAGGGTAAAGTCAGCAATCTGGGAGCTATTAGCATAGTTTGTTAAAGTTTCTGGACCTTCAGAGGTTAAATCTTTCTTATCACTGTTTGCCATGTTTGGAACACAACCATTGATTGATTGAGTTTGTGTTTTAAGTCCACTTTATGCACAGTAAGGCTAATTGAGACTGGACCTAGAGTTTAAAGTGGCATCTGAATCACTATGTTCCTCCATCGGGTATCGAACCTGAGGGATCACAACAAGTAGGGTATTGGCTGTCCATTGCACTGCATAAATCAAAGTGGGCCACCTTGGCAGGTGAAATTCCAATGTAGTGCACCTCCTGTGTGGGCCAAATCGTAAGGTAATAAAAAAAAACACTGCATGATATATCAGAAGAATTGTTAGCGACTGTCAAATATCATCTCAAATGTTGAGCCAATTTTATGAATATCAATGCCTTAAGAAGACTAGAAGCAGAAGTTTCATCCTCCTGTTAGTCATCCGAAAGAAAATGACTGAAATGAAGAACCACAGATCAGCACATCAAAAAATAAGTTTTCTGTAACAAAGCAAGTGAAACAGGAACACTTACAGGAGTAGAGCTTAGAACTGATAAGGAATTGCATGAGATTGCACTTGAAATAAGTGATAAAAAATCATTACACTTATATCAAAAGATACCATAGCTGCACAAGCATGTTATCATAAATCTTGACACCTAGCCTATACTACAGTGCCTTTCATGGCTGAGGTGGTAGCTAGCATGCCTGGAAAGTAAGATAGCATCTGCCGGCATTTCAACCCACAGCTGTATGCTGGCCTTGGCACTGGACGTGGCAGTGCTTCAGTATCCAGTTCCCAAATGTTTGTGAAGTTTTAGATTGTTATGTTTTAATTTACGTATTACTGGTGTTTTTCTGCAGTCTAATAATATCATGCTATAAGTAAAATTTATAACAATGAAATTTTATGAACGACTCTTAAGCCATTACAAATTCTTGTAGAGAAGTTAGAAGGCATTTTGAGACTGTGTTCGAAAACTTGTGAACAAATTTAGGTAATCAGGGTCTGTTGTTGATAAGGAGAGGGTGAAATGGATTGTGCTTACAGAGGAGAAACTAGATGATGTTGGAGCACGATTAGAACATGCTCCTCAAAAATCCCTCCGGCACCTTGAAAAAGAAAGACATTTTCATGACATCTGAGTGGCGATCTACCAAGCTTTTAAACCTGAAACCATACATTATATAGCGACCATAAGGAAAAAAAACCTTGGACGAAAAGTCCCCGCGAAGCTTTCCCTTCTTCCGTTCAGCTCGCACCATAAGGAAGCATGGTCCACTCTCCCCATCCCCTCCTCGCAGGAATATGGTGCACAGGAGTCGCGGGTCTGTGCAGGTTTCTTTGCTTGTGGTCCCACTATAGAAGAATTGAAAGAAAACATCAATTGAGAAATTGAAGTAATTTTGGAAGAGGAACTGATGTATGTTAGTGAAAATTTCCTTAAAAAATACCATAAATGTGTGGAAGCAAGAGGACAACATTTCCAACACCAGTTGTAACAAGGTAAGTGTAACAGTGTAACTGTCAATGTAACTGTATGAGCTTATTTCATTACATAGCATGTTGCATCCAGTTTGCCGGTAGATGCAATCTCAGTGCCTGGAGCACTAGCCGCCACTCCATGGTCACCTTGGCCAGGAAAGGCACTGTACATTCAGATCAGATAAATCTAAAAATATTGATAAATACAATGAAGTACAAAAACTGTCACATACAAAGTTACATATTCTTGAATCTGGGAATTGAAACTCAAAGTTATTTCCTATCACAACACCTCACCCACCTCCCGACAGAACTATAACCTCCGCTTACACCAAGCCTTGACCAACCGTGGATATCCTTCCACCCTGGTCACTAAACAAATATCCCGAGCTGCTTCATACACTCCCACCAAGAAACCTGCCACAAATCCCCCTGCACTTGTCACCCAATATCACCCCCAAACTCAACAAAATCAAACACACTCTACGTTCCCTCCTTCCCATCCTGCACAGTGATCCTGACACCAGAAATATCTTCCCCGACAAGCCAAGAGTTGTTTTCAATCACCCTCCCAATCTCCAAAACATCCTGGTCCACCACAATCCACCTACTCACAATCAACTCGCACCTGCCCACAAATGCAACCACCAAAGGTGCAAAACCTGCCCCATATTTGTCACTTCCCGCACCCTCCAGATTCACACTGCCATCAAATTCACCCTCTACCCCAAAGGAACTTGCTACAGCTCTAACCTAATTTATATCCTCACGTGAAACATCTGTGGGAGCTTCTACCTGGGAGAACCATCCACAGCCCTGAACCTCCGCATCAACAACCACCGCTCCTCTACCCAAAACCTGGACTTTGATGTTGAAATTCACACCAATCACCACAATATTCCTTTTAATTACTGCTTCCAGGAAGCGATGGTCCACTCCTTGCCCCAATCCACCAACACCTCAATACGTAGGAGATGGGAGAGGGCCTACATATCGACCATGAATGCAACAACACCCCCAGGCCTGAACAAGGCCACCCAGTAACGCCCCTCATCCCCTATCGTCACCCTCACCACCACCTCTCCCCAACCCCCCACCCCCCCAACACCACCACTCACAGTTTTCGACAAGCCTGGCGAAAGAACCATCTATATTTTTTTTGTGGCACTGTCAACACTTGTTTTTTTTTTCTTTCGGGACCTGGCAACACTGCAGGTCATGCTTACTCTTCCTCCTTGTCACCAATTACTACAATGTCTCTCTACTCCTGAAGATGTGACATACCATCACGAAAATTTGATTTTTATTCTGTGTCCGGTGAGTGTTTCCTCTCTCCTCTTCCACTATATATACCGCGTGAGGCACCTAAAAGTACCACCTGAAATAGCGAAGAAACCAGAAACAGTAGCGATGTGAGGTTTGCGGGAAACAATAATATCAAAAGGGGCTCGTAAATCGGAGGTATGGGGTGGGTCAAAAAATATCGACAAATGGGGCATCTGGAGCAAAGTCATATTTTTTTTAAATGGAACGATATACAATAACATGCATAATATAAAAGAGCACACGCAGAGAAACACAACGCTGTTGGTCTCATGCATCTACTGCACATAGGAACGAAGATATGGCCATGTAAAAATATGTAAACAAACTAACAAGTGGCCCACTTGACCGTCAGTACCACGTCATGTACAAGTATGAGATGTCGGAAGCCATTGGACAAGATGAAGACAGAACGTGTTAAAGGAAGGAAAAATACAGTAGACCTCGTCAGCACCATGTATTTGACAGTGTTACAGCATAATGAAAATGACCATGACAGTATGTCGAAGAACCACTGCATAAGAAGCGAAAACCTGTCAAAGTGTGTGTTCAAAGTGGTGGCCATCAGCTGCGATACAGGCAACGAGGCGCACACGCAAAGATCGTTGCACAGAATGTAGCATCTCGTAGGGAATGTCCCTACAGGCCGCAGTAATGCGGTGTTGCATATCCTCTGGAGTTGTTGGCACATCCCGGTAGACAATGTCCTTCAGCTTTTCCCACAGGAAAAAGTCTAACCGTTCCAAATCTGGGGAACGAGTAGGCCATTTGACAGGCCCTCCACGTCCAATCCAACGATTTGGAAATGTATTTTCCACACATGCTGTAGCGCGTCTTGCACTGTGAGCTGGGCACCCATCATGTTGGTACCACATTTCCCTCCATGTCTGAAGTGGTATGTCCTCCAATAGTACAGGCAGTTCATGTAGTAAAAACTGTATGTATCGGTCAGCATTCAGTGTCCCTTGTATAAAAAAAGGGCCAATGAGATGTTCACCCACTATACCACAACACACGTTCACACTCCATGGGAGCTGGCGTTCCACTTGGCGAAGCCAATGTGGATTTGTCACCGACCAATAGTGCATGTTCCTTAGGTTGACATTTGCCTCGTCAGTGAAGAGGATACGTGACAAATCAGGTGTGTCGTGTCGTAACATCCATGTGCAAAACCGAACACGGTCCACAAAATCATTCCCGTGAAGTTCCTGATGGAGGGAGATATGATATGGGTGAAACTTGTGTGTGTGCAGAATGCACAATACACTTCGCTGACTCATCCCAGCATCCCTGGCAATTTCACGGGAGCTAACGTGCGGATTCACAGCAACAGCGGCGAGAACATTTGTTGCACCTGCCTCACCTGTAGTTGGCTTGTTCCGCACACGTGCTCGTGGTGTTACACTTCCAGTGTCTCATAATTTAATACATAACTTACCAAACAGACGTCGAGATGGCTGTCGTTTGTCCTGATATCTCTCTGCGTACACACGGTAGGCTTCTGAGGCATTCTTTCGGCATTCCCCATAAATCAGGATCATGTCCGCTTTTTCTATGTTTGTGAACACCATAATCTTCGCTCTTACCACTACGACTGCTTGCTATGAACTAACACGATCTCGTGGACCTGCTATCAAAACTTGCTCTGCGTAAAGGCAGTTCTGTCAGGCACCTGAGAAGTCTTACATGCCGTGGTACTGACGGTCAAGTGGGCCACTTGTTAGTTTGTTTACATATTTTCACATGGCCATATCTTCATTCCTATGTGCAGTAGATGCATGAGACCAACGGTGTTGTGTTTCTCTGAGTGTGCTCTTTTATATTATGCATGTTATTGTATATCGTTCCATTTAAAAAATATGACTTCGCTCCAGATGCCCCATTTGTCGATATTTTTCGACCCACCCCATACCTCCGATTTACAAGCCCCATTTGATATTATTGTTTCCCACAAACCTCACATCGCTACTGTTTCTGGTTTCTTTGCTATTTCAGGTGGTACTTTTAGGTGCCTCACGCGGTATGTGTGTGTGTGTGTGTGTATATATATATATATATATACACACACACACACACACACACACACACATCTGGAGCAAAGTCATATTTTTTTTAAATGGAACGATATACAATAACATGCATAATATAAAAGAGCACACGCAGAGAAACACAACGCTGTTGGTCTCATGCATCTATAAGGTTCCACTCCAAAGACCAAGTGACCTTCCTCGATGTGGACATCCACATTGCGGGAGACCACTTGGAAACATCCATACATATCAAACCAACCAACCACCTCCAGTATCTCCACTACTCCAGCTCACACCCCTACCACACCAAAAAAGCCATCCCATTTTCCCTTGCCCTCAGAGGCCAGCGCCTCAACTCATCCCCCTCATCCTGCCAAAACTACAACCTACGCCTGCACCAAGCCCTAACCAACCGTGGCTACCCCTCCACCCTCATCAACAAACAAATCACTAGAACCAACTCCCACAACCGCACCAAACAACCCAAAACCAACCCTCCAACTCTGATCACCCAATACCACCCTCACATTACGAAAATCAGACATACCCTCCACTCCCTCCTCCCCATCCTGCACACTGATCCCGAGACCAGAGACATCTTTCGGGATAAACCTAGGGTCGTCTTCCGTCGCCCCCCCAACCTCCAAAACATCTTGATCCGAAACACCCCCACCCCTTCCGCACCCCTTCCCCCAGCCGACAGGTGCAACAAACCCAGATGCAAGACCTGCCCCATATTCATCACCTCCCCCCACCCTCCTGATCCCTACAGCGGCAGGTGAGTTCAACCTTCACCCTAAGGGCACCTGCCACTCATCCAACCTAATTTACACCCTCATCTGTCAAATCTGCGGCAACTTCTACCTAGGCGAAACCTCCACCCCCTTGAATCTAAGGATAAATAATCACTGTTCCTCCACCCAAAACTCTGATTTCACAGTTGCCATCCACACCAACAGCCATAACACCACCTTCAATAACTGCTTCCGTGTTGCCATCGTCCACCTTTTACCCCCCCCCCCCCTGCTCTGACACATCTTTCCGCAGGCGATGGGAAAGGGCCTATATAGCAGGCATGCACGCCACTATACCCCCCGGACTCAACCTAGCCAACCAGTAACTCTTTCCTCTCCTCCCCGAAACTACCCACCCACCTTACAGTAAACACTGGCTAAAGTATTTCGTGTTTCCTTTCAACTGTTTCTGGCAACACTGACCGTAGAGACGCTACGGTCAGTATTCTGTGCCTCTACTCAAAGTGTCGTCGATCTTTTATCTACCTTCATGAAAATGCGACTCAGATCGCGAAATATTGAATTATTTCTATTCGTATGGCAAGTGTTTACTGTCTCTTTCATTATTTGTATATATATATATATCAGGCACGTATATTCTAGGCTACCTAGGCTATCGCCGAAGCCCATATTAAAATACAGGAAATAATAAACTAGCAAATTTAACCGATGCTTCATTCTCACGTAACGGCCAGGGTGGAAAGCGCTAGTGTAAGGTCGTCTTTATTACCCATGACGTATTTGTGCTGGCAGGGACGACCTTGGTGGTCCCTGGTGCTGGCTTCCAACCCCAAGCGCTGGAGAGTGAAGACTTCGCTGCATCCTGGCGATGTTGTAGTGTTGCCAACAATGGAAATACGAAATTCGCTAAATCGCTGGGGAAAAAAATATATGCGGGGGTGTCAATGCAAATTATTCAAGCTAGGGGGATGCCTCATGAAAATTACATCACCTCCCCCCCCCCCTCTCCATACCTTCGAGCATTGCCCGTCTCTCTTACAGTTCCATGAATTTCGTCACATACAAGCATTATAAATCCGCCAAATTTAGTGATTTTCCCCTGAAGGTGGCACTCTGCTTCTCCATGAAATTCGACTGTGGTCGCAGCCGGTCGCTGATGACGTCAGCCATGTTGCCATCCTGTTTACTTCTATTTCAAGCATACCCCCTCCCACATCCCCCCGCTGTCAAAATGTCAAAACCTTCGCCCTCGCGGTGGGGGTTTTGGCCCGAGTCATCCTAATGAAATACGTTTGGCAACATAAACAATCCATGTTGTCATAGCAACCATTCACGCACGTGTTTTCAACCACGCGGGTCGGTGGTGGTTTCCGCAAAAGGAAGGGATATATGGTCAAACTTGTGTCAGAGATCCGAGTTCTTTGTGTCGCCCGCGTATCGTGTTCATGGATGGGAATCCTTTTGTTGTGCTGTGTTTTTGTTCCGTGAGCGTGTGAAAATGGATTTAATCACCGAACTTGTCTCCAAGACGCGATTCTCACGGCTTCCTTACGAGGATAGGATGCAAATAATAGAGACAGGTAGGCCTCTTCCACCTCCTCCGGACCTTACAGTCGTGCAGAAAGACAAAAATAAGGTATATATTAGGCGTTTTCACGAGACCAGCTACCAAAAATATCTTTGGTTGACTGGGTCGAGTGCACTTAATAAGTTGTATTGCTGGGCATGTTTGCTTTTTTTCTACCGACAAAAGTCCTTAGAATACAACAGGATTTAGTAATTTAAACTATTTGGTAACTGCTTGCGATAAACACCAAAAATCACTTAGTCATATACGTGCGTTCAGTAACTTACAGACATTCGGTTCTCAAAGAATTGATCATTCCTTGAATTTGCAAGAGAAGATTGCTGACAGTTTGCATAAAGAAAAAGTGAAGGAAAACAGAATTATTATAAGAAGATTAATTAATGCAATAGCATTTCTGGGGAAGCAAGAATGTGCATTTAGGGGCCACAATTAGCAACACAGGGACAAGCGCGGCTTAGCAATTTAGCTATAATGACTATTGAGAAAGGGGTTCTAATGAACATCAGAAATTCATGTGAGGACACATTCTTCGATAAAGTGACAAAAAAAAATTCACGGAAAAGGAGAGAAGAATGGAGTTTACCTTCAAGTAAGGTAAGAAGTTAATTATTATTTCATACTCGCATGAAGGTCCTACATATTGCATGTTATAGACCGCTCCTCTTTATAAATAAGCATGAAATACTTTAGTTTATGTCCATTGCCTACTATTGTTGTTTTTAATGGCAAGATATCGATGTAAACAAAAAAAATCGAAAATGAATGCGGAAGAGCCCCCCCCTCTTTTTTGCCGGACACATTTTCATTTAAAATTCAAACACTACTATATTTGGAGATAGCCCTGATCTTGGTCTCAGCATACGCCACTGATATATATATATATATATATATATATATGTATATATATATATATATATATATATACTAATGATGAAGGAGACAGTAAACACTTACCACACGAAGAGAAATTATTCTATATTTCGCGATCTGAGTCGCATTTTCAAGTTAGAAGGAAAAAGATCGGCGTTACTAGGAGAACAGGCACAGAATACTGACCGTAGCGTCTCTACGATCACTGTTGCCAGAAACAGTTGATAGACGATGAAAAGTACTTTAACCAGTGTTTACTGTAAGGTGGGTGGGTAGTTTCGGGGAAGAGAGGAAAGGGTTACTGGTTGGCTAGGTTGAGTCCGGGGGGAATAGTGACGTGCATGCCTGCTATATAGGCCCTTTCCCATTGCCTGCGGAAAGATGTGTCAGAGTGGGAGGGAGGGGGGGGGGGTAAAACATGGATGATGGCAACACGGAAGCAGTTATTGAAGGTGGTGTTATGGCTGTTGGTGTGGAAGGCAACTGTGAAATTGGAGTTTTGGGTGGAGGAACGGTGATTATTGATCCTTACATTCAAGGGAGTGGAGGTTTCGTCTACGTAGAAGTTGCCGCAGATTTGGCAGATGAGGGTGTAAATTAGGTTGGATGAGTGGCAGGTGCCCTTAGGGTGAAGGGTGAAATCACCTGCCACTGTGGGGATCAGGAGGGTGGGGGAGGTGATGAGTATGGGGCAGGTATTGCATCTGGGTTTGTTGCACCTGTGAGCTGGGGGTAGTGGTGTGGAAGGGGTGGGAGTGTTTCGGACCCAGATGTTTTGGAGGTTGGGGGGGCGACGGAAGACGACCCTAGGTTATCCCAAAAGATGTCCCTGGTGTCAGGATCACTGTCCAGGATGGGGAGGAGGGAGTGGAGGGTATGTCTGATTTTCATAATGTGGAGGTGGTATTGGGTGATCAGAGTTGGAGGGTTGGTTTTGGGTTGTTTGGTGTGGGTGTGGGAGTTGGCTCTAGTGATTTGTTTGTTGATGAGGGTGGAGGGGTAGGCACGGTTGGTTAGGGCTTGGTGCAGGCGTAGGTTGTAGTTTTGGCGGGATGAGGGGGATGAGTTGAGGCGCTGGCCTCTGAGGGCAAGGGAAAATGGGATGGCTTTTTTGGTGTGGTAGGGGTGTGAGCTGGAGTAGTGGAGATACTGGAGGTGGTTGGTCGGTTTGATGTGTATGGAAGTTTCCAAGTGGTCTCCCGCAATGTGGATGTATACATCTAGGAAGGTCACTTGGACTTTGGAGTGGAACCAGGTGAATTTGAGAGTAGTGAAGTCGTTAAGTTGGTTTAGGAATGTGGTGAGGGAGGGTTCGCCATGTGTCCAGAGGAGAAAAATGTCATCTATGAATCTGAGCCAGAGGAGTGGTTTCAGTTGCTGGGAGTCAATGAATTCCTGTTCCAGCCTACCCATGAACAGGTTGGCATAAGAGGGGGCCATGCGGGTACCCATAGCTGTGCCATGTATCTGCAGGTAATGTTGATCACCGAAGCAGAAGTTATTGCAGGTAAGTTCAAGGTTGGCTAGTTGTATCAAGAAGTGAGTGCTGGGATTGTGAGGTTTGGGTCGGCTGTTAAGGAATGATTCCGTGGCACGGAGACCATGGGCATGGGGAATATTAGTGTAGAGACTTAGGTGGACGTATTTTTGGGCCAAGAATCCCCCCTCCAATGCTAATCCCCCAGACATACATCCCAGTCTCCTCCAATTCTGCTCCCCCATCCCCCCATGATCCCCCCTCCCATCCCAACAACCACCCCCTTGAAAGATACATCACCTCTGTTGTCAACAATGTTTCCGACAGTACATACCTCCAAAACTCCTATTCCCACCACAATCTAAACTCAGCCCAGCACCAAGCCCTCCGGTTCCTCTGCAACAACCCGGACATCAAAATTCTCCCCGCCGATAAAGGGTCCACCACAGTAGTCATGAACTCCTCTGACTATGTGGCGGAAGCCTCCCGTCAACTCTCTGATTCATCTACCACACACCTAGACAAAATTCGGGATTTTGTCCTCTCCCGATACCCCCTGAAGACCTATCCAATTCCACCATCTCCTCACTCATACCTGACAACCTCTGCACCTCCACTTTTACCTCCTCCCGAAAATTCACAAACCGAACAACCCCAGGAGACCCATTGTGTCCAGCTACAATTCACCCACTGAACGCATTTCAGCCTTTCTAGACTCTCACCTCCAACCCCTCGTCCAAGCCCTGCCCTCCTACCTCCGTGACACCAACCACTTCCTTAACATCATCCAAAACTTACACCATCCCTACCACCTAACACCATCCTCACAACAGTTGATGTCACATCCCTCTACACTAATATTCCCCATGCCCATGGCCTCCGTGCCACAGAATCATTCCTTAACAGCCGACCCAAACCCCACAATCCCAGCACTCACTTCTTGATACAACTAGCCAACCTTGAACTTACCTGCAACAACTTCTGCTTCGGTGATCAACATTACCTGCAGATACATGGGACAGCTATGGGTACCCGCATGGCCCCCTCTTATGCCAACCTGTTCATGGGCAGGCTGGAACAGGAATTCCTTGACTCCCAGCAACTGAAACCACTCCTCTGGCTCAGATTCATAGATGACATTTTTCTCCTCTGGACACATGGCGAACCCTCCCTCACCACATTCCTAAACCAACTTAACGACTTCACTACCCTCAAATTCACCTGGTTCCACTCCAAAGTCCAAGTGACCTTCCTAGATGTATACATCCACATTGCGGGAGACCACTTGGAAACATCCATACACATCAAACCGACCAACCACCTCCAGTATCTCCACTACTCCAGCTCACACCCCTACCACACCAAAAAAGCCATCCCATTTTCCCTTGCCCTCAGAGGCCAGCGCCTCAACTCATCCCCCTCATCCCGCCAAAACTACAACCTACGCCTGCACCAAGCCCTAACCAACCGTGCCTACCCCTCCACCCTCATCAACAAACAAATCACTAGAGCCAACTCCCACACCCACACCAAACAACCCAAAACCAACCCTCCAACTTCGATCACCCAATACCACCTCCACATTATGAAAATCAGACATACCCTCCACTCCCTCCTCCCCATCCTGGACAGTGATCCTGACACCAGGGACATCTTTTGGGATAACCTAGGGTCGTCTTCCGTCGCCCCCCCAACCTCCAAAACATCTGGGTCCGAAACACTCCCACCCCTTCCACACCACTACCCCCAGCTCACAGGTGCAACAAACCCAGATGCAATACCTGCCCCATACTCATCACCTCCCCCACCCTCCTGATCCCCACAGTGGCAGGTGATTTCACCCTTCACCCTAAGGGCACCTGCCACTCATCCAACCTAATTTACACCCTCATCTGCCAAATCTGCGGCAACTTCTACGTAGACGAAACCTCCACTCCCTTGAATGTAAGGATCAATAATCACCGTTCCTCCACCCAAAACTCCAATTTCACAGTTGCCTTCCACACCAACAGCCATAACACCACCTTCAATAACTGCTTCCGTGTTGCCATCATCCATGTTTTACCCCCCCCCCTCCCTCCCACTCTGACACATCTTTCCGCAGGCAATGGGAAAGGGCCTATATAGCAGGCATGCACGTCACTATTCCCCCCGGACTCAACCTAGCCAACCAGTAACCCTTTCCTCTCTTCCCCGAAACTACCCACCCACCTTACAGTAAACACTGGTTAAAGTACTTTTCGTCATCTATCAACTGTTTCTGGCAACAGTGATCGTAGAGACGC
This sequence comes from Lepisma saccharinum, assembly GCF_977018435.1. NCBI lineage: Eukaryota > Metazoa > Arthropoda > Insecta > Zygentoma > Lepismatidae > Lepisma > Lepisma saccharinum. The sequence continues at coordinate 214,998,536 of NC_139230.1, read as the reverse complement.
TACGGTCAGTATTCTGTGCCTCTTCTCCTAGTAACGCCGATCTTTTTCCTTCTAACTTGAAAATGCGACTCAGATCGCGAAATATGGAATAATTTCTCTTCGTGTGGTAAGTGTTTACTGTCTCCTTCATCATTAGTATTTATCCGCCCTTCTGGCACCTTTTCTGATCCTATTCCTGTGTTATATATATATATATCACCAGATAATCCGACTTAGGATTTCCTACTAGCAAGCTATGTGGAGACAAAAAACATATTAGAAGAGGACTTTTCAGCTAAGGAAGGCAAGAACCCTACTCATGAAGTTGCTACACAGATAAAAGAAGATATGAAAGGTATAAAAAAAAATTAAGTTTGGCCTCCATCACCTCATATGAAATACGTTGTCATGCCTCCCTCATTGCTATCCTTTTTGCAAAACATTATTGGATATTTTGTCACCTCAAATGTCTAGACCATTATGGTCCATTGCACAAGATATAAATATATGCTATTTGCAAAGGTACACCACCCAAAATTTATCTGGCTGCCCTGGAGCACCTCTAACACCAGAAATTGTTAATGTGTCAACACAGCTCTTGAGCACCAGCAGAAGACAGCAAACTTTACTAGATGAAAAAGAAAGTGATGAAGGATTTATATCCCTTCTTATCACATGAAGTGTGGAACTCTATTCCAACATATTAATTGGCAAGAAAATGGAAAACTTAAATATGAGGAACAATCTTGGAGAATAATTGTGATTCTGCATGTTAAAATTGGGAGCAGAGAAACTTTTGTGAAGTTTCAAACTTTGCAAAGTGCTGTGCAAATGCCCTGAAATTAATATTTATCACAATCTGCAGCAAAATTGTGATCACAAAATGGGAATGTGATTGCTTGCACAATCATCTACATTTTCTTCAAGTAATGTCATACTGCAGTTGGTAAAATGCTTGAGCATTAGTCGTCTATTTTTCATTAAGATTTGTTTCATATCAAGTGTAGTAATTAAGTGAAATAATTTTGTTTCAGAATTGTTGGTAATAATCAATTTGATAGAGAATTCAAATCCAAACTCTGGTTTGTTTTTTTTAGTATGGAATTGAGATTTGTTGAGTGCGAACTGTACTCATTAATTGACATAATTTTGTTTCAGAATGTGTGTAATAATTAATTAAATGTGTAATTCAAAGAATGTTTTCATCTGCTCAGCTTCTTTGATTTTCTTCTGATGAAGTTTCAAGATATAAAAAAGAAAGACAAGATTTATTTCACACCCCACTGTGGTTGAAGGATTTAAACTTTCAGCTCAATTCAGAAGTAGTACACATGAAAAGTTGTGTACATGTGTTGTAACTATTTTACATTGCATATTTTCTTCCAAAAGCAATACAAAATTACATCAAAGTGAATGGAAAATATTGCTTTTGCTTTTCACTGCATATGTGAAATGGTTGTCAAAATCCAAGAGAAAGTATTTGATCAAAGAAGAAATGTGCTACCTATCCATTTTCTACACATATCACATGGTATTTGATTGCCTGTTGAAAACTTAACCTTACCATCTTTTGAAAGGGATCAATGAATATTTTTCCCAATGCCCATTTCCAGAGCCATTCATGGTTTCCAAGACACTAAATGTTATTTATAGTGGTACAGAATTTAAGACTTAATGCTAAAAAACATGCTGGACATTGAGGCCAATGTGACTGAAAACAGCCTCCCCTTCCAGATTCATCAGACTGGGATTTGGCAGGGGTATTTATACTTGGTGACAGTCATTAACCCATGAAATTGTACATATAACCATGTGAGAACCAGAAAACCTAACCTAACTTCAAAAATGTGTGTCTGCGACAATGATTTTGCAATAATTAAAACTTGGCCTGTAAAAATACCATACACAACTTAAAATAAAGATGAAACTTACCATTTTTTTGCTTCTTACATTGTTCTTCAAGCCCATAGTTTGCAGTTCGCAGTTCAATAAGCTGGGTCTGCAATATAAGTTCAAAAAAAAAATATTTTAATTTACACAATGATAACATAAAAAAGTAAAGTTCAAATTTTGAAGCAGTGTACATGCATAGTACATGTAAGTACTATTTAAAATAAATTTATCAAGTATGAGCTTTCAAGGTTTGCAACATGCAGACACCTTAACAAAAAGGAAAAGAATGTTCAGAATGTTTAATAATTATTTCCAAGTTTCATAGAAGAAAGACGAAGTATTGCAGAATTGTAGAAATGATTGCTACAGTAAATGTAAAATTTGGTGAAAGCAATTAGCACTGTTTGCAGTTCATCGACGAAAAGAAGATGTACAAGGCACCTTGTGCTAATATCTCCACTTCCCAACAACAAGGGATTCTACAGATAATTGCTCACACAAGGCTAAAACATAATTGAGAAAGAACCAACATGACATGTTGAAAACATTCAGGGAAGTTATTGTAATGCTAAGAGCCCTCAACCTGACCTGCCTAATATAACTATAAAACACCTTCGCATCACACACATGTGAACTAGATGGCAGCAGCAGTCTGTAACCAAGATCACAGTAAACGAATGGCTGATTGCAAGCAGTGCCGGATTAACAACCTTTGGGGCCATGAAGCAAGATAACCAACAGGGCCCCCTCTGACCCCTCTCACCCTTTAGTTTTTTGCCTTCCCATTTCTAATCTCAGATTGATGTGCCTGCCTGAAAGTAGAGTTTAAACACTTAATACAACTAATTTTGTACTAATTTAGGATTCTTATAGTAAATATGTTTGAAGGGAAAAACACTCCCACAACTCATTGATTAAACAAGTTCATAGAAAATAAATGTATTTTATTTTTTATGTAGCCTATAGCCTATTTACAAAGTCGTTAGTCAACATAAAAAACCAAAGCCATATCATAATTAATATTGAATTATCTGAAATAAACAACCCGGAAAATAAAACAAAAGTATATAAATGTAAAAATTGCATTGGGCACTTATATCAAAGAAAATTATGATTTTTGCCTGAAGAAAAATTTTATAAAAAAAATGTAATTCGCTTACTATTTTCTATAAGAACATGAAAAAATTTGACCAAAAACTTTGCTTGCTTACTCATAAATGTAAACCTTAAAAACTACAAATCCCACAAGTGGAAATGGTAAGTAATGTAATGCCTAAAATATCGGGGAGAAAAAAATAAAAATATATTTACAACCAGGACTACGCAGATAGATAACAGTGATGAGTCACCCTTACCCCACCTTCCCCTTCTCCATGCCAGCCACACACAAAGGAAGGTGAAGGCATCAACGACAGTCAGCTGTTTGTCTAGGCATGGTGGTGCCGTGGACATTTGACATTGCTATACCTCACCTCACCCTCTCACAATCAAACTTCGTCTTATGCAGCAAGTTCTAATCTTGACTAACGAAAATAACGATTTTACATTAAGGACAACATTTAATAAGCAAATGTCCAAACAAGAAGCTGTTATTGTTATCAATCGTTTATTATATTAAACTTTTGTTTTTTTCTGTCCAAGATAGCTGTCACACAGGCCCCCGGTGGGGCCCCTTGGGGACCTAAAGCGGATCCTTTCTTTGCTTTATGGTTAATCCGCCACTGGTTGCAAGATAAAGACATACAGGAGCATACAAAAGTGAAAAAACATTCTCAAGCAAACACGCAGTAAGTAATCGTTATTGTGTTAACACACAAGTATCATATGTGTTAACAGACATAAATAGAAATTGAACCCTGAAAAAAATGCCTGTGAAACCATGATGAAATTGGAATTAAACAATTGGTACTTTGGCTGAACTTATAAATGAATCAAATCGTTATTTGATTTATCTTCTAGTGTCTTCATTTTTGACTGCTGTTTGCTGAAAATGGCTAAGTTCCACTGTTTAATTCTGAACAAATTAAGGTACACATGATTTTGTTACAGGGATCAATTTCCACTTATGTCTGTTAACAAACACTCCAGTCTTGGTGCTGACTTATGCCTGTTTCCTGGAGAACAATTTTCCTTCCATATTCTCCTATATGCTTCTCAGTTTGCGAGTAGCTATCATTTACTATAGTATTGGATAAGGACTGCTGATGTCATCTATTTCACATGTGTGCGAACAAAAGGAAATGTCTGGCAATGCTTTCATTGTTAGCTTAAGTGAGACAGGTTTAGAGTTCTTTGCATTAAAATAATGGTAATAAATGCTTCCCACACATAATCACATAATATCTGATCTCAAACACAAAAGCCCCCTTCAATCTTTGCACAAAAATCTGCAAAGTGCAGATGTTCACGTAAGCTACTTTTCAAAGCATAATTTAACCAGTAAATAACACTTAGTAAAGGTTTTTACTGTGTGAATTATTTTCTCCAAGATTCGATTGACTGATTGGGCTTATTTTACTTCGCTTCTCTGCCACTTGTGGCTAATCGCGAAGATGAGGCTAATAGGATTAAATTAATGGGAACACTCAAAAAGAACACCCATGCCCAGGCTGGGATTCGAACCCAAGACCCCAGCATCCTAGTGTGCTGGGCAAACCACTAATGCCACAAAGATTAGCTATCCAAGCTTCAAAATTCCTTCCATCATTTCCTGTATTCTAAAGCACTTCCTCCTATAAAACTTGCAAAAATTCATTAAACAATTGGAACATTATAAAAATCCTAGAAAAATAAATAGCTAAGATCCACACCAATGAAGCCACTTTACACCAGTGATTGCCAAACTATCGATCGCAAGCTTCCGGTAGCTCACGGGGCCATTTCCAGTAGCTCATGAGGAGTTTGCAGAGAAATTAAAAATAATAATTTGATGTGATTTGATTTTTGTAATTTAGTGTTAATTTTCTGCCACTTTTAGCAAGTGGCGACAATGAGGATGAGTGATGAAAATGATAAATGGGCACTCACAAGAGAAAACACACACTCCTGCCGGGATTCAAACCCGAGGGCTCTGGCATCTTAGTGTTGTGAAAAAATGATTCTATACACCAACAAAGGATCATAAAAGTTCAATCCACACTTGGTAGGTCATCATGCCTTTTCAAATGCGGAATGTAGCTCAATGGCTCGGTGAGTTTGGAGACCTCTGCTTTACACAATGTATATATTACATTATAATCATTCAAATTAAGTTTGACTCGTCTTTGAGATGTTATCAAGAAATATACTAAAACTAAATTATTCACGATTCTTCCTAGATGTTACGTTTTCCTATCTTTATATTTTACTTTGTTTACAACTTTGTTATTCGTGTTTCCAGTTGAATGTAGTGAGATTTTAAAATGTATTTATGTATTGCAAATTTTATAAATATACATTGACAAAAAATGGAACGACTTAAGATGACCGGACCCCTCTCCTATTTTCTTCATATTTGGCATACTCACTAATTGAGGTCTCCTAACCATGAATCTGAAGTTAAAAATTGTCAGAAATATTTATAAATTGCAAAAGGTAAATGTTTACTATCCTTCAGACACCTATAACTTCTGAGTTTCGTCAATTTTTGACATTTGTACTTACCTATCTGCTTCGCGGATCATTTTTTAACGTGTATTCACGTTTTTTTGATCATTTTTTTTAAAAAAAAAGTGTTTTTGTAACTGAAGAACGTACGTTTCCGCAAATGGTTTGTGGGGCTATGCGAGAATGGTGTGTGGGGCTATGCATATTTTTTTTCGAAACCAATTTTTAACTATTGTAACCTATTGTGACCCTACCTAACCTAACCTTACCAGAAATGGTTCGTGGGGCTATGCGTCAGTGGTTGAATTTCCGCTATGAAACATTCCCACATCACACAAAACACCTTCCAGATGTTAGACAATACTAGAGGAACTTATTATGGTAAGTAGTTTCTTCCGTAGAAATGAAGAAATCTGCCCGAAGGATAGTAAACTAGTACCGAAAAGGGTACCGCTATGCATATGAGGTAAGTAGAAATAAATTTTATTTGAAAATAAACGAGTTAAATGTGTTTCCGGCATATCTAACTGGTACCCGAAAGGATATATATTCCTGATCCTACCACGACACCAAATTTTAATTATGTTTACCTAACATAACCGAAACTAACCTCACCACACGTCAATGGTTCGCAATTATTTTGCAATTCCTAGACGTATCCGACCAATTTTAACTTCAGATTCGTCATTAGCAGGCCTCACTTAGTAAGTATGTCAAATATGAAGAAATCTGTCCGATGAATAGTAAATTAGTAACAAAACATCTAATTTAGAACATACATTTAGATACTTGCTCACGACATACAAAAACCTTTTGACAACTTCCTCCTACGTCTTACGACTACTTCCAATATAGTTGTTTTGTTTTATTCCTTCGAATCTTGGAAAATGAAAACGATATAACGTTAAAATACAAACCTGCAATCTTTGAAACTCTTCTTCTGATAAGTGTGATGCCATAGCTCCGGTTTTTCCAAAATTATACAATTCAATATCACGTAAAATATCCGTCTTTCTGCTATAAGAAGACATACACAGTGTTGTAAACAATTGAAACGCGGAAGTTGCTAATCTCGGGCCCGTTCCGAAAGTCACACGAGTTTAACGCGTTAAACGAGTTACTGTAACTTAACTTTTAACTGGTTGTCCCATAAGTGCTTCCGTGCGTTTCGTGAGGTTCATTATGCTGTCCCAAAAGTATTATTCCGCACGTCTCTCGTGAAAGAATGAGATTCACCAAACGCACGGGCCAGGAGGCTGGTTTAAAAGTAAAACTGCACTAGTTCGGAAAATGTATTACAATTTTAACAGAGAGCGATATGAAGCAACTAGGGGTGTGAGGGACAGAATTTTTTTGGTCGGAACGGGAATTCTTTTTGATCTCGACATTCGGGACGGGAAAAATTCGTCCTTTCCCGACAAAGTTGGGAAATTTTCGGGACGTGAAATGTTCGAAATTTCCCGAGGCTCAGAAAACCTCGAAATCTACACGTCATTTTCAACTTAAGTGATTGTTTTTGCATTTCTGGAATAAAATCAAACAATTTCTAATAAGTTCCAAACACTTGCAATGCAGAAAACGTCGAGAATAGATAACTTTTTAAAATGACCATTCGGTATTTCCCGACTTCTCGGGATAACATCCGCAGGATGAGTGTACCTCAACTATTCTTACAATGTGATTGAAATGAGTAACGGTCAGTGGCGTACGCAAGGGAGGGGTTACGGGGTTTAAACCCCCCTTGAGCTTTTGAAATATTATGAAAAATTCTGTGGAAAAAAATTTAAAATGGCCGATTTATCACAGTCAAAGATCTGCGACAATACTACTACTACTATTAATAATAATAATAAAAATAATAATAATTTGAATTATTATTCGCATGCAGCACTGAGAAAAGCACAGCATTCCAAACACACGCGTCTTTCAGAGTGAATGCTTTGAAAATAAACAGAATTCTTGAAAATAAAATATGACGGCAACTATGATTTAAAAGAGAAAAAAGTTGTTTTGTATCTCATCTGCAACAATGTTCAATCAACATGTATTTTTTTGTGTGTGAAGAATGAGCATTAACTAAAGAAAGTTCTTTTTATTCGTTGTAAGTGGCTAATGTATAGACAAAGGCTAGACAGACAAGAATAGCTACACTGTAACCAGTCCACTTTCCCATTGTTTTCCGCGGCACGTTTCAATTTCTAAATTCAATTTACAACAATTTTAACTATTGTAAAATGTTTTGTTTGTAAGAACAGCGAGACAATCCAGATGTGAATTATCGGGGACATTTATGCGGGGACAAAGCCGGAAAAATTACAACCAATTCCAGGAATCGATCACGGATCTCCTGAGTGGTTGTCAGACACCCTACCGACCAGACTACCGCTGCTCCTTGGATGAGTTCCATACTTTGATTATTTCAATTTATTTAAATATATGTTCTTGTTTTTATGGATTTCCTTCACACTTAAAATGTCTCACCTCGTTAACTAGACAATTATTTCGTAACAAAGAAACAAAAAAAAACTAGAATTTGTCAAAAATCGAATGACTAGAAACTAATTTCGGTCTATTGCTTTCATAAATACTATATTTATATAGATCTCTACTACTTAATAGTGGTAGTGGTACTAGTAGTATTATTAGTAGTAATTCAACTAATTAATTAATTATAAGTATTTTTAATCAATTATGAGTATTATTATTTAATTAAAGTGTAATAAAACAATGGTAATGTGAATTTGGAGAAAGTTTTAGAAATAACCCCCCCTTGATGTAATCCTGTGTACGCTACTGGTAACGGTGTTCGCAGCAGAGTTTATTTTTGCCAGAAGGACATGCTTTACGCTGGACGCCTGCGCTCTCGTCTAAAGCAAAGAGAATGGGATGTCTGAAAAATAACTGGTTTCACCAGGTTCGCAATTCGTTCGTTTCGTTAAGACATAGATTGGTTAAGAGATTTTCGGAACGCACCCCCGTCTCCCACAAAAGATCTCACTTATCGCACACGTCTGAAACAACTTTCTGGTCAAGCACCGTCCTTTGCCTTTTGACGTAAACGCCGAATGCTTTCATTTTTGGGCTAACAAAATGCTTTCGTTGTTAGGTTAGGCATGTTAGGTTTAGTCAAGTCCCGAAAAATGCAGGGTATTTTAGTAAGGTTATAGAAGGGGAGCTATATTCATTCTATGCTATATTTAAACCTCGCTGCACCGTAGGTGGTCAACAGATGGCGCGGCGGTCTACTTTTGCTGTTTCCAGCACAAAATGGGTGGAGAGCTCTTTCGGTGGCAGTGACGTGAGTTCCAAACGTCCTTATTGGTCAGATCTCTTGTACCCCACGAAGCCGGTTACTAATGGCAGGGGCTCCCTTCCAGCACCGCTGTTAGCTTAGGAGAGGGGGGTGCGATGCGTGCCAGCCCCCACAAATCTCTTCCCAATCTTTTCGTGAAAGTAAGGTTGCCCTTGCCTTTCCTGTGTAATTGATAACAGCTTCTCTGAGTGCTTAAAGGCGAAATTGGTAATGTAAAATATAGGGATTTTCAACTGGCGCCTGAATTTTCAAATTCAGTTCTCAAAAACTTTTTTTTTAATAATTCAACTTCTCTTATGGAAATTTTCATTATCATTTTTAAAATATCGAGTGCAGCATGTGTTTTCTGCAACACGTGTATCATTAAATCAGAATAACAAACATGCCATATAATTCTTGAAATTTACTGAAAGTAAGACTTCGACTATATTCCTAACAATAATCTCCATGATTTCAAGTGTATCGCCATTATTTGCATTTATCGGTCGTGGTGAAATTTGAAACATTTAACAATTTTTCTAAGGCACCCTTCTGTTTTTGCAGTTCTTAAAAATTAATATCTACTATTGACGAAATGCTATGAACAATACCTCTAGTTTCCTCGATCATTATGAATTAAATATTCACCATACTCCTAAAACTTGTAAGGTTATTGTTTGTTTTTATTTTCGAAGAGTGTCAGTAATGTCAATTCACCTCGTATGTGGAGTGAGTTGACCATATGTTCGGGGTCAGTTGTCAATACTTGTAGTTCTACCCTTGATATGGTTTGGAATACTTTATTACAAACGATACACTGCCTTTAAAATTACAGATTACAAAAATGTTATCTAATGAACAGCATAATATGTAAAATAAATGTTTCAAACTAAAGAAAAAAAGATTACATTTCGAAGAATTTACTCATTTTTCTTACCCATTGTTTATTATTTTTACTTTTACATCACAAAAGCAAATGCAATAGGCTGTCAGTAGTCCAATCAAGCCGGTTCAACGCCTTCTTTTGGGGCTCGGTGGGGCTCGCAGTGTTGCCAACCGCTTATTCGAAAAAATCACCAAGGTTTTTGGTCTAACCTAACCTAAAACAGCAAGGAGTTGGCAACTTTGCTTGAGAGTTCACAAACCGGAAGTGGGGCTCGGTGGGGCTCGCAGTGTTGCCAACTTCTTACTCGAAAAAATCACCAAGGTTTTTTTTGGTCTAACCTAACCTAAAGCAAGGAGCTGGCAATCTTGCTTGAGAGTTCTGCAACCGGAAGTGGGGCTCGCAGTGTTGCCAACACCTACTCGAAAAAAAAATCACCAAGGTTTTTCTTGGTCTAACCTAGCCTAAAGCAAGGAGCTGGCAATCTTGCTTGAGACTTGCGTTACAGTGCATAAAGCAAGGTTGCCAACCCACTGGTATTTTTGCCATAGCCTTTTACAAAAAAAAGAGAGAGGGAAGAGTTAAACAACCGACAGCTTACCCGCAGCTTTTTTTTGCTCTAACCTAACCTAAAGCAAGGAGCTGGCAATCTTGCTTGAGGCTTGCCTTACAGTGCATAAAGCAAGGTTGCCAACCCACTGGCACTTTTGCCATAGCTTTTTACAAGAAAAAAAAGAGAGGGAAGAGTTAAACAACCGACAGCTTACCTACAGCCTTTTTTGCTCTAACCTAACCTAAAGCAAGGAGCTGGCAATTTTGCTTGTGCAATGAACCCGGTTGACCACCCTCAAGTGGAGATCAGCGTTGCCAACTCTTCACTCGAAAAAAAATCACCAAGTTTTTTTTTGGTCTAACCTAACCTAAAGCAAGGAGCTGGCAACTTTGCTTGTGCAATCAACCCGGTTGACCCCCCTCAAGTAAAAATCAGCGTTGCCAACTCCTCACTCGAAAAAAAATCACCAAGGTTTTTTTTGGTCTAACCTAGCCTAAAGCAAGGAGCTGGCAATTTTGCTTGAGGCTTGCCTTACAGCGCATAAAGCAATGTTGCCAACCTACACACACTAAACAAGGAAAGCCGACAACAAATATGTATTGCCGTAAAAGAGAGAGAGATAAGTAGATAGTAATATAGTATGTGTGTGCGTGTGCGCGTATAATATGTAGCATTATTAACTAGAGTGTGTTGGCAATTTACTTACAACTAAAAAAAATAGAGATGCCAACTTTGCTGTAAGATGAAGAGAGAGAGAGAGAGATTTATGGCTGGCAAGAGTAATGAGCGAATGCACCATATCGTAATTTTCCAACTCCGTATATCGTGACCTTTGTAAACCTCTCTCGGGGGAATATTGTAATACAAACAAACAAACAAAATAATAATGGTTGTTTTTAGGATGCCTGGCCCCTATAACCTCGCCAGGGTGCGTGGTGCCCAACCAAAAATGTAAAAGTTTTCTAATGGCTGCGGTTATAGATTACCGCACCTCTGTAGAGTTTCACGTGTTTTTTTCTCAAACTTCTTATATATTTTTTTAAATTTTTTACAGGGTTTATTAAAATACATATTTGAGGAAAACAACGCCACCCATATATAAATAAACCCCTCAAACTAACACTAATTAGAATTAGCCTGCAAAATTTTTCTCGTAAGATATTTTTTTGTAAACACTCTACCACCAACAGATCACATATAAATAAACATACCCCCCAAAAAAATGCAATCTGAGAAAAGTTGCCCTGTGTGCAAGAGAACCATATCAAGCAAACGTTTTGCAAGACATTGTCGCACCTGCGTGCCAGGCAAGCATTTGGCTGCCACCGAACCATGTCCCAGGTGCGGTATACATATTACTATTGATAATTTGAAGAGGCATATAACATCATGCAAAATTGTCGTCGAAGCACCTGTTCCACAACCGTCGACCAGCTCGACCAAGAGGAAAGCGGAGGCCGACTCGCCACCATCCGCCAAACGCGTCAAGCCTGCGATGAAAGCGGACCGGTCTGCTTTCGGAGGAATATTAGAAGATTATGTCCTATTGTCGGACGGCTCTTGCGATGTTCGTAGCTTTTTAGAGGAGAAGCGAGCAGAGATAGTTTCTATTCTTAGTAATGCACTGGCTACGCACTCCTCCACTAAATTCTACGGTACGCTATGTTGCACATACAAGAAGCCGACCGATGAAAGATACACTTTCTTTCATGCAACGAAAGCAAAAACGCTGCATCTGGCGGATGGTGACAGCATTGGGGAAATTTACGACAAGTTTACCGAAGAGCTGCTTGTTAAACAGGAGGAGCACGAGGCCACAGGCTCGGGCGGTTCGCTGTGTGGAGAACCCCATAAATTGTGTGTTACTTTTAGTCAGTTTGCACCAATGTCCGGGTCTAGTTACGTCCCTCTACCACCAGATGTTGCAGCAAAGAAGGCTGTTCTGAATATTCAGAACAGGGATAACAAGTGCTTCGTCTGGTCGGTGCTAGCAGCGTTGCACCCCGTCGACTGGAAAAACCATCCACACCGAGTTAACCACTACCTACCCTACGAGGCAGAGCTGGAAGTTGCCATGGCTGGGATCGACTACCCGGTAGAGGTCCCGGACATTCGAAAGTTCGAGGCTCGTACACACAACCCTCGGTTGGCCATCAACGTTTACGGTCTCACTGACGAAAATGCAGTGTACCCTATTCGCGTGAGCGACGTAGACGTTGATGGTGCGCAGGAAATCCATCTCCTACTTATCAAGAACGAGACCTATCACCACTACACGCTTATCCGTTCCCTCTCCCGGTTGGTGTCGAGCCAAACAAGCAAACACGAACACCACATAGAAGTTTGTCGCAGGTGCTTGTCAACTTTTGACAATCAAAAACAGCAGGACTACCAACATGTTCGAGGCTCCAACATCGCTGCAGAGAAGCTTGCCAGCCACAAGATCTACTGTAGTAACAACGAGCCTGGTGTGGCAGTCTTGCCCAAACCTGGTACTGTGGAGCGTTTCCACATGCACGGTGCCATGGTAGAACATCCCGCTATCATCATCGCGGATTTCGAAGCCTTCCTCAAACCCCTGTCCACTTGCGATCCCGATCCCGAAGTTTCCTCCACCACCCCTTACCAACTCCACGAGGCTTCGAGTTATGCCTACGTTGTGGTGCGACGAGACCAGCACATCGCCCCCGAGCCCTACGTGTACCGTGGTCCCGACGCAGCCAAACACTTCCTCGAGAGGATCGTTGTCGAGGCCAACGAGATAGGGAAGGTACTGTTGGCCCCCAAGTCTATGCTCCCACTGTCTCCCGACGATCAACGTAGACACGACGAGGCCATCGCTTGCCCTGTCTGCGTCAAGGAGTACACCGCCAACAACCGTAAAGTCCAACACCATGATCACTTTAACGGTAGGTATGTTGGTCCTTGGTGCAACAAATGCAACCTCATGGCTCGGGACCCGCGATTTATCCCTGTGTTTTTTCACAATGGCTCGGGATACGACTTCCACCACCTCGTCAAGCATCTTGGGTACGACGACATGCGAATCAACGTCCTGGCGCAGAACGAGGAGCGTTACATTAGCTTGAGTAAGTGGGTGCGAATCCCAGAATCACACTCTACCGTCGAGCTTCGCTTCCTCGACTCCCTGAGGTTCCTCCCGGCCAGCCTCGATGCTCTCGCAGGGAAGCTTAGCGACGAGCAAATGCTTATTACCTCCGGAAACTTTCCGAACTTGGACGCCGGCCTCTTCAAGCGTAAGGGAGTCTATCCCTACGAATACGTCACAGACCCTTCCAAGTTCGCGGAGACGACGCTACCTCCCCAGGCGAAGTTCTACAGTCAGCTGCGAGGGTCGAACATCACCGACGAGGAATATCAACACGCCCAGTCCATGTGGCGCGAGCTGGGCTGTCGAACTCTCGGGGACTACCACGACGTCTACCTCAGACTTGACGTGACGCTCCTCGCCGACGTGTTCCAGACGTTCCGTGCGACCGCAATGAAGATCTACAAGCTGGACCCCGCCTACTTCTACAGTCTCCCCGGACTGGCGTGGTCAGCCATGTTTCTGGTGACGAAGATCAAGCTGGAGCTTCTTTCGAACGTGGACATGATGCTGTTTGTGGAACGCGCCGTGCGGGGTGGAATGGTCCAGGTGTCGCAGCGACACTCGCGCGCCAACAATCACCACATGGCCACTGGCTACGACCCCTCACAACCGTCCAGCTACATCATGTACACGGACGTCAATAACCTCTACGGACACTCCATGATGCAGCCACTCCCTTTTAGAGGCTTCGAGTGGGCTGACCCTTCCAACTTCGACGTCGAAAGCTTCGACGATTCGGAACATGGGTTCTTCGCCGAGGTGGATCTTGAGTTCTCCGAGAAGCTGCAGGATTTGTTCTGCGATCTTCCCCCTACACCCGAGTTCAAGTGTCCACCCGATTCCAACCAGAAGAAGCTCGTCATGGATTTCGAGCCCAAAGAGCGTTATGTCCTGCACTACCAGAATCTCCGGTGGTTGATGCAGCGAGGGGTCACGGTCTGCGCAGTTCACCGCATCCTCAAGTTCGAGCATTCTCCATGGTTGAAGCCATATATTGAAGTCAACACCAAACACCGCACCGCAGCCACGTCCGAGCTTGATAAGGATTTCTTCAAGCTTATGAACAATGCGGTGTTTGGCAAAACTATGGAGAATGTACGGAATCGCATGGACATAAAATTGGTAACGAGGAAAGCACAATGTCGCAGGCTCGTAGCGAACCCGTTATTCAAATCGAGGACCATTTATAACGAGCAGCTTGCTCTGGTGCATATGAGGAAGGGTGAGGTAAAACTCGACAAGCCAATTTATGTTGGTGCCTCAGTATTAGACCTGAGCAAGCTGCACATGTTCGAGACGTACTACGACATATTACGTCCACATTATAGCCACAACATCTCGCTTCTCTACACGGACACGGACAGCTTGGTGTACCACGTCCACTCAGCCGATGCATACGGGGATATAGTCACGGCACCAGCTTTGCTTAACCTCTTCGACACCTCGGGCTATCCCCAGTCGAACAAGTACGGCATCCTGCCCCGAAACAAAAAAGTGCCTGGCAAACTCAAAGACGAGAAGGACGGTGATGTAATTCTCGAGTTTGCAGGTCTTCGCGCCAAGGCCTATGCCATCAAAGCCGAGGGCAGCGTTACCAAGAAGGCCAAGGGTGTCGGCAGACAGGTGGTTCGGGAGCATCTCGCATTCGAGGACTTTGTTGATTGCCTCAAGACCAGGTCGTCGGTTCTAAGAGAAGAACAGCGCATCCAGAGCGTCGACCATGAGTTGACCACAAACAAAGTTAGAAAAATTGCGCTGGATCCCAACGACGACAAGAGGTGCGTTCTCGAGTGTGGTATTCACACATTGCCGTGGGGGCACTATCGCTTAGCAGAAAGCAAAACCTGCAACATATGTCCATCTTCAACAGACGATTCATAAAAACAAAACAAAACAAAAAAAAAAAAAAAAACACTTTGACTGTCATTACAAAAAAAAACTATGACCGTATTCTTAAATAACCAGCATGCCTATGAATTTGTTCGGTTTCAAAAAACAGATCATTATGGAAACCATACCAGATCATGAAGTCTTACCTTCCGTGTTACCTAAACTCAACGGTCTGTTGATCATTCACCTCAACAGCATTTGGACGAAACTGAATGACGATGTGGGCAAGATGTTTTATGTTTTTAATAACAATTTACATTTCTACGAAATTCCGATCGACGGGAAACTTCGGATCACCGTGAATCCGGAAAACGCAGGCGAAATCAAAATTTCTACCGGCAAGAACATTTTTCGAATCAAGCACGACAAGATGCTTTCTAACATTACGTACGATGTGTCCGCAGGAGATTATCTTTACATGGAACTCCTCGGAGATTACGACAAACTTATTCCTCTCTTCGTAGAATTACGAATCGTCTATCCTATTATAAATAACCGTTAACAAAATGCCTAACGACATTTTCGGCAACACCAAGCGTGTGGACCACGCAGAAGAGATTCTCATGTTGGACATTCGAGTTAAGAAGTTGAGGACCGATTTGATCGCTTTGCAGGAAACCTTAAACAAAAGTTTAGAGTCGGAAATCGCTACGCTCCAAACGCAATGTCTCGACCCTATTCTGAAAATCGATTCCGAACTGAAAACGCTCATAAAAAATTATGTCGACGTACCTTCTTACGACAACGTTCAAAATATACAGTTGAGCGTGGATTCGCTTCAAAATGATTTGGCCAAATTACAGCAATTTCAATCGAAAAATGAAGATTTGGAAAAATTGAAACTCGAAATCGAAGAACGAACTTCCGCAATAGAAAAGAATTTCTCTGAACTTCAAACTGTGGTGAACGATATAGACGCAGAACGCTTGCACGTCGTCGTTTCCAAATTACAAGAAGAATTCACCAGCACGTTGGAAGAAATTAAATCCAAGTTGCAGACTTTGGAAGATACAATGACGAACCTACCATCGTCGGACGAACTGCAGGTCATCGGTAAAAGCGTCGCGAACATAAAAATTCAATTGGAGGCCTATCAAGATTTCGAACACATTCAAACCACCATCGCTACGCTTCAGGCGTCCTTGGAATTGATCAACGAAGAAATTAAAAATATTCACGCTGAAGCGAGAGCGTTGACGAGCATTCAAGACACGTTGAGCACGGTTCAGCAGAAGATCGAATATTTAGAAAATTTGAACGTCGAAACGAATCTCGCTCATTTTCATCACGTACTGGACAACATACAGGGTGACTTGGAATCGTTACGGACGAGCGTGCCTTCGAGCGAAGATTTGGAAAAATTGAAAACGGCGGTGACGGCACTATCCGATTCGAACGACATCAAAAATTCATTGAGCGATCTCGAGAGTAAAGTGGCCAATCTCCCCACCTCCAAAGAATTACACGCTTTGAAAAGGAACATATCTCGAATGCTAAAACGACTAGAAACGGAAACGGCGAACGTGGAACAGATTCGAGACGAACTTGCCTCGCTGGTGTCGACGCTGCCCACTTCGCAGAGCGTCGCCGACCTTCACACGCAGTTTACCGAGATGCGAAGCATCGTGAACGATCTTACCGAGAAAAGTTCGAAATTGAATCAAGTCGAGAACCTTCAGAGTATCGTCGTCAACATCAGAGATCAAGTTGGAGTGCTGGAATCCACGCAGGAATCGACGCTGGCCTCTTTCGGTGCCAAGTTGCAAGAACTCAACGAAAACTTCAAGCAGTTGAACGTGGAAGTGAAAATCAAACCGTCATTTTCTACAGTAACGGATACCATAGTCGAGCATTTGCTGCCCATCGAAAATAAACTCGGACAAGTTCACAGTAATCTGCTCGGCGTCGACACTAAATTCGCTAAACTGCATTCTCTGCAAGCCATCGAAATCAACAGCGTACCCAATCAACAGAGAATCTCCACGTTCGTCGAAGGTAACAAACTGTACATGTTGCATCCTTATCATCCGTACTACAAGTTTCTCCTCGATGGCACGATTCAGATAAACGAATTTTCGTACTGGTCTCACGGTAGAAAAGCTAGCGTTCCCACCATGACCTTGATATCGAATCGTGGTGTCCAGAAAGCAGGAAACATTCCTCTGGCACGTTGGAACGAAACGCGCAACATATATGAAATACACGAAGACGAAGATCTCACCGTTTTCGACGTGAGTGCCGGCGATAAGCTGATCATTCAAAACACGAGCGAAGTGCCACCCTCTTTGAATCCCATCACGCTTGTGCTTCTCTTGAAACGTAATCTCTAAAAATAATAAAAAATGTCTAGGCAAGCCATCGTCGAAGAATTGCATAAACCTGCACGCCGCAACTACGAACGTTTGGCTGTGGTAACCAAGGGTATCGACGACCTCTGGCAAAGTGACCTCGTGGAGATGAGCAGCGGCAATTTGAAAAACGTGCATAAATTGAATAAGGGCAACAAGTACCTCCTCACCGTCATAGACACGTTTTCGAAATTCGCATGGGCTCTACCTTTGAAGGCGAAAACGGGAACGTGCGTCACGGAAGCATTCAAATTAATTTTTCGCGAAAGCGGCGGCAGACGACCACGGTTTCTGCAAACGGACAACGGTAAAGAATTTTACAACGCCGTATTCCAAAAGTTTATTCAAAAACATGGCATTCGACATTATTCGAGCTTCAGTCACATCAAAGCCAGCATCGTGGAAAGATTCAATCGAACCTTGAAAACACACATGTGGAAACGATTCACGCTTCGGGGAAATTACAAATGGGTCGACATCCTGCCGGAACTCGTCGACACCTATAATCACACGGCACACAGAACGATAGGCATGAAGCCAGCCGACGTTACCAAGTCCGACGAGCAGCGTTTAATTTCTACAGTTTACTGTCTAAAGTACACACCCACGACAAAAAAAGCTAAATACAAAATTGGAGACCAGGTGAGGATCAGCAAATTCAAACGCACCTTCGAGAAGGGATTCACAAAAAATTGGAGCACGGAACTCTTTACGGTGGTTCGAGTTCTACCTGGAAACCGACACACGTATATAATAAAAGATAGTAGCGGCGAGATTTTGAAAGGAAGATTTTACGAAGAGGAACTCTCTAAAACAAAACACCCCGACACGTACCTCATCGAGAAAGTATTGCGTAGGAAAGGTGACAAACTTTTGGTCAAATGGCTGGGACTTCCGGAAAAGAGTTGGATCGATGCGGACGAAGTGATCTTGTGAGTACGTGGAACGTGGTGAAGCGTCTACCGGATCCGGAAAGTCAAACGAAGAAAAAAAAACGGCGAGTTGCTTCCCGACAGCATCCGCTGTCTGATCGTAGGTCCTTCGGGGTGTGGGAAAACGACACTGCTCGTGGACAATTTTCTCCTCGCACCGAATTGGTTAGATTGGAAGAACAGGCACCTGTACGTGTTCTCGAAAAGTTTGGAGCAATCCAAATACCAGCAACTGATGAAACTGTACGATGGTCTGGACATTGCAACGTTCGCCTCGGAAATAAAACCACTCGACGATTGTCGTGAAAATTCAGTTGTTGTGTTCGACGACGCCATCCTGGAAAATCAAAATGAAATTCGCAACTTTTTCACGCAAGGTCGTCACAAAGGAATGGATTGTTTTTACCTAGCTCAAACGTTTTCCAAAATTCCAAAACAGTTAGTGCGCGACAACGCCAATTTCATATGTTTGTTTCGTCAAGATCACACCAACCTCAAGCATGCGTACGATGACTACGTAGGCGGAGACATGAACTACAATCAATTTTCGGAACGCTGCTGCTCTACTTGCTGGAACGGTGACGATTTCGGATTCGCGACGATCGACATGACGAGAAAACCCAACGATGGAAAATACAGAAACAAAATCAACGACTTTCTAAACGTTGCAACGTTGTGAGAAACGACGTATATAAATAACGTCATGACGAAACGAAAAATCGAAGACGAAAATCTCAAGTTGCGAAAATACCTCGCGAAACGCTTCAAAGGTTGGAAATCCGAGAATCGAGGATTCTACGAAGAGAAGAAACGTCAGGATCAACCCGTGATCGATGCCATCAGCAGTCTAGGTAAAGAAATTAAAAGTGTCACGGAACAAAATAAAAATTTGATCAATGAACTCGTACCGCTCGCAGCTAAAAGTTACGCCGTACCCACGCCCATTTCGAGCATTCCTTCGACGCCGTTCGAACTGAAGGATGCACCGGCACGACGTCGAGCCATAGGCAGCACGTCCTCGTCTTCGGATAAAATCGAGTTGGGGCCTTTGGCACGAGACTACCTGAGCACGGGGAAATTCGACAAGGATGAAGTATTCGGATTGTATCCTAGCATGGAAACCAGCGAAGGCGGCGGTGTGGTGTGGAAGATTGGGAAATCGAAGGTGACCTTCGAAGGCAACGACATTAAAGTCAATTTAGGCGAGAAGGATAGTTGGACCAGGTATCCGGGTACGGTGGGACTGTGGGAACTCGTTGCCAAAAAGCAGCCGAAAGATTACACCGACGAAGATTACCAGAGTTACAAGGAAATTCTGATCATGACGGATGCCTTGTACCAGAACAACGACGCCTCGCAGAATAGGGTGAAATCGAGCAGCGGCGAGAAGTACAGGAATCTCATCAAACCGATTTGGAACCAGGTCAAAACAGGCAGCGGCGTCAAACGCTACAACACGTTACCCAAAGAATTCGTTTGGGTGGACGACGTTAGGAAACTCGTGGACCGATTGTTGGTGATAGCCGGCGAAGAGAATGCAGGCAACCGTAATTTCTACAACGAGAAGGTTGGCATCGTGGACATGATCAGCACGAAACTTTCCAACTTCATCGTGAACGACGACAAGGGCATAGGTTACCTGATCAAAATCATCAACACGCTGCCTCCGAAATTTTGGAACGTGGCCGAAGGAAAGGGACTCGTGAACGACATCATCAACAAGTTACCTTTCGAGATGCATCTACCTGGCTACCAGTACTGCGGGCCGGGTACCAAACTCGAGAAAAGATTGGAGAGAGGAGACAAGGGTGTGAATCTGTTGGACGCCGCATGCAAAGATCACGACATCGCCTACAACACCACGCAGACGGATCTGGACGCACGTCACGAAGCAGACAGAAAGTTAGAGCATGCAGCTTTCGAAAGATTCGTGAGTAGAGACGCATCGTTGGGTGAACGGGTCGCCGCACTAGGCACCACCATCGCCATGAACACGAAACAAAAATTGGGGTGGGGTATATAAATAACATACAGTAAAAAAAAACAACATGGATTACATAACTAATTTGCCACCCGAGCTACTATCTAAAATATTCAAAAAGGTAGTTAACGGAGATGTTAATAAACTTGTAAACATAGCAAGAACAATGCCGGAATTTCGCATCCCTTGTGAAATGGTTCTCAAGGACCTTCTTCGGGAGATCAGCGGCCTGAGGTGCGGTGATCTCAACATTCTGCTTTCGGCTGCAGGGGAAAAATTGGAGGAGAGGTCGGAGAAACTGTACGAGGCGATGCAGGGAAGAAGACAGTATACTGATGATTGGTACAAGTCTATGCAGGAGAAGGATGATATCACTACGCACATCCTCGCGTTTTCCGAAGCACGGACTTTCTTCCTCCGTTAAAAAAAATAATAATATATACGTGTCAAAAAAAACTTGATATATAAATAACACACATCGTGAAAAAAAATAATCTTCGGTATATATAAATAACACACATCGTAAAAAACAATTAAATTTCTCTCTAACACTTTGACAACTGAAAAAATGAGTGATCTCCAAGCATTAAAACAAATGCTAAATTTGTCAGTCGAGTATGTAAAAATTCAGGAATTGGAAGTCGACAAACCTTACACGATAACTTCCGGTTCAATCGTTTCTACCCAGTATGGTCCCAAGGTACGCCTGTTGCTCAACGCACAATACAGCCTATTTTTACCAGATCGATACGCTAACATGTTATCCGACGAGAAGCTATCTATTTTAATCGAGAACAAAACTCGAATCGTGTACAAGGGGACAAAGGAACTTCTTGGCAAGAAAACAAAGCACGTAATAGAATTTGTGTAACGACTGCGAGGCCTTGAAAATATATAAATAACATACCGTAAAAAACTACACAAGAAAAAATATCAGAATATATATATAAATAACATACCGTGAAAATAACACATAGAGCATCAACATGAAGCCCAAGGGTGTCGTGTACCAGATACCATACTCCAATCTTAAAAATCTAGGTGCCCTCGATGGGTTACTCACCAAGAAACAACGCGAGAAGAAACGTTCTTGCTTGTCGAAAGGACACGGAATGAAATTGCTGCTCAGCACACCTCAATTGAAAAGATTGCAGCGTTCGCGGAAACAGCAAAAGATCGGAGGTTTCATATTCAGCATCCCGGCCATCCTGGCAGCATTGGGGGCCGTTGGAAGTTTGGCCGGCGGAAGTGCCGCCATCGCGAAAACCGTCATCGACTCGAAGAAGAACAAGGCCGAGTTGGAAGAACAGAAACGTCACAACCTGGCTATGGAGAAGAGGGGGAAAGGTATAACCAAAAAACAAAAAAGCAACCTCGATGCTTTGAAGAAATATAAAAAAAAGAAACAAAAGCACTCACCAACCGAGACATTGAATCTCTGATCGAACCGTTACAAATCAAACACTTCAGAGGAGTTTTCATGTCCGACTCGTTACCTTCAAGCGTTAAAAGAAGAGAATGCGGAGTAGTCAACTTGGACGGTCAAGAAAATCCAGGCACGCATTGGATATGTTACCACAAAAACGACAATGATAAAGCATTCGTTTTCGATTCTTTCGGAGGTGTTCCACCTACAAATTTAGTTCATTATCTGAAAACAAGCAAAACCTCCATATACTACAACGACGAACGCATTCAAGATTTCGGAGACGTGAACTGCGGTCATCTCTGCCTCTCCGTGCTCGCGTTTCTCTCTAAAATAAATAACCCTACGATCGAGGATTTCCAGAAAGCATTGTGGAACCTCAAACAGCATCACTAGGATGGGCGTGTTCCATCTCACGAGCGAATCTTCAATCTTGAAACTCACGCTGCACGACGACATCGTCTATCCTAAATCCGTGGCTCTGCGTGCATTCTACAGCATGTACCTTATACCTAATGTTACGCAGCACAACAACAAAATTAGCGTCGGAAGCGAACACATCGTCGTCACGCCAGGACAATACAATCTTTCCACTTTGCAAGCTCAGTTACCCAAAGGCACATACCTTTCTCAAAATTCGGTCACGCACAGAGTGGAAATCCTATCCGCGACGGAGACCGTGGACCTGGGCACCATGGGAGAACTTTTAGGTTTCGAGAACGACACCAAACTCGAAGCCGGCATCAAGCACACGGCAGTCAATATTCCTAAATTCTTGGCCATAGAGACTCTGAACGTACACTGTAACGTGGCCGAAGGTATGATCACGAAATCTTCGGACGGATTGTTAGGAAGTCACAAGCAGACGGGAATCATAGCCACTTTCAAACCAAGTTCCGAGTTCATGGAACCGATCATCTACACACCCTCTTCGCCGATCTATTTTCCGGTATGTCGCAACCGCATAGACGACATAGAGTTGGTGGTGACGAACGAGAAAGGAGACGTGGTGGATTTCGCAGGTGCCACTACGACGGCCATCGTGGAGATCAACGTATAATAAATAACCATACATGTAAAATGGAGCAAATCGAAAGTTACGAATTGCAATCTTTCCCTCCCAACCGTCGCACGTTCGCCAATCTCAACGAGGCGAACAGGGAGATCGAATACGACGTGGACGTAGGCGATGGGTTCGTTCATCCTCACAGAGCGGACCTCTACCTTCAATTCGACGTGGTGAAGAAAGAAAGCGGAGACGCGTTTCCCGCAGCAGCAAACTTGATACTCGTGGACAACTTCGTGCCTCACCTGTTCTCGCAGGTGGAGGTGAGGAAACACAACACCGTCATCGACAGAATAGATTATCCAGGCATCACGTCGACGGCAGTGGGAACGTTGAAATTATCCAAAACGGACGCAGCGTACTACCAGGCCGGGGGATTCGAAGCCGGGACCAAAATATCGACGAGAAGTCACACGGTGCTCTTTCCCATGCGTCTGCTGCCTGGTTTCTTCTCGGACTACAAGGAGATCATGTGAAAGGGAGGACTGAGGGTCACGTTTCGAAGAGCGGCCAACGACAACGACGCACTGATGCGATACGCTACTTTGGGTCCGGACGGCACCACGCCGATAGCCAGCACTTTACCCGAAGCAGCAAAATGCGTCATCCGGAGCATGGAATTGAGAATGCCGGTGGTGGAATACGAAACGAACTACGCCCTCAAGTACAAAGCGGAGATCTTGAAAAGTCCGCAGGTACCGATTCACTTTCACGGTTACCAGTGCGTGCAGAAGGTTGCGTCGGGAAGTCACATGGAATTCGACGTGACGACGCAGTTCAACAACATACAGTTCGACATGCCAGATTTCGTCGTAGTGCTCTTTCAGACCGGGCGCGATAACAATCAGGAAAAAGATTCCAGCAAATTCGACGACTGCAAGATCAAGAATGTTTATCTCAAGAATGGACGCAACGAAGTGTTCCCGCGCGAGAATTACAACCTCGACGTGACCAAAAACGATTACCTCAAACTTTACGAAGCTTACACGGCTTACAAACGCGTGACCGAGGGAAGCGTGGACATGTACTACACGCCCAGCGAGTTCAAAATCCGCAGGCCGATGTTCGTCATCAATACATCTAAGAGGAAGAAGGTTGTGGTCAACGATCGCACCAACATCAAGGTCGTCTGCGAGTTCCACGATGCCTTGCCCGAGGATACCCTATGCAGTGTCATCCTGATTGCAGAGAAGTCCTTTGCCTACGACGTGAAGAACGAGAGGGTCACAGAGCAGTTTTAACAAGTTTTTTAACATCTTTTCTTGCACAATAAGAAATTTTCTGCACTAGCACAATCAGTTACAATAGCACAATACGAATTTCACTAGTTCAGATCAGTTACAAATGTCAATTTCATTAGCTATCAGCTACAATATCTTTTTTGCACTATAGCACGAGACAATCAGAAAATTTGCACAAAAAAATTTGTTGTTGTTTTTTTTACACGTAAAAATTAACAATAAATTTTTTTTTATCGTTTCAGATGCTGTCGAAACATCAAAAACACATACACACACACTAGAAAAAAGCATGCAACTTTATTTGTAACACACACATACATTCTCCATCTTCATCAAGAAAATATTATAATAAACATAATTATTTTTATCTATATCTCACAATAAAACTCTATATCCAAAAATATCACAACATCAAATAACACTAGAGTCGTTAGTACACGTTGCATGCATTACGGAGGTCCTCTGTAGGGTTTCATGGAAGTTTGGGGGAAAAAAAAAAAACACGTGAAACTCTACAGAGGTGCGGTAATCTATAACCGCAGCCATTAGAAAACTTTTACATTTTTGGTTGGGCACCACGCACCCTGGCGAGGTTATAGGGGCCAGGCATCCTAAAAACAACCATTATTATTTTGTTTGTTTGTTTGTGTTACAATATTCCCCCGAGAGAGGTTTACAAAAATCACGATATACGGAGTTGGAAAATTACGATATGGCGCATTCGCTCATTACTCTTGCCAGCCATAAATCTCTCTCTCTCTCTCTTCATCTTACAGCAAAGTTGGCATCTCTATTTTTTTTAGTTGTAAGTAAATTGCCAACACACTCTAGTTAATAATGCTACATATTATACGCGCACACGCACACACATACTATATTACCATCCACCCATCTCTCTCTCTTTTACGGCAGTACATATTTGTTGTCGGCTCTCCTTGCCCAGTGTGTGCAGGTTGGCAACATTGCTTTATGCACTGTAAGGCAAGCCTCAAGCAAAATTGTCAGTTCCTTGCTTTAGGCTAGGTTAGACCAAAAAAACCTTGGTGATTTTTTTTTCGAGTGAGGAGTTGGCAACGCTGATTTTTACTTGAGGGGGGTCAACCGGGTTGATTGCACAATCAAAATTGCCAGCTCCTTGCTTTAGGTTAGGTTAGACCAAAAAAAATCTTGGTGATTTTTTTTTTTCGAGTGAGGAGTTGGCAACGCTGATTTTTACTTGAGAGCGGTCAACCGGGTTGATTGCACAAGCAAAGTTGCCAGCTCCTTGCTTTAGGTTAGGTTAGAGCAAAAAAGGCTGTAGGTAAGCTGTCGGTTGTTTAACTCTTCCCTCTCTTTTTTTTCTTGTAAAAGGCTATGGCAAAAGTGCCAGTGGGTTGGCAACCTTGCTTTATGCACTGTAAGGCAAGCCTCAAGCAAGATTGCCAGCTCCTTGCTTTAGGTTAGGTTAGAGCAAAAAAGGCCGTGGGTAAGCTGTCGGTTGTTTAACTCTTCCCTTTCTCTTTTTTTTCTTGTAAAAAGCTATGGCAAAAATACCAGTGGGTTGGCAACCTTGCTTTATGCACTGTAACGCAAGTCTCAAGCAAGATTGCCAGCTCCTTGCTTTAGGCTAGGTTAGACCAAGAAAAACCTTGGTGATTTTTTTTTCGAGTAGGTGTTGGCAACACTGCGAGCCCCACTTCCGGTTGCAGAACTCTCAAGCAAGATTGCCAGCTCCTTGCTTTAGGTTAGGTTAGACCAAAAAAAACCTTGGTGATTTTTTCGAGTAAGAAGTTGGCAACACTGCGAGCCCCACCGAGCCCCACTTCCGGTTTGTGAACTCTCAAGCAAAGTTGCCAACTCCTTGCTGTTTTAGGTTAGGTTAGACCAAAAACCTTGGTGATTTTTTCGAATAAGCGGTTGGCAACACTGCGAGCCCCACCGAGCCCCAAAAGAAGGCGTTGAACCGGCTTGATTGGACTACTGCTGTCCTATAATTGTAATATAATATAGCTATATTATTACAAACAATGCTGAGCTATTTTTAATGAAACAATTTTCGCAATACGCCTAGAGTAGGCTAAATAATCGTCAGTCACACTTTTTACAAAAAGAGATTTTTCCTCTTACATTTGTTCTTCGTGAACTTTCATTTTGTTTATCGTATCAACAGCAGTGGCGGCGATTAGGGGAGCAGTCAGTGCCGGATCTACAACCCGCAAACCCCCACAGTGCGGGGGGCCCTGAGACAAGTAAGCCTTTAGGGGGACCCTAAACCATTGACATAAGTAGAGAAATGTTTGAAAACATTTATTTTTTATTTTTCATTTTGCCCCGATTTCAGATAATTTTCCAAGGGGAAAATATCCAAAAAAAAATCCAAATTTTACTATTTTTATAGCATAAAAAATAATTATCTTTTTTTATCAAAGTTCAATTACTCAATTCTATAGGCCAAAATTCACCTCATGAGCATAAATCAGTATATGTTTAAGCATACATTTACAATTATCATATTTTTAACGAGAAAACAGATGTATTGATAGTGATTTGAGTTATTTGCGGTGCAGTATATATAATTATTTCTCAAATGTATTCTGATAATTTACGTCTCAAATACACATGTAGATACTCTTTGCAGTATATATAAATATTTCCAAAATATATATTCTGATTAATTTACGTCTGAAATGTACATAATATTTTAGAAGAAAGCTATATAAAAATATATATGTACAGTGGGATCCATGAGTATTACCGTGCAAATTGTCCATGACTATTTTCTTTAATGTTTCTCATACATCCTTTGTGTCTTTAAGCGATGGATTTTTATGCATTCTGGTGCAGAAGTTGTCAACAGCTTGTTTTGAGTTTTCTTTTAATTCTTGAAGCTCTTATTGGGTCAAATAAAGTGCACGAACATTGTGATGGACAATTTGCACGGTAATACACATGGATCCCACTGTACGTACTTCGGATGTAAAGCATTCAAAATGTGATGAAGTTAAAAATTGTTTTTTTTTTAAAATATCAAATTTAAGTGCAAGTATATATCGAAGCTACCTTCAAGAGTTTTTTTAAAAAAATTGAAAGATTAAGAAAATCTTGTGGAAAATCTTGAAAAATCTTGAATCTTGAAATTATTACAAGTTAAAGCTGGTAAATTTTAATCACACACACAAACCAGCATCAAAAAGAGAAATTCACAAGTCAAAAAGTGCATCAAAATTGTTTCTCTTTAAAATATCAAATTTTAAGTCCCAGTATATATCAAGCTACCTTCAAGAGGTTTTTTAAAATTGAAAGATTAAGAAAATCTTGTTGAAAATCTGGAAGAATCTTGAAAATTATTACAAGTTAAAGCTGGTAATCTAATATTTCAAACACACAAACAAACCAATACCAAAGAGAAATTTCACAAGTCAAAAAAGCTTAACTTTCAGCTTCATCCTATGCTGACAAAAGGCTCGGATAGAGCTTGTTCTTTGCTCTGATCGAGACTCAATTGCTCTGATGGAGCAAGTTGTTGAAGCTCCGAACTGTCTCTAATATATATAATTTTTGTAACATGCATTTTTAGTTTTAGCAGGCATATCTACTCAAGAGTGCATACCAAAATGAAATAACAGAGATAGGTACATGCAAATACCTTTGTACTTACAATAAAGCAACGGGTTTTTCCCTTGTTTAAAAAAAGCTCTCCGATTGGTGCTTATGATGTCATCAAAGAAGGTCAAAAACATTACTGAGAAATATGTGTCTTTCCCCCATGGTGTCAACCAACTTTCTGACGCCGGGTTTGTCAATAATATGAATGGAGTAAAGAGTTTGCATTGCAATCAATAGTTAACAGGTGAACACTTTTTTACTGAGAAGTTGCTCTTGTGGGGTCAACCAACTTTGTGGCGTGCCAGTAAGTCTGGAAAATAAGTGCAGCGAATACAGCATTAGTAGTGTAATTGATGCTACAATAAACTCAACTTATAAGTGTAGAAAAGAAGAGGTTATTTGATTGAACAATCCGATTTGCCTACACTTAAAACAATGCCAAGAGGGGCTTATACCCCAATTCTTCAAGTGTGATATGCTCTTAATTTTAAGAATTTTGAATCCTAGTGTAGAAAAGAAGAAGCCTCAACAGACAGATTTGCCTACACTTAAAACTATGCCAAGTTCCCATATGATCTTATTGTTTTGCGATCCGCGTTTGCGAGCGAGACAAAGGACAGACGATAGATTCGGGAGTCGAATGGCTTCGTCTACGCGGCTGGTCCAGGGATACGTGCCTCCAGGTTACGTTGCCGAACAATAGGATAGGTTAACCTAACCTACTCACCCACTTTGGGCTTGATTGAACCTATGAAACTACTCTGCTGTGCAACCTGGATGCACCCATCCCCGTGCAGCTCTACGCTGTCCTCCAGTGACCATTAACATGGAGGATGTCCCCAGTAGACCAGCATCCATTCCGAGGAATGATTGCTGGTTTATCATAGGGACTTTCAGCCTAGTTATTCCGGAGCGAGAGGTACGCTTCCCGGACTTACCCGCCCAAATATGAATTAATAAATCAAGATGTTGGAAAGACACATTTAATATTCTGGGAAATATCACATTTAACTATATACAAGCACTGCACAAACTTATAGGTTTGTTCTTACATATGAAACCAACAAAATGGGTAACAAAAGCATTGTACTTACATCTTCTGCTTCCACCTCATCACACATGGGCCTTGTAACAACACTTGTCACTCCAACTATAAATGGGGGATTTTTGTGGGTCTGCACTAAAAATATAGCGGTATCTTAAGACATATGGGTATTGGCTTGCAAATGAACTGTATCAGGGAGCTATATCACAAAGGATGGGCCGAATAATCGTGGATGTCTTTGGATACAAAGCATCATGGTTTCCTGGAGGCTCATTGTCCTCACCATGTGGTTTTGAAAATTTCCGAATTTTCATGGATATTGGTTCCATGCACTTTATGGCACTTCAAGTGCTGTAATTCGTCCATATTATACACTACAGGACTATTTCCAACCCCTTAATAGATACTTCACATGTTGGAACACAAATGGCTACTCCATTGTCCTCTCTCCACTGGCCTACTCTGGCTCAAAACTTGGAGCGATGTTAACTGTACCAACTATCCACACAGAGTGACATCAAGATGGCTTCCTCTCATGTTAAAAGCTATCTCAGACTCATTGTCTGGTAGCCACGCCCATGAGGCCATCTGATTGGTCCACAGCACTTTGTGTTACTTGCCTTCATCTAGTACCTCGAGAAGCCCAGTAGATGGCAGTCTAGTCAGGGCTAGTTCCACTGACTCTCACCAGATGTCTCTGGTGCTGTGAGACCGATTGTCTTTTGTCCAAAAACATCGATTTTTTGATGTTTTTGTGGTTTGTTTGCACATATAATTGTGACTTGGAGTTATTTTCAGGGAAAGCCAGTTAATTTGTGCTTGCACAAATGTTATCCTGAAAATATGTGTGTTAATAAAAAAAATGGCATGAAAAGTAACATGTGCTCTCTGAATTCTACCTAAAAACAAAAGGTTGTTTTTTTGATAACCAATGAATTTTGGTCTGGGGCTTATTAATTACTTAATATTTCAATGTTATATCATACTTTTACTAATTAGGCCTAATTTCTGTTAATCTTAACATATCTGGGAATGTCTATTCCTATTAATTCTACCTGAATTGAATTGGCCTTGTACTTTGGTTGGAGTGGGGTGCTGCCTGTATGTATTGGGGATGTATACCCAACCTTTGGTTGGTTATACATATCCCGGGCCCTCGGGAAAAGAAAAAGGATACGTGAAGCGGATCATTTTTCTTTACCCTTTAATACACTATACCCAAATACATACACAAAATATTTATATACACACTGAATTGTTATGACCACGCTGGTCCGAAAAGAACATATACATGAAAGAAAATAAATTTGCAATTATTCTTGCCCGTCACTTGGATATATGTTTGAGATATTGTTCTGTTCGATATATCGAACGATTTCCTAGACGGTATATACATGGTTAATAACACACACTTAAACGTTTTCAATAAATGTTCATGTTATAATGTCTGCTTTTTGTCGCACTGAATACAGTTTTTGTACTCGACCTGAGCTGCATAGTAATTTTTAGATGTATGTGTATCTACTTGTCTCTGCCCCTCATTCACTTGAGGGTGCAGTACCTTCAAAAAATGTTCACCATACACCTTGGTATGTTGTCCACATTTGATCACTTCACAATTGTTCTTCAATATCTCCTTAGGTGGAGATCCCTGTCGCCTGGCTTTGTGCACTTTGCGTTGCCATCAAAAGTTTTTGTTGCTCGCTTGGCCGAGCAATGCTTCGACCTGGCTGTCCATTGGGATTGTGTACAATCTGTGGAATGCACTCATTTTGTGAAGTTTGTAGGATTGTCATGGTGGTTCGTTTCTGGATGTCAATGTTCGATTACGAACCCCTGACACACTCCCTGCTTCCCCATATTGCTGGAACGCTGAAAAGATTGTCTCTAGTTCCTGGTATAATATGCTTGGGGGTCTGCTGCTGCCTATGACACCATGCACTTTTGTGTGTTTGCTCCGGGGTTTTGTGGTGACACTGAGGGGGAGTTGGAGTGATGTACTCACTGGCCCCACTTCACACGCAGGCTTTGACCTTACCCTTGTTGGTTTTGGGTTGTTCCTCATAAACAACCCTATATGTTTGGGGGTGCTTGCATATTTCTATTACCGCTAACCCTGGTTTGGTCGAACCTAACCCATCGGTAGTGCACATACCCAATGATTGCTAAACAATATTTTGCTTGATTGGTAGTGAGTGATCTAGCATAGATTTGTACTCATAGGGAAATAAATCTCTATATGACGGTTGGACTCACTTTTGTGTCCAACAAAGAAATGGTCTTGGTAGACAATAATGAAATTACCCTCTATACCACAATGAAATTGCCTTGGCATATAATACTGAAGTAATACTTTTGTATACAACAATGAAATAATACTTTTGTACACAACAATGAAATAGGCTTTTGTATACAACAATGAAATTGACTTTTGCATACAATGATAAAATAATCCCTTACACGATCTTGACATAAATTTTTCTACCCTATGTACAAATGGGTGAATGTCACAGACCAGACAGAACCTCATCCACAAAACCTCTGACCTTTAACATATATTAATACTAGTGTTCAAAAAATGTGTAGCTTTTTCTCCTCATCTTGTACCTGTTGTAC
Organism: Lepisma saccharinum; assembly: GCF_977018435.1. Lineage (NCBI taxonomy): Eukaryota > Metazoa > Arthropoda > Insecta > Zygentoma > Lepismatidae > Lepisma > Lepisma saccharinum. The sequence goes on along the minus strand of NC_139230.1, from coordinate 214,967,109 downwards.
ACTCCTATCCGTGCGTCTTACCCTGGATGCGCTAGAGGGATACCAATACCTCTTATGCGACTAATACTATAGCGCAGGAGCCATACCGTCGCGTACTTCTCTCCTAGGTCCTACTGATATCGGGTTTAGGAAGAAACGTAGAGCTGACGAGCAGACATCTACAGTTTCCATGGGGAAGTATCACAAGGGTACGAGGGTGGAGCCATTTGTGCGCAGTTACTCGTCTTACCAACAGACAAAGCAAGTCGTAGGGAAACGGCTGCACCCCGTCGGGATTGAGGTTGAGTCCTCGTTGAATTCAGAGGCCCCTTGGCTTGAATTAACTTCTTTGAGGTGCTCTCGATGCTAACACCGGATGTAGTAGTCTGAGCTTCTCAATGTAATGACTATACACCTTATAGCTACACCTCCACAACTTCATGTTATTGACATGTTGGTTGGGTAGGCTCTTACCGCTAACACAATGAACAAGATTAAATATGTTATCCGTCACCTGATCACTACAAACTAATGGACCGAAGAAGGTGTGGAACAATTTGTGGGTCTGTCCCTCTAGAGCTTTGCTTTGGAGATGGGATTTAAGAAAAACTAAATCATACACTTTGATCACAGTTCTGTTTTGCTGTGACTCATTTACCTTATTGTTGGCTTTGTTTCGCCTTTCGGCCGTCCGGGATACAGCCATGAACAATTGCTGATCCCATTCGGTTTGTTCACCTGTAGGAATATGGAAGTGTTCCATAACGGGGTTCCTGAGTGAAACATGTAGCCTAAGTTCTGCTGGTGCGTACCCCGTGGTGTCATTGATCGAGTGATTGATAATGCTAACCACTGCTGGTAATTTATCTGACCATGTCTGGTTTTCATTGCACATGAGCTTTAAGAGCTTTCCCATCTCGAGGTGCGTCCTCTCAACTAGATTGGCGGATGGGAGATACGATGGTATAAACAGAACCTGAATTCCCATATTTTCAAGGGTTTGAGTGAATTGCTTGGCCCTAAACTGGGGACCATTGTCCACTACAATTCTTTGAGGAAGTGAAAAATGTACAAAATATATATCTATGAGTTTCCTCAATATTAAGGGAGTGGTGGAATTTCTGAGCGGGTATGCCACTATGTATCTTGAACATCCCTCCAGAATGGTGAAAATGTACTTCTCTTGGCGCTTACTGGTTGGGAGTGGGCCTACGAGGTCGCAGAACAGAGTTGCTCCTAACTGTTTGACATGGTGGGCCTGCAAGACTTGCCGAGGGGGATGAAGGTTCGGTTTCACCTGCTGGCATTGAACACAGTCAGTTACCCAAGCCTTGACTCCTCGCCTCATACCTGGCCAGAAAAAACTACGGAACACCTTATTGTGTGTTTTGTCTACTCCTGGGTGCCCATCATCATTGTGATATGCTGTGAGCACCCGTGAAACTAAAGATTCGGGAATGTATATTCTGAACTTATCGACAAAGTGAAAGTCTTTGACCACTAGCAGGTCATTGACCATTTGGTATTGCTTGCTCCAATTTCTGCACCTAGGATTGTTATCCTGTTTCCCCCCTTGCAGGTAATCTATGATTGCTTTGGACCTGGGATCCCTTTCTTGCTCTCTCTGGAGATCGTCTCCGGACAGATTAGCTATGGGTTGGGGTAACACTTGAATTGGGTTGACACGTCTAACCATCTCTTGCTGTCTTTCCGGGATGCGGGATAGCATATCCGCTAGACAGTTCGTACGGCCAGCCACATACTCTACATCAAACTTGTAGTTCTGGAGTTTGAGGAACCACCGAGTGAGGCGTACGTTCCATGAATAGGCTGAGTTGAGCCATGAAAGACTCTTGTGGTCGCATAGGATGGTGAAGGTCAGACCTAGCAATAAAAATGAGAACTTCTCTATGCACCATACGATGCTTAGGAGTTCAAGTTCTGTGGAGGTATATCCTAACTCGTAATTCTTCAGAGATCTGCTAACGTATCCCAATGGCCTCTTCTCTCCTTCACAGTATTGGAAGCAGAATCCCCCCACCCCTGATCCCGAGGCGTCGGTCTGGAGGTAAAACTTCTCTGAGAAGTTGGGGTGAAATAATTTGCAGTCTTCCTGGACTACTGACTTCAACGCTTCGAACGCCTTTTGGGCATTCTCGTCCCACTGCCATTTGGATCATTTTCGTAGCAGGTCGTAAAGAGGTTGGGTGTATTCATTATAGCTGGGAATGAACTTACGAATCCACCCGAAAGAACCTAATATTTTCTGCAATTGTTTGATATTAGCAGGGGGTTGCAGGTTGGATATGGATTCCACATATTCCGGGCACATGGATATGTGTTTAGAATTGACTATGTGCCCTAAGAACTTAATTTGTTCTCTGGCAAATGAACATTTGGACAATTTGAGGGTCATGTTAGCCTTTTGAAAGATGGCAAGTACCTTACTGATGTGGACTAAATGTTCTTCAAAGGTGGCAGAGAAGATTGTGATGTCATCGACATATGCTAAGGCAAACTCCTCGGTACCACTCAGCAGTTTATTCATTACTTCAATGAACACCTGCATGCTATTGATGTGACCAAAGATTAGTCGCTTAAATTGGTACATCTTGCCATTGAAAGTAAAAGCAGTGTACCTCCTAGACTCCTCTTCTAGGCCTATCTGCCAAAAACCAGAAGATATATCTAAGGTTGAAAAGTACTTTTTACCTTGGAATTGTGTGAAAATTTCCTCCATGTTGAGGGGTTTCAATTTTAAAGGCAGGATAAGTTTGTTGATCTCTCGTTGGTCTAACGTGAGACGTAGAGATCCATTCGGCTTTTGTACTACCAAAACTGGGGATACATATTCAGAATTTGAGGGCTCAATTATGTCCCATTCAATGAGCTGTTTGATTTCCTCCGCTACACCATCTTTGTATTTTACAGGGATGGGATAGTTTTTTCTAGCTACATACTCAGACTTGTGGAGGGTAATTTTGTGCTCGTGAATGTTGCACTTGCCTGGGCGGTCACTGAAAACAGTTCTCATTTGACACAGTGTTTCAAACAACTGTTCCTTTTGAGCTTGGGAGATATTGGTTGCATTGTTTGCGACATCTCGTATCTCGGGTATGGATGCCATGTCAGACTTCTGGAAGGTATCCAGGGGGAATATATCCAGCTTGTGGATCTGTGCTTCCTCGTCTTGACTTGCATCGGGACCTATCGGCAAGAACTTAGTGATCGTGGAGTGTGACCCTTTTCTGAACATTAATTGGTGGGATGAAAAATCTATTTGTGCATTAATCCCATATAACCAGTCTAAACCTAAAATACAGTCTATGCTGAGTTCGTTTACGACCACGAACTCTACGCAAATCTCCGTACCTTCGACAATGACACCTACTGAAGCAGTTCCTAGGATTTTTTGCTTTTTAGCACCTGAATAATCTACTAACTTGATATTGTCACACTTAATGAGTCTGGGCCGGGATGCATTGTGCGTGATCTGTTTCCACATCTTGGAACTCAGCACAGATACCTCAGCTCCAGAATCGACAAGCGCTTTGGTAGGTACATCCACCAGAGTCACCTGTATTACCGTACCATACCTATTGTTATGCTTATTTATAGGGACTACACAATTGTTACTGGAGCTACAGAACTCATTCTCTATTGAGTCGTATTCATCCAAATTCAAAAATGCTATATTTACTAACCTAGGAGGATTTGTTACACCTTGGCCACCATCACCCCCTGCGAGAGCAGCACTGGCTAGTTTCCCGAGGGTTGGTCGTAGGGCAGAATGGCATTCATCTCACTCTGTTGAGATCCCATTTGTTTACCCTTGGGTGTGTGACCTGGTTTGATGAACCATTTTACCTCATCGAGTGCATTGAGTATGGTATCCATACCTCGTGGGCTGAAGTGAACCAGGTCGGGTCTCATGTTTTGACCGTAACCCATGGTTTCTTCGAACAGCGACATGTTCATTTCTTGGCCCTTGTGCACAAATTTCGATGAGGAGTCCAGAACCCTTACATTGCTATTATCATCAAGGGATAATATTTTTGCAATTAGTGAGTCATACATGGCCCAGAACCTGTGTCGGTTCTCATTGGCTAACCTGGGAACTGGTGGAGGAGTCAGAACAATGACCTTCTGAGCACCTTTCCTCTTTAGGGTGTAAATGATATCCTGGAGGTTCCGGAACACCTGGTTGGTGTCCTTCCCTCGGAGCATATCATTTGTGGATACCATTAACAACACATTTTCATGAACACACTTTTCCCTTCTCAAAGCACTGAGCAACTGCGCTGAGGTTTGTCCAGATATGCAAAGTCCGATGTGGTAATTACCATCTCTGTCTCTTTGGACAGGATACCCGAATTTTCTTTGCGCAAGACGTGACAACATTGAGTCACCCACTGCCTGATATTGATTTATCAGTGGAGTGTGCTTGCCTGAATCTGAACATTGTGGGACAGGTTTAGGTTTGGCATCGCCCTTCTCCACGTCAGGACGTTGCCCACCTAGTTTCCCTGGTTGTGCACATTTGGATGCACCTCAGCGAGATGCTCGGAAGACCCGTGTGAGCTGGCGGAACTCTTACGCTGGGATGTTCCACCCTTTCTCCGGTCTACCTTGGTTCTGTTTGGGTACTCCTTAGGCCGGGAGCCCCTCGCAGATTTGCACATGTGAGCGTCCTCCTTTTTGGACGAACCGCTCGCTTCACCCTGACCACGACTCACATAGGTCCGGTTAATGCGAGTCGTGGTTTTCCCATAATTGGGTCGTGCTGGCCTTGCAACTTCCCTCTCAGGATATTGTGGCACTTGCACACTCTCATACCGAAGTATGGAGTTGGCCACCTCCTGAAGAGAGATGAAGGGAGCCAGGATTAACTGGTCCTTCAAGCTGCGCGGCAGCTGTTGCACAACGTGGGTGAAAACCTGGTTGTCGGCGATTTCTGGCAACGCAAGCCTAATCATTTTGACTTGGCGCCAGAAATATTTGTGCACTGATCTATGCTGGGATGGGTTGTACCTTTCGTTGAGAGCCTTCGCAAGGGAAGAAGCTCTCCACCCATCCCCTTGGAAATATGAGAGGAACTGCCTTTTGAAATCCGAGTAGGACTTGAACTTTCGTTCGTTCCTCTTGTACCACTGCCCTGCCTCGTCCCGTAGACAGAACGAGATTATTTGGAGGGCATCCGCCAAATCTACCTCCAGGAGAGTGAGATCTCTCTCAAGCTCCTGCACAAAATCGGAGGCCAGCCTGTTCCCCTGCCCGTTAAAGGTTGGGAGCTGTTTGAGATCAGCAAACCTAACCCTAGGTTTGCTCTTGTTCCTCCTCCGGTTCTTCCTCTTCCTCTGGCTGCGGACTTCGGCGTCCGAGCTTTCGGAATTGGATTCCGGGGAGTTACCAAGTGGGTGGTACTTGTTAGGGGGAGACACATAGCCGCTACTCTGGTCAGAGCTTTCGTAAGCCTTAGGTCGTCGTTTGGCTTGGTACAAGGCCTGGTGGACAGACACATTCCGCGCAGGTGAGACGGGCTTGGTAGCTGACATCAGCGGAAGGGCGGACTGAGTAATTCGTCTCTCCATCCCTTCCAGGCAAGCAAGAATCCTCATCAGGCTTGCATTGTCAGACCCTTGTTCTGCTGGCAGCTGCTCCTCACCAACCCTTTGTTGTGAGGAGGTGCGCTGCTCAGTGACTTGGCCCTCGGAAATGCATTCATGCGATCTGCGGCCTTCCGCCTGACAGTTCGGCATTTCCTTCCTCACTTGCTCGAGAACCCTGTTCTCGATCGTGACCATGTGGTCACTGCAAGTGAGCTCTCTGCATATGTTTTCTAGGGCATCTAACCTCCCTAGAATCTGAGCTGTGGTGGTCTGATTGTCACCGCCTTGCACTTCGCCAACGAGTTCCCTCAGTTGCGAAATCTGGCCTGACACTTGTGTAAAATCCCTTTCTAACCTTGACTCTAAGTCATTACATTGGATCTCTATTTGGTTAATTCTATTGGTGTTGGTCGCTACTTGCTTTGTTAACAATTCTGAGGTCTTCGTGGTGGCATTGTGGATGGAGTCCAGTCTGGCCTGGAATTCCGTCCTTACGGCTTCAAGTTTCCTATTTACTTCCGCCGATGCCTTGGCAAATTCCCTACCCTGAGCATCAATTTTCTGACCCTGCGCTTCAAGTTTCTGACCCTGCGCATCAAGTTTCTGACTAACCTTTTCAGAGACTTTCGCTTGCTCCTGGAGCATTGCCACAATGAGGTCAAGTTGGGGGTTACTACTGGTACTTGCACTACTGTTGGGTGGGAACCCACGACCTGCTGGCCGTTCCAGCGACCTTGATCTGGTATTCATATTTGGGGAGTGCCGGTATTGAGTCTCATAATCTTGCGATCCGCGTTTGCGAGCGAGACAAAAGACAGACGATAGATTCGGGAGTCGAATGGCTTCGTCTACGCGGCTGGTCCAGGGATACGTGCCTCCAGGTTACGTTGCCGAACAATAGGATAGGTTAACCTAACCTACTCACCCACTTTGGGCTTGATTGAACCTATGAAACTACTCTGCTGTGCAACCTGGATGCACCCATCCCCGTGCAGCTCTACGCTGTCCTCCAGTGACCATTAACATGGAGGATGTCCCCAGTAGACCAGCATCCATTCCGAGGAATGATTGCTGGTTTATCATAGGGACTTTCAGCCTAGTTATTCCGGAGCGAGAGGTACGCTTCCCGGACTTACCCGCCCAAATATGAATTAATAAATCAAGATGTTGGAAAGACACATTTAATATTCTGGGAAATATCACATTTAACTATATACAAGCACTGCACAAACTTATAGGTTTGTTCTTACATATGAAACCAACAAAATGGGTAACAAAAGCATTGTACTTACATCTTCTGCTTCCACCTCATCACACATGGGCCTTGTAACAACACTTGTCACTCCAACTATAAATGGGGGATTTTTGTGGGTCTGCACTAAAAATATAGCGGTATCTTAAGACATATGGGTATTGGCTTGCAAATGAACTGTATCAGGGAGCTATATCACAAAGGATGGGCCGAATAATCGTGGATGTCTTTGGATACAAAGCATCATGGTTTCCTGGAGGCTCATTGTCCTCACCATGTGGTTTTGAAAATTTCCGAATTTTCATGGATATTGGTTCCATGCACTTTATGGCACTTCAAGTGCTGTAATTCGTCCATATTATACACTACAGGACTATTTCCAACCCCTTAATAGATACTTCACATGTTGGAACACAAATGGCTACTCCATTGTCCTCTCTCCACTGGCCTACTCTGGCTCAAAACTTGGAGCGATGTTAACTGTACCAACTATCCACACAGAGTGACATCAAGATGGCTTCCTCTCATGTTAAAAGCTATCTCAGACTCATTGTCTGGTAGCCACGCCCATGAGGCCATCTGATTGGTCCACAGCACTTTGTGTTACTTGCCTTCATCTAGTACCTCGAGAAGCCCAGTAGATGGCAGTCTAGTCAGGGCTAGTTCCACTGACTCTCACCAGATGTCTCTGGTGCTGTGAGACCGATTGTCTTTTGTCCAAAAACATCGATTTTTTGATGTTTTTGTGGTTTGTTTGCACATATAATTGTGACTTGGAGTTATTTTCAGGGAAAGCCAGTTAATTTGTGCTTGCACAAATGTTATCCTGAAAATATGTGTGTTAATAAAAAAAATGGCATGAAAAGTAACATGTGCTCTCTGAATTCTACCTAAAAACAAAAGGTTGTTTTTTTGATAACCAATGAATTTTGGTCTGGGGCTTATTAATTACTTAATATTTCAATGTTATATCATACTTTTACTAATTAGGCCTAATTTCTGTTAATCTTAACATATCTGGGAATGTCTATTCCTATTAATTCTACCTGAATTGAATTGGCCTTGTACTTTGGTTGGAGTGGGGTGCTGCCTGTATGTATTGGGGATGTATACCCAACCTTTGGTTGGTTATAGTTTACAGTGTGTTTTTCTGTCAAAATCCCAGGAATCTTGAATTCTAGTGTAGAAATGATGAGCCCCCCCTCAGATTGATTCTGCCATGTATATATTGATATAAAGCGCATAGCTCCTGGGTTCTAAGACCCAGTAGAGTGTGGTGCATAGCTCCATGGTTTTTATTGCCTTGTAATCAAGAGGCTTCTGGGTTTGAGTCCTGATAAAATGTGAAGCCTCCCCTGATTGCAAAGTGTTAATATTGTTGCCTTGTAAACAAGAGGCTCGGGTTTGAGTTCTGATAAAATGTGTAAGATTGAAATACATGTGGCAAAATAATATCTCCACATGTGAGACTTTGAGAATAATTACTGCTAGTTGATATACAACTGATAGCTCCCAGATCTGAAACCTGGTAAAGTGTGTTGTACAACAGCATAATAGAGCAAAATTATTTTATATTGGGGATCACCAGAGCCTAGTTACTGCTGTTGTCTGGGTATAAAAGCACCAGCTCAGCCACTAACTGCTGTTATAATTGTTTTGGCATAGTTCTGTTTTTTTTTGGACCAATAAATTTTATATAAACAAACAACAAAAATGCCAAAACAAAAATATTGCAATCAGTGTAATAAAAATATATATAGTTCTAATTGGTCTAGACACCGGCATATTTGTGACCCTAAGAAATGCAGAAAGGCCACAAAAATGTGTCCAAGATGCCATAAAATATTAAGCAAGGCTTATTACAAATGGCATAAGTGTAATTCTTATGTACAGTCATCAACATTGCCCCCTCAACCATCTACATCTGGTCTGAAAAGGAAGCATGAAACACCTGTTAATGCTGGACCAGCAAAGCAGCCACGCTATGCACCACCTATCCATAGCAGTTTTAATGGCCAACTTAGGGATCACCGGTTTGTATCAGAGCCAAAATGTGACATTAAGAATTTTTTGAACAGAATAAATCCAGATGTGCAGGCAATTCTAAATGCACAAAATGGCTCTTATAAGCTGTCCCTCAAATTGTTTACACAATATAAGAAGCCAAATGGCACAAAATTTACACAGCCCCACATAACAGAAACTGTACCTGTATATTCAAATGCAAATTCAGACAAAATAATAAGCAGTTTGATAGATCAATTGAATATTAAACACTCTGAATTTGCTTCAAAAGAGTCTGGATGGAGCCTATGCGGATCTCCACACAAGTTATATGTTAATATTTCTGAATTCAGCCCATTACAAGGTTCCACTTATGTGCCATTACCTGCCAATATTAAAAACAAAAAAGCCGTGGTTAACATAGAAAATAATGATGAGAAATGCTTTTTGTGGTGTATTTTAGCTGCTTTGTATCCAGTTTCAAGGGATCCTGAGAGAATAAGTTATTATAAACAGCTTGAAAATGATTTTGATGAAGCAATGGAGGGTTTAGAATATCCAATGTCTGTTCAGAATATTGATAAATTTGAAAAAAAGGCCAGGAATATCAATGGTAAACAATTATCTATTAATGTATTTATTTGTTCTACTGGCCGTGGCAATTGCTTGATAGCACCTCTCAGAATCAGTACATTTGATGATGATTCTGCTGTTCCGATTGATCTGCTCTTAATTGAAGGGGATGATACACGCTATTATACTCTGATACATAATCTTGAAGCTTTAGTGAGAACACAACTAAACAAATCCAATACAATATTCAAGTTGTGCAGAAGATGTTTAATTGTATTTGATGGTAGAAAAATGGTGAATGGTGTTTGTGAAGAGAATGCAGAAATTGCTAAAAACAAGTTAATTGAGCATCTGAAATACTGTGGCAACCATAAACCTGTTCATATGGTGATGCCTAATCCAAATGAAAATGCCAAATTCAAAAAATTTGAAGCCTTGTTGGAACACCCAGCATATATAGTCTGTGATTTTGAATCAAACCTCAAACCTCTTGCATTCTGTAGCCCAGATCCTGATGAATCTTCAATTACATCATACCAGCTACATGAACCTTCTAGTTTTTATTATGTTGTTGTAGTGGCCGCGGTGGCTCAGTCGGTAACGCGTCTGACTACCATGCTAAAGGTCCCGGGTTCGATCCCCGGCCGGTTCAAATCCGGGAACTTTTCTAACGGTGAAAGCGGCCCCGCCGCCCACCCAGCGTCGAATAACATGGGTACCTGGGGGAAACCCTGGGGGTAAAGGCGGTCAGGGGCGTGATGCTGATCACATCACCCCCACTCATGACCGGATCAAGAAAGTGTGGGGCGTTACACCCACACCCCCTATACGCCTTCATGGCGTGGTGCTATGCACAGGGGTACACTTTACTTTACTTTACTTTTACAGGATGGGGTTGTTAGTAAAGAAGATTTATACATGGGAGCAGATGCCATCAAAAAATTTGCAGATAGAATAGAAAATAAGTGCCATAACATAGCATCTAATGTTTTATTAAAATCAAAACCCATGTTGCCTTTAACAGAGGATCAGATTGAAGATTTCAACAATGCAGAAAAATGCCCGGTATGTTATTCTGAATTTTCAGATACAAATATCAAGGTGAAACACCATTCTCATACAGATGGTAAATTCAAAATGGCCCTGTGTAATAGCTGTAATATTAAGATCCAGAGACCAAAATTTGTCCCTATATTTTGCCATGGTGCATCCAATTATGATTTTCATCATTTGATCAGGTACGAGGGGTTTGACAAGCAGAATTTAAATATTTTAGCTGAAAATAATGAAAAATATATTGCCATTAGCAAAATAATTAAAGTTAATGGTGTTCCTATTCACTTAAGATTTCTTGATTCCTACAGAATTTTATCGGCTAGCCTGGCTACACTGGCCACTCAATTATCTGATGATCAATTCAAAATCACATGTGCTTCGTTTCCAAATCAGGACCTGAAATTAATTAGGCGGAAGGGTGTATATCCATATGATTATGTTACAGATTTTTCTAAATTTGATGAGTGTTCTCTGCCACCACAACAAGAGTTTTACAGCAAAATCAGAGAATCTGGAATCACTGATGAAGATTATCACCATGCCCAATTGATGTGGAACAATTTAAAATGCCAGACATTTGGTGATTATCACAAGGCTTATTTAAAACTTGATGTGACCCTCTTAGCTGATATACTGCAGGCATTTAGAAAATCTTCCATGCAAAATTATAAGCTGGATCCAATGTATTTTTACAGTGCTCCGTGCCTAGCATGGTCTGCAATGTTTTTAAACACTAAAATGCAATTGGATCTGATCCAGGATCAAGATATGTATCTGTTTATGGAACAATGTATAAGAGGAGGCATGGTGCAATGTTCTCAGAGATATGCCAGAGCAAATAACAAATATATTCCTGATTATGATCCAGCACTGCCATCAAATTATATATTGTATGTAGATGCCAACAGCCTCTATGGTTATGCCATGATGAAAAAACTGCCATATGCAGGGCTTGAGTGGGTTGAAGATTTTAACATTGAGGATCTTAAGGATTTTGATGACAGTAACTATGGCCTGTTCTTAGAGGTTGATCTGACAATTCCTGATGATTTACACAACACATTTTCTGATCTGCCCCCAATTCCCGAGGTTAAGTGTTCACCTGGCTCTAAACAGAAGAAATTGATGATGACTCTGGAGCCAAAACAGGATTATGTCATATATTACAAAAACCTCCAGTTCCTGATGAATCATGGTGTTCAAGTGACCAAAGTTGGAAAAGTTTTGAGGTTCAGGCACTCAAGATGGTTGAAACCATATATTGATACAAACACAGAGCTTCGAACATCTGCAATGAGCCAATTTGATAAGACCTTGTTTAAATTGATGGTCAATTCAGTGTATGGCAAAACAATTGAAAATGTCAGAAAACATATTGATGTTAAAATAATTACTGACCCCAACCGGAGCAAAAAATTGATTGCAAAGCCCAACTTCAATTACAGAAGAATTTATGATAAGAATATGGCACTTTTCAACATGAAAAAAACAAAGATTAAGTTTGATAAGCCTATTTATGTAGGGGCTGTGATATTGGAATTGGCCAAATTACACATGTTAAAATTGTTTTATAATGTGTTGAAGCCTTTTTATAAGGATCGTGTAAAACTGATGTACATGGACACAGATAGTTTTGTTCTTGATATTCAAACAGAAGATGTTTATCAAGATATGTCACAGCCTGAATTGTTTAAATATTTTGATACCAGTGAACATTCAAAAATTCAACACTACAACAAAAAGGTGCCTGTCAAGTTAAAAGATGAGACACTTGGTGATGTTATTGTGGCATTTGCTGGGTTAAGGGCCAAGATGTACAGTTTTGAAACATGTAGTGGCGCTGTTGCCAAAAAGGCCAAGGGCATTGGCAGAGTGACTGTAGACAAAGAGCTTGAATTTGAAGATTACAAAAATTGCCTCAAATCATGTAGCACAATCAGAACATCAGAATCCAGAATTCAGAGTGTGGATCATTTGTTGACTACAAATATTGTAAGAAAAGTGGCTCTGGACCCACATGATGATAAGAGATGCATTTTATCATGTGGCATACATACTCTACCATGGGGTCATTGTTATTTGAGAAGTGGTAATCAATGCCCAATTACAGAGCATGATTTGAAATAAATAAACATGCCTATGAACTTATTTGGGTTCAAAAAACAGGCTATTATGGACCTGCCAACACCACAAGCCTCTTCTGATATAATATCTAAATTAAGTGCTTTGTTAATTATTCATCTGAACAGTATACTTACAGATGTTGATGATGAAACAGGTAAAACATTGTACATATTTAACAATAATTTAAATCATTACCAATTACCTGTAGGTGGTCAATTGCAATTTATTACAACCCCTGAGGGTGATGTCAAGATTTCAATAGGGAGAAATATTTATAGAATTAAGCACTCAAACATGATTTCTGGCACTGTATATACTGTTTCTGCTGGTGACTGCTTATATATTGAAGTCCCGGGATCATATGACAAGCTTATACCCTTTTTTATAGAATTAAGAATTAGATATCCAATAATAAATAACCACTAAAACAAAATGCCTAATGATATATTTGGCCATACAAGGTATGAAGATCACAGTGATGAGATTCTGATGCTTGATGTCAGAGTCAAGAAATTAAGAAGTGATTTACAAGCTTTACAAACCACACTCAATGCCAGTCTTCAACTAGAAATTACAAATTTACAATCATAATGCATGGACCCTCTTCTTAAAATTGACTCAGAACTCAAATTGCTGCTTCAGAAATATACTGACTTGGCCACATTGGATAATTTTCAAAGTTTAGAAGAAGCTGTAGCAGCTCTTCAAGCCAAATTTAAGACCCAGGCCACCAACTCTGAGCAATTGAAACAACAATTGGAAGAGCAGATAAATAATGTCCAGACACAGCTCCAAACAATTGTCAAAAGCATAAAATCACAAGAAGATTTTGATCTAGTGATTTCCACTCTAAAAGAACAGATTCAATCATTACAGATAACTAATCTGGACCCCTTGAACAATGCCATAGCCGAGGTTAAAGAAAAAATTGAGACACTTGAAAATTTTATGAACAACTTGCCATCTTCTGATGCTTTGAGTGCAATAACTCGGAGTGTTGCCAATATAAAGCTGCAACTTGAAACATATGAAGATTTTGGAAAAATTCAAAGTACCATAACCCATCTTGAGGGTACAATAGCAGCAGTGCAAAGTGATTTGACAAATGTACAAGAATCTCTAGAATCCCGCCTGCCTGGTATTGTAGACACACTTGTCAGTGTCCAGCAACACATCACAAAGCTTGAAAACCTCAACACTGAATCTGAACTATCTTATTTTCATCACTTGATCGATGATATCCAAACAAAACTTGAAATTTTACAACAATCAACACCCACTCAGGCAGATATAGCCCTGCTCCAAAATGCTATGCAAAATGTGGCTGATGCTTCTGAATTAAATAATGTGAAATTGGCACTTGAATCTTTGCAAAATACTGTAACAAATCTGCCTACATCACAGGAACTTAAAAATATTAAGAGAGCTGTGAATCGCATATTGAAATCAGAAGATATCAAGAATATCCAGACAGAGATCAAACAACTTACTCAGACAGTGGCCACTCTACCAACTAATCAACATATTAATGAACTGCATGCCCTGTTTGAGGATATCAGAAGACAGGTCCATGATCTTACTGCTCAAAAATCAAAATTGGCAGTTATTGAAAATTTGCAACAAATTGTAGCAATATCAAGCAACAGCTAGGGACCATGGAATCCAATCAAGCAAATGCTCTGTCTGTTTTTGCCAATCAGCTTCAAGAGATTGTGCAACAATACAAGAAACTTATTGTGGACATAAAAATCAAGCCAGGCCATGATGATGTTGTTAGGACCATCAATGAGCACCTTGAATCTGTAACAAGCAGATTGCTTACAGCAGAAAAAGAAATAACAGGCATAATCGAGAATCCTAAACATACAGTAATTCTTGAATTGTACAGCATCCCCAACAAAGAATATGATTCACCATTTACACCAGGTGGCAATATATATATGCTGTCCCCTGCTCAATTTTATTACCAGTTTTTTGTTGGGGGCACACTGAGACCAATCAAGATCAAATATTGGCTTCAACCACAGGCACACCACTACCCCACCTTATCAATAACAAATGCTGACAACAAACCAAAAATCACCAGTGTAGAGTTAGAGGATTTTACAGATCCCAATACATTAGAAACATCTTATGCTGAAGATGATGGCTCTCTGGAATTTCATATACAAATAGGAGACAAATTATATTTAGAAAATCCTGTAGTATCAGCTGCTGAACACCCCATAGTTGCAATATTCTTGTTTACATATTATGTCTAGACAAATTATTGTTGATGAATTACACAGACAAGCCAGACATAATTATAAGAGACTGCCAGTAGTCACAAAAGGCATAGATGATTTATGGCAGAGCGACTTGATTGAGATGGCAAGTGGACAGCTGAAAAACTTAGACAAAATCAACAAGGGCTACAAGTATCTACTCACTGTCATAGACACATTTTCAAAATTTGCCTGGGCTGTGCCACTCAAATCCAAGACTGGAAAATGTGTTACAGAAGCCTTCAGGACAATCATCCATCAGAGTGGAAGATCACCGCGCTATTTGCAAACAGATAATGGCAAAGAATTTTATAATTCTGTGTTCCAACAATTTATTAAAAGCCAGTCAATACAACATTATTCGAGTTACAGTGATCTCAAAGCCTCAATTGTAGAGAGATTCAACAAAACCCTAAAAAATCTTATGTATAAACAATTTACACTTCAAGGTAATTATAAATGGCTTAATATTCTTCCAGAACTTCTACATAAATATAACAACTCGGTCCATTCCACAATCAACATGAAACCCTCTGAAGTAACTTCATCTGATGAGCAAAAATTGATCAGGACTGTATATTATCCTAGATACCAGCCAACAACAAGAAAGGCCAAATACAAGGTGGGTGATCAAGTAAGAATCAGCAAATATAAGCACTTATTCAAAAGAGGCTTTACAAGAAACTGGAGCACTGAATTATTTACAGTGGTTCAAGTTAAACCTGGGACCCTTAACACATATATAATAAAAGATCACCGAGGAGAAATTCTCAAAGGCAGATTCTATGAAGAAGAACTCAGCAAAACTAAACAGCCTGACACATATCTCATAGAAAAAATCATCCGCAGAAAAGGCAACAAGTTATTTGTCAAATGGCTAGGACTTCCAGAACACAGCTGGATCGATGCAGACAAAGTGATAATATGAGCACCTGGGATGTTATAAACAGGCTGCCAGAACATGAACAGCAGATTAAGAGAAATGGCAAGTTGCTGCCTGATAATATTAGATGTCTTATTGTTGGGCCATCGGCTTGTGGTAAAACTACACTAATGATTGATAATTTTTTATTGGCACCCAACTGGTTAGACTGGAAAAACAGGCACTTGTATGTTTTCTCTAAGAGCTTGGAACAATTAAAATATCAGCAGCTGATGAAGCTATTGATGGATTGGATATAGCCACTTTTGAACCAGATGTTAAGCCACTCCATGAATGTCTCGATAATTCTGTTGTTGTGTTTGATGACATTATACTGGATAATCAAAACAAGGTTAGAAATTTCTTGACACAGGGCCGACACAAAAACATTGATTGCTTCTACCTGGCACAGACTTTTTCTAAAATACCGAAGCAGCTGATCCGAGACAACAGCAATTTTATATGTGTGTTTCATCAAGATCATACCAACCTCAAACACATACATGATGAATATGTAGGTGGGGACTTGAGCTACAATGATTTTTCCAAGTTTTGCAGTAGGTGCTGGAACCAGGACAGTTATGGGTTTCTCACAATTGATATGACAAGAAAACCCAATAGTGGCAATTACAGAAATAAAATCAACAATTTTCTAGACATTGAAACATATATAAATGACCATGAAAAGGCCAATTATTGATGATCTTAAATTAAGAGATTATCTTGTAAAAAGATTTAAGGGATGGAAATCACAGAACCGAGGAATTTATGAACAACACAAACAAACAGAACAGCCTATTATTGATGCTATTAGTGAATTAGGTAAAAATATCAAAACTGTTACAGAGCAAAATCAAAATTTGATCACAGAGCTTGTACCTGTAGCTGCAAGAAACATATTAGATTATCCAATCACCCCACTTTCCAGTATTCATACACCTAGTCCTATTGCTCCTCGAATAATTGAAGCTACTCTGGATCCTATTGAATTGGGTCTTCTTGCTCAAAAATATTTAAGCACACCTAAAGACAACAAAGATGAGGTCTTTGGCTTACATGCTGACACAGAGCGTCATGGTAGCATCATACATAGAATTGGCAATTTCAGAGTAACATTTATGGGAGATGATCTAATTGTATATTCAGAATCTCATCTTGGAGAAAAAGGTGGTTTTGTTAAATATCCCGGCACACCTGGGTTGTTGGAACTGATGACTAGGAAGAGACCTGGCAGTTATACAGATCAAGATTATGAGCACTACAAAGAAATATTAATAAAATCAGATGCTCTATACCAGAACAATGATCCCACACAAAAAAGAGTCAAGTCTAGCAGTGGAGCAAAATACAACAATTTAATCAAGCCCATATGGTCACAAATTAAGACAGGCAGTGGAATCAAACAATACAACACCCTGCCTAAAGAATTTGTCTGGGTTGATGATGTCAGGAAACTTGTAGATAGGTTATTGGTGATAGCTGGGGAGGAAAATGCTGGCAACCACAATTTTTACAATGAAAAGGTTGGAATTATGGACATGATAAGCACCAAATTGTCTAATTTTATAGTAAATGACACTAAGGGGATTGGATATCTTATAAAAATTATTAATACTCTACCACCTAAATTTTGGAATATATCTGAGGGCCGGGGGTTGGTTAATGACATTATAAACAAGCTGCCATTTGAACTACACATTCCAGGCTATCAGTATTGTGGTCCAGGCACAAAATTGGACCATAGATTAAACAGAGGTGATCCTGGTGTTAATCCCCTAGATGCTGCTTGTAGAGACCATGACATAGCATACAACACACATTCTGATCTTGACAAGAGACATGTTGCAGACAAGAAATTAGAAGAGGCTGCATTTGGTAGATTTGTAAGCAAAGATGCTTCTTTGAGTGAGAGAATAGCAGCATTGGGGACCACCATAGCTATGAACACCAAACAAAAACTGGGGTGGGGGTTGTGAATATGTATATAATAAACCTACAATGAAGGCCAAGGGTGTTATGTATCAAATACCTTATGCAGGTCTTAAATCTCTTAAAACTATTGATAGCCTTTTAACCAAAAAGCAGCGGACGAAAAAAAATTCTTGTCTTGCAAAGGGCCATGGTATGAAATTGTTGCTTAGTACCCCCCAATTAAAAAAAATTACAGCAATCCAGGAAAAAATCACATGTGGGTGGATTTATATTTACTATCCCGGCCATCTTAGCAGCACTTGGGGCTGTTGGGAGCTTGGCTGGGGGATCAGCTGCCATAGCAAAAACAGTAATAGATGCCAAGAAGAATAGGGCAGAATTAGATGAATTGAAGCGCCATAACCTGGCCATGGAGAAACAAGGCAAAGGTGTTAAGAGAGCCATGAATAAGTTTAAAAAAAACAAGAGCCGCTTACAAACCAAGATATTGAAGCTTTAATCAAGCCACTGGGCATCAAAAATTTTAGAGGTGTGTACATGTCTGATTCTTTACCAGAACAACCACTCAACAAAGAGTGTGGCATTGTTAATTTGGATAAGTACAAAAATCAGGGCACTCACTGGATTTGTTATCTTAAATATTTAAACAATGAGGCATTTGTGTTTGATTCATTTGGAAGTGTTCCACCTGAAAATTTAGTAAAATATCTAAAATCAACTAATCTTTATTACAATAATGCCCGTGTTCAAAACTTCAAAGATGTTAATTGTGGACATTTGTGTTTATCTGTTCTTAGATATATGTCTCAAATAAATAAACCATCAATTGAAAATTTTCAAAAAGCCCTGTGGTATTTAAAACATCATGGGGGTATTCCATCTCACCAGCCAAAATTCAATATTGAAACTTAGATTACATGATTATATAGTGTATCCCAAAATAATAGCTCTCAGAGCATTTTATGGCATGTACTTGATCCCTATTATTACACACCACAACAACACAATTGCAGTTGGTGATCAAAAAATTGTCATCACTCCAGGGCAATATAATCTGTCCACTCTAAATGCTCAATTACCCAGAGGTATAGTATTAACTCAAAATTCTGTCACTCACAGAGTAGAGATTGTATCTGCTACAGAAACAGTGGATCTGGGTACTATAGGAGAGCTGTTAGGCTTTGAGAACAACACAAAACTTGAACCGGCCATCAAACACACTGCTATTAATATACCTAAATTCTTAGCCATAGAGACTCTGAATATTCAGTGTAATGTGGCGGAGGGTATGATCACCAAATCAAATGGCATAGGCACTCACAAACAAACTGGCATCATTGCAACATTTAAACCTAATTCTGAATTTATGGAGCCAATCATCTACACTCCATCCCCAACATTATATTTTCCTGTGTGCCATAATAGAATAGATAACATTGAGTTGATGGTCACTAATAAAAAAGAAGAATTAGTTGATTTTGCTGGAGCCACAACAACTGCTATCATAGAGATTAATATTTAAATAAAAATACATACAAAAAAAATGGAAAATATTGAGAGTTATGAGCTACAATCATTCCCCCCAAACAGGAGGACATTTGCAAATTTAAATCAACCCAACACAGAGATTGAGGTTGATCTTGATGTAGGCTTTATACACCCTCACAGAGCAGATCTATACATCAAATTTGATGTTGTAAAGCTCGATGGAACAGATTATCCGGCAAATTCAAATATAAGATTGGTGGACAATTTTGTGCCGCATCTGTTCTCTGAAATTGAGATCAGAAAACATGGTGTTGTTATAAACAGAGTGGATTATCCCGGCATTACCTCCACAGCTTTGGCCACACTAAAATTATCCAAAACCGAGGCTTCTTACTACAAAATAGGTGGATTTGAGGCTGGTGATAAAATATTAACCAAGAGCCACACAGTGCTGTTCCCCATGCGCCTGTTGCCAGGATTCTTCTCAGATTACAAAGATATTATGTGGAAGGGTGGTTTAAGAATCACATTTAGAAGAGCTGCCAATGATAATAATGCTTTGATGAGGTACAGCACATTAAATTCTACAGGGGAAGCTTTGCCCAATACCCTACCTGATGAAGGCAAATGCATTATTCAGACTATGGAGCTAAGAATCCCAGTTGTTGAATATGAAGCCAGTTATGCTCTTAAATACAAAGCAGATATAATAAAAAATCCAGAAGTACCTTTACAATTTTATACATATCAATGTGTACAGAAGCCTGCCGCTGGTACTTATTATGAGTTTGATGCTACAAATTCATTCTCCAGTATACAATATGACATGCCGGATTTTGTGGTGGTACTGTTTCAGACTGGAAGACACAATAATCAGGAAAAAAATTCAAGTAGATTTGATAACTGCAACATCAAGAACATATATCTTAAAAATGGCAGAAATGAGGTATTCCCTAGAGAAAATTATAATTTAGACATGTCCAAGGATGATTTCCTTAAATTATATGAAGCATTTACAGCATACAAAAGGGTCACTACTGGCAATACTGACATGTATTACACACCAGATGAATTCAAAGCACAGAGACCCATGTTTGTAATCAACACTTCAAAAAGAAAACAAGTTGTGGTTAATGACAGGACAAACATTAAAATTATCTGTGAATTCCACGATACACTCCCCGATGACACCATATGTAGTGTTATTCTCATAGGTGAAAAATCATATGTTTATGATGTAAGAAATGAGAGAGTCACAGAGCAATTCTAGAGGGCCGACTCAAACCCATAAGCCTCTTGATTACAAAGCAATAATACCAACACTTTGCCGTCAGGGAAGCCCATACACTCTACCAGGTTTGAAACCTGGGGGGGGGGGCCTTTTGAATACATATAAGCCATGGAACTATGTACACAGCACTTCTGCTTATTGCAGGAAAGCTCAAAAAACACAGCACTTCTGCCTATTGCAGGAAAGCTCAAAAACACAGCACTTCTGCTTAATGCAGGAAAGCTCAAAAAACACAGCACTTCTGCTTAATGCAGGAAAGCTAAAAAAACAGCACTTCTGCCTATTGCAGGAAAGCTCAAATACAGCACTTCTGCATTGCAGGAAAGCTCAAATACAGCACTTCTGCTTATTGCAGGAAAGCTCAAATACAGCACTTCTGCATTGCAGGAAAGCTCAAATACAGCACTTCTGCCTATTGCAGGAAAGCTCAAATACAGCACTTCTGCTTTTTGCAGGAAAGCTCAAATACAGCACTTCTGCCTATTGCAGGAAAGCTCAAATACAATTCAAAGTGGGACTTTGAAATATGCAATGAATATTCTTGTAAGTCTCTCTCGGGTATATATTATCAGAAGAAGGCAAAGCCTGAATTGGCTCGGGCATGCAAGAGTGAAGTTCTGTGCTCGTCCAGTAAATTGGACATTATATCTGCTGGCATGGCAATTTTCTCTGAAAAATGAAAGAGCACAGTGTAGATTATATCTCTTGCATGCCAGCAGATATAATCTCCCAGGCGTGCATGATTTATTGCTGGCCGGGACATGGGACTAATTAAAAGATTAGAAGAACATGAAACAGCCTGCCCTTGACCTATTGTATTGATCGGGAAGTTTTGCTTGCATGAGAATATAAGTATTTTTCGCTTAATTTCAAGTGTAGCCAAAACAATATCAAGGGGGGCATATTTTTGACAAGCTTATAGACAACAAACTGAGAGATTCAGCCTTTGTACACATGGCAGAATCAATCTGAGGGGGGCTCATCATTTCTACACTAGAATTCAAGATTCCTGGGATTTTGACAGAAAAACACACTGTAAACAATAAGATCATATGGGAACTTGGCATAGTTTTAAGTGTAGGCAAATCTGTCTGTTGAGGCTTCTTCTTTTCTACACTAGGATTCAAAATTCTTAAAATTAAGAGCATATCACACTTGAAGAATTGGGGTATAAGCCCCTCTTGGCATTGTTTTAAGTGTAGGCAAATCGGATTGTTCAATCAAATAACCTCTTCTTTTCTACACTTATAAGTTGAGTTTATTGTAGCATCAATTACACTACTAGCATTCTAATCAATAATTGTTATAGTAAACATTCCTTCGTTTTCCTCACTAATAGGGAGTGAGAGAATAGTACATTGCTTTTGCGTGACACGCAACTCTCTGAACTCATTTAATATTCTACCATGTATAGATTAACTCCGTGTGTGACAGCTCATGAAGGGCTTTTGGCTCACATATACAGTCGCAGTTTCCCTCCTAAGCTTTTCTTCGTCACTTTTAAGTGTGGAGATTTTCAACTAGTGCTGGAAATAATTGGGGGGGTCAGCCAATATATCCCCCCAGCCATTATAGTAAGTTTTTGCGACCAGATTACGGTTGCTACCGACTCTATATACAGGTTGTAATTTCCCGAGACTAAACTCTCGGGGATCGAACCCATGCCATCCTGCAGTCCTCGTTCAAAGCAAGGTGCCTAAGACTGCACGGCTATGGAGGAGGAGTATTTGTGTATGGATTGCAACATTGTATAATAAATAACTCAATGAAAAAATGCCTATGAATATTTTTGGATTTAAAAAAAAAATATTCAACCTGTAGAAATAAGAACTCCAATGAACATGGATGTGATTAGGGAAATTCATCGCCAAAATTAAAAGGTGTAATTATTATTCAACTTAATAGTATCTGGTATCAAGTGGATGAAGATACAGGTAAACAATTGCTTGTATTCAACAATAATTTATCGTCTTATAAAATTCTCGTCACAGGGAAAATTCAAATATCTGTTTCTTCCTCTGTCTCGCCTGACGGGGGGGAGGGGACAATTGTACACATAGGACGAAATTTGTGCAGCATTAAACACAATAATATGATTCCCAACACAACGTACGAGGTAGAAAAAGGGGACTTTCTATATGTTGAAATAATTGGGAAGTATGATAAATTAATTCCCCTCTTTATCGAAATAAAAATAATCTATTCTCTCATGAACATATAAAATACATAACAAAAATAAAACTTGGAAATAGAAGGCGACAATAGATACCAGATAATTCCAGCGACATTGCCAGATTAGACGAGCGTCTTAAGAAACTAAAAGCTGATTTATTAATTTTACAAAATTCACTAAATTTAAATATACACGCTGAGATTACAAATCTCCAAACTGAATTAATTAATCCCATAGAAAAATTGATGCCGCACTTAAATCCCTACTCCAAAAATATACCAATTTAGCTTCAATTGACAATGTTCAAAACTTGGAGGAGAGCATACCCAAGTTAAAAAATGATCTTGAGAAATTCCGACAAATTCAAACAAGCACTTCAAAGCAGTGGCGTCTCGTCCCTTGGGGCTTCCGGGGCTTAGCCCCTAAAGAAAAACGGACGTATTCACGTATTTTATCAATCACCAAAACGCATAACTATCACACAGTCTTTTAAAAGGCGATTTTTACCCACGTAAATTCATCGTCTGTTGCAATGGATACGACAGCGCTCCTAGCGGCATTGATGTCAATTATCGTTTTCCGGGGCACGTCGCAAAGGAAGGCGTGGCCTACACCCACCTACGCTACAATGAAGGTCACATGCTAGCAGAGAGAGTAAGGGAGAGTGCAATGGATTTGAGTGCTGATTCGGGGCTACTTCCGTTGCGTCGCGTTCGATCTCGCGTGTTGTTCTGTAGTGTTTTGGTGGCTTTCATTAGCTATATTTGAGTGAGTTTGGCAGGGTTGATGTTCGAACACAAATTGATGAAGGACATAGGCTGTCAATTACAAGACACAATGAATTTGTCCGGAAAAATAGGCATATATTAAATAGAATTATCGATTGCTTAAAATTCTGTGGTCGACATGAACTTGCTCTACGAGGACATAATGATAGAGAACAATCTTTAAACAGAGGCATCTTCCCAGATTTATTATCCCTTCATAAAAAGGTAAAGTGTTCCCCTGTGCTTAGCACCACGCCATGAAGGCGTATAGGGGGTGTGGGGGTAACGCCCCACACTTCCTTGATCCGGTCGTGAGTGGGGGTGATGTGATCAGCATCACGCCTCTGACCGCCTTTACCCCCCAGGGTTTCCCCCAGGTACCCATGTTATTCGACGCTGGGTGGGCGCCGGGGCCGCTTTCACCGTTAGAAAAGTTCCCGGATTTGAACCCGCCAGGGATCGAACCCGGGACCTTGAGCATGGTAGTCAGACGCGTTACCGACTGAGCCACCGCGGCCACTTCATAGAAGAGGTAACTTCGTGTTCTTTATTGTAGTGAAGTGTTGAAAAACATGAACTCTATCAGTAGATTGCATTCATTTTTTATTTAAAATTATTTAGAGGGTACCTTTTCAAAAACAGTAAAAATGACAAACATAGTTTTAATAACTCCAGTGGCAACAGCTGAATCTGAACTATGTTTCAGCACATTGAAGCGTATTAAAACCTGCTTAAGAAATGCAATGGGACAAGATAGACCAAATACCTTGGCACTTGCTTACAATAGGGATAGAATACATTTTAAACATAGAGGGCTTCAACGAAAAGGTAATAACAAAATTTGCTGAGCAGAAGAACAGGAGTCAACGTTCGTAGAAAGGTATGTTTCACAACAATACCTGTTTCTTTTGTAATCATGTGAATTTTCATTATAGTTTAAATTCTTTAAAAAATAAGTCCAGTTTTGTAGTTTAGAAGATAAATACCCGTTTTTTTGTAATTCATGTAATTTGTCATTACATTTTAAATTCTTTCAAAAAAGTAAGTCCAGTTTTGTAGTCTAGGAGAAAAAACAACGTATTTTTTGTCATTCATGTGAATTGTCATTATATTTTAAATTCTTTAAAAAATAAGCCCCGGCCAAATTTGAGGCCACGAGATGCCACTGCTTCAAAGCAATTAAAACAAGAATCAAACAATCAAGCAAATACTATTCGTACCGAACCGGCTTTCTATTATTCAAAATATCAAAACGCAATAGCAATACGAACAGGTCAATGCTAGTATTCTCGAATTACGCGAGCAATTTCTATCTTTCGAAATTCCTCCACCAGAAAATATTAAAATTGAATTGCAATCAGATGAGTTACACAGGGTCATAACAGAAGTTCAAGCCAAACTACAAACGTTGGAAGATTTTATCAATAATTTACCTTCATCTTCCGAATTAAATGCCATCGCACGCAGTGTTGCCAGTATCAAATTACAGTTGGAGACTTATGAAGACACTTTGACAACCATGAGAAATGAATTGACAAATGTACAGGAAACTCTGGAATTCAAGTTGCCAAACATAACTGAATCTTTAAACATAGTTCAACAACAGATTATCAAATTAGAAAATCTGAATACTGAATCTGAACTATCCCATTTTCATCATCTCATAGATGATATTCAGAACAAATTACAAATATTACAGCAATCTACGCCTACACAAGATGACATACAACAACTTAAAAAGGCTTTGAGCAATGTTACAGATGCTACGGAGTTGGATGCTGTCAAACAAGCTTTGACCATACTTCAAAATACTGTAGCTAATTTACCCACTTCCCAGGAGTTAAGATCTGTAAAAAGAGCAGTAAATCGAATACTCAAGTCAGAGGACATCAAGAACATTGAAGCGGAAATTGCTCTAATTCAAGACACCATCACTACTTTGCCTACCAACCAGATAGTTAACGAACTTCATGCATTGTTTGAAGAAATCAGAAGTCAGGTACACGATCTTGCAAGCCAGAGTACTAAATTGAAACTTGTAGAAAGTTTACAAGAGATTATTTCTAACATTATGCTACAAATTAGTACCCTCGAAACAAGTCAAGAATCTGCTTTATCAAGTTTTACATCGCAACATCATGATCTCAAAGAACATTTTAAACAATTCAACGTCGATGTGAAAATCAAACCCAGCTACGATGAAGTGGTACGTACCATAAATGAATATCAAGAATCAGTATTAAGCAGATTAGATGATCTTGAATTACGTCAATTTTTCACTGTTGAGATAGTTAGACTTGAGAGTGTAGCAAATGTACGAGGGCACTGGACTTATGTTAATGCAGGTAATGTTTACAAATTGTATCCCTACAGTAAGTCTCATGATTTTTTTCTTGATGGTAATATTAGGTTTTTAAAATTTGGCTATGTAAAGAAGGGAAAACATGTGGAAGTGCCAAATTTCACCATACAGAAAAAAGATGGTGTGTACAGAGCACTTCAGATACCTATTGCATATTAGGATGAATCTGCAAAGAAATATAAAATACATGAGGATGAACAATTATCTGGTTTTCATGTGGAAGCTGGTGACCAATTATTATTTGAAGTGAAACAATTATATCCTGAAAATAATCCATTTTATGTCATATTTTCTTATAGAACCCGATGTCAAGACAAGATATAGTTAATGAATTACATAAAGCAGCTCGTCGCAACTACAAACGATTGAGTGTGGTAACAAAAGGTGTAGATGATTTGTTTCAATCTGATCTGATAGAAATGAGCACAGGAACTTTAAAAAATGTACATAAGATAAATCATGGTTACAAATATATGCTCACAGTTATTGATACATTTAGTAAATATGCGTAAGCTATTCCTCTAAAATCTAAGACAGGTACTTGTGTTACTGAGGCTTAAAGTCGATATTTAGTGAGGGTAGGATACCAAAATATTTACAGACAGAGAGAGGAAAAGAATTCTATAATTTTAATATTGCCAAGTTAATGCAAAAATATAATATTAAACATTATTCTACATACAGTGATCTTAAAGCCAGTATAGTGGAACGATTCAGCAGAACATTAAAAAATCGCATGTGGATTTACTCTACAGGGTAACTATAAATGGGTACAAATTTTACCCGAGCTAGTTCATAATTATAATAATTCAGTACACAGAACTATTCACATGAAACCTGCTGAGGTAACCAAGTCTGACGAGTCTAGGTTGATTTCTACTGTTTATTGTCAAAAATATAAGTACACTACCAAGAAACCAAAATACAAAATAAGAGACCAGGTGAGAATTAGTAAATTTAAACATTTCTTTGAAAAGGGATTTACTAAACATTGGAATACAGAGTTATTCACTGTAGTTCAAGTTGTACCAGGGAATAGAAATACATATATCATAAAACATTATTATAATAAAATATTGAAGGGGCGATCCTATGAAGAGGAACTCAGTAAAACAAAATATCGAGATACATATTTAATTGAGAAAATATTACGTAAGAAAAATAATAAATTGTATGTTAAATGGCTAGGACTGCCAGATAGAAGTTGGATAGAAGCAAACCAGGTGATTCTTTGACACCAACATGGAATGTGGTACAGTGTTTACCAGATTTAGTAGAAACTAGTAAAAAATATGGGGAGTTGTTACCTGATAATATAAGGTGCCTCATTGGAGGTCCCTCTGGTTGTGGAAAAACCACTCTGTTGGTAGATAATTTCGTGCTCGCCCCTAATTGGCTAGATTGGGAAAATAGACACCTGTATCTATTCTCTAAAAGTTTAGAACAACCGATATATCAACAACTCATGAAGCTGTACGAGGGACTTAACATAGCTACATTTGCATTAAAAATAAAACCTCGCAACGATTGTTTGAAAAATTCTGTTGTAGTTTTTGACGTCATTCTAGAAAAGCAAAACGAAATCCGAAATTTCTTTACACAGGGTCGTCACAAAGAAATAGACTGCTTTTATTTAGCACAAACTTATTCCATAATTCCTAAACAATTACTACGAGATAATACAAACCTAATTTGTTCGTTTCGTCAAGATCATACTAATTTGAAACATGTATATGATGATTATGTAGGAGGTGACTTAAATTATAACCAATTTTCAAAATTCTGTTCATCTTGTTGGAATAGTGATGATTTTGGATTTGTTACCATCGACATGACTAGAAAACCTAACAATGGAAAATTTAGAAAAAAAATCAACGATTTTTGAACGTTGAAACAATATAAAATAACCTCGAATCAAAAATAAATATGTCAAAACATAAAATTGAAGATAATTTGAAATTACGTGGTTACCTAACCAAACGCTTCAAAGGCTGCAAATCAGACAATCGAGGATTCTATGAACAACAAAAACGTCAAGACCAACCAATTATTGATGCAATCAGTGGTCTCGGTAAAGTGATTAAGGGAGTCACAAAACAAAATAAAAATCTCATAAATGAATTGGTACCTCTTACTGCTAAAAATTATGCAGATTTTCCACCCACACCTTTATCCAGCATTCACACACCTTTAACACTCAAGGAACCACCTACTAAAACTATAAGTGAACCTGAAAAAATCGATTTGGGTCCCTTGGCAAGAGATTACCTGAGTACAGGCAAATTTGAAAAAGATGAAGTGTTTGTATTGTATCCGACTATGGAATCAAACGAGGGTGTGGTTTGGAAAATTGGGAAATCTAGAGTAACATTCGAAGGGGACAATATAAAAATCAATTTAGGTGTGAAAAATAGCTGGTCCAGATATCCTGGCACTCCTGGATTATGGGAGCTCATCACCAAGAAACAAACACAACATTTTACAGAAGAAGATTATCGGAGTTACTCAGATATTTTGATACTATCTGATGCCTTATATCAAAATAACGATGCCAGTCAGAATAGAGTTAAATCGAGCAGTGGGGACAAATACAAGAATCTTATTAAACCTATCTGGAACCAACTCAAAACTGGTAGTGGCGTCAAACAATACAATACTTTACCTAAAGAATTTGTGTGGGTAGATGATGTGAGAAAACTCATAGATAGATTGCTGGTTATAGCAGGGGAGGAAAATGTTGGAAACAACAACTTTTACAACGAGAAAATGGGTATTGTAGACATGATTAGCAATAAACTAGCTCATTTTATTGTAAATGATCCCAAAGGTATAGGATACTTAATTAAAATTATCAATACTCTACCCCCTAAATTCTGGAATATATCAGAGGACCGAGGTTTGGTAAATTGTACACCATTGATATGAATACAAAACAAAAATTAGGATGGGGTCTGTAATATATATATAAATATAAATACCCTGAAAAAATAATAATAATCATAAAAAACATGAAACCTAAAGGAATTGTGTACAAAATTCCATATCATGATCTTAAAAATTTAAAAATTAATCCAATTTTAACTAAAAAACAACAGGAAAAGAAGAGACAATGTATAGCCAAAGGAAATGGAATGAAATTATTACTTAGTACACCACAATTAAAACGTTTGCAAAATACAAGAAAAAATCACATAGTGGAGGATTTATATTCAGCATTCCAGCCATCCTGGCGGCTTTAGGGGCAGTAGGGAGCTTAGCGGGGGATAGCGCGGCTATTGCCAATACTGTAATTGATTCCAAAAAGAATAAGGCAGAACTAGAAGAGCATAAGCGTCATAATCTTGCTATGGAAAGAAAATTAGGCAGTGGTGTGAAGTCCAGAGCACTCCGAAAATTTAAAAAAAGAAGAAGAAGCGCTCAGAAACCAAGACATTGAATCTTTAGTTAAAATATTTAAAACTCGACATTTCAGGGGGGTTTTCATGTCTGATTCTCTCCTTAAGGATAGTCCCCCTTTCTCACGAGAATGTGGTGTGGTGAATTTGGACATGTCGAAAAATATCGGTACCCACTGGATATGCTATTATAAACAAAATAACAATGCTTTTATTTTCGATTCTTTTGGAAGCGTACCGCCTACAGAATTAATTAATTATTTAAAACATGTTAAGATTTATCACAACAACGAACGTATTCAAGATTTCGATAAAATTATATGTGGTCATGTTTGCATTACGATGCTTAGAATATTAAATAAAATACATAACATCAAATTACAAGATTTTCAAAAAGCAGTGTGGAATATTAAATAATGGGAATTTTTCATCCCTCCAGCGAGACATCGGTCTTGAAACTACATCTCCACGATGATAT
The DNA here is from genome assembly GCF_977018435.1 of Lepisma saccharinum. Classification (NCBI taxonomy): domain Eukaryota; kingdom Metazoa; phylum Arthropoda; class Insecta; order Zygentoma; family Lepismatidae; genus Lepisma; species Lepisma saccharinum. The sequence continues at coordinate 214,937,440 of NC_139230.1, read as the reverse complement.
TATCTATCCAAAATCCATAGCTCTGAGAGCCTTCTACAGCATGTATCTGATTCCAAATGTAACTACCTACAACAATTCTATATTTGTAGGGAATAAAAAAATATTATTCCTCCTGGACAATATAATTTATCTACTTTACAATCTGAACTTCCTAACACTGTATTGCTATCTCAAAACTCTGTAACACACAGAGTGGAGATCGTATCTACCAAAGAAACAGTAGACCTATCTACCATGGGCGAACTTCTAGGTTTCCCCAACAATAGCAAATTAGAAGCAGGTATTAGGCACATAGGTATATTTATACCAAAATTCTTAGCTATAGAAACATTGAATATTCACTGCAACATTGCTAAAGTAATGATTATCAAAGCTGAAGAAAATTCAGTTGGTAGCCACAAGGAGACAGGTATCATTGCTACATTTAAGCCAAATTCAGAATTTATGGAACCTATCATCTATTCCCCAATCCCACCAGTCTATTTCCCTGTTTCTCTTGATAAAGTTTATTACATAGAGATAACAATTACAAATGAGAAAAATGAGATCATCGATTTTGCCGGTGCTAATATCACTGCAATAATAGAAATTAATATTTAAAATATATAAATAAATACCATTGGAAAATATCGAGAGTTATGAATTGCAGTCATTCCCCCCAAACAGAAGAACATTTGCTAATCTTAATGAACCGAATAAGGAAATTCAATTTGATATTACAGTAGGCGATGGTTTTATTCATCCACATAGATCGGATCTGTATATAAAATTTGATATTGTAAAAAAAATAATGGTGAAGAATATCCAGCTACTGCTAATGTAAAACTTATAGATCATTTTGTTCCATTTCTATTCTCACAAATTGAAATCAGAAAGCAAGGTAGAGTCATTGATAGAATTGATTATCCTGGAATTACATCCACTACAGTGGGGACATTAGAATTATCCAAATCAGAGAGTGTATATTATAAAGTTGGTGGGTTTGAAGCTGGAACAAAAATTCAAGCAAAAAGTCACACAGTACTGTTCACCATGAGATTCCTATTTGGTTTTTTCTCTGATTATAAATAAATTATGTGGAAAGGTGGTTTAAGTATCATATTTCGCAGATCACCCAATGTTCATAATTCAATAATGAGATACAAAACTTTTAATCCAGATGGAACAGCCAATGATGCTAGTTTACCCGAAGCTGCAAAATGTGTGATTCAGTCTATGGAGTTACGCAAGCCTGTAGTTGAATATGAATCGAATTATGCTCTCAAATACAAAGCTAATATTTTGAAAAATCCTCAATTTCCATTACAATTTTATACATATCAATGCATACAGAGGCCAGTGGAGGGTAAATTCTTTGAATTCGATATTACTAATCAGTTTCAATCTCTACAATACGATATGCCAGAGTTTGTAGCTGTATTGTTTCAGACAGGGAGATGTGACCATCGGGAAAAAGATAGCAGCCAGTTTGATAATTGTAAAATTAAAAATGTATATCTCAAGAATGGTCAAAATGAGGTATTCCCACGCTGTTTACTTGTATTATAGTGCCCATATTCTCTAGTATGGATATTACAATCTAATATTTGCAATTTATTAGCATTGCCATCAACAGCTATTTTTTTTGTAGTATAGACACCAGCTATTTGCTATTCAGTTGATATGCAAACATCTTTTTTATTTTATTTTTAAATAAAAAAAAATTAAATTTTTTATTGTAAGTTTTCTTGTAAATGCTCGACTTACACCCTTAACTTTTTAAATTTTTTCTTCGCCATCAAATTTAGACAATACATTTTTGGTCTTAGACCAGCAAATTCTGTTATTATACACCCTGCTGCCTCATCTTTCATTTTCTCATGGATCATGTGGTTTTCGAGATTGTGTAATCGATATTTTTCTGGATAATTACTAAAATCAAAATATTCTTTCATAGAAAACAAATCACTGTATAAATCAGGTGTTTCTATTTCATATATAAAACTATCAGTATCCACGTATGCTATTTTAATTTTATCTTTGTATCTTGGTTTCATATCATCGTAATGAGATTTATACATCACTAATTTAGCCAATTCAAGAACTGCAACACCCACAGCTATTGGCATATTACACTTTACATTAGTTTCTTCTGTCAATAAGAGTTAGATTGCTACCAAGGATTTCTGTAAAACTCTTGAATCTAGGATCAGCAACAAGTTTTAGAATTCTTTTTGGATCAGATGCCAAATTGCATATTACTCGCTTCGTATTGTCTTGTAAAAATTTTCCATATATTGAATTATCCATTAATTTATAAAGATTTTGTTCAACTTTTGAATTTGTTTGTATTCGATTATCTGTAATTTTTTCAATATAAGATTTTAACCATTTTTTTGTTTAAATTTTAACCCTTGATGGACTTTGGTAAGTTTCAAACCTTGCTTCAAGTAATATTGCAACAATCGAAAGTGAACATGATAATTATTTTTATTTTCAAAAGATAACACCAATTTTGTTTCCTCTGTACCTGGGACCTTCTGAGAAACTGGTACCATAGCTAATCCATGGTGATCGCCATGGAGATCAGATGGATATTCCAAATCAACTTCCAAAAAACAACCCTCTGGATGATCTTCAGACCAATTTAGGAAATCCCTGTCTTCAAGTTCTTTCTTGTTCATCAATTCGTAATTAACAATTGGGAGTGATTGAGTCATCACATAACCATATAAATTGTTCATATCGATGTAATATATGCATTTAGATGCTTGACAAGGATTATAGCTCGATAAATATTTATTGTTTGCTTTTGCATATCTTAAAGGACACTGGACTATACCACCACGTTTAGCAGATTCAACAAACATGTACTGGTCAACATCGTTGATGAGACCAATTTCAACTTCTGTATATTTACGCATAGCCTGCCAGGATAAACCGGGTGTTGTGTACATAAATACAGGATCTAAATTATATTTCTTAAAACAACAATCTCGAAAATTTTCAAACACATCAGCCAACAAGAGAACATCTAGAATCAAGTACTTGTCATGATAATCTCCTATTGGTTTGCAATTTAGTGTTTTCAAGATTCTCTGTGCATGTTGATAATCTTCCTCACTACATTCTTCATCCTGAAGTTTGTTATAAAATTTATCTCTCGATGGTAACTGTCTCTCATTAAATTTTTCAAAATTATCTATGAAATCATATGGGAAGACCAATTTTCTTTTCAGCAATTCTATCTTATCCTCACCAAAATATTCTTTTGTGTGAACAAATTCGTCGTTGGTTAATTGACTCGCCAGAGTAGCTAAACTGCTGGAAAGAAACTGATATGAATCCAGGAATCTAAGAACAACTTTTTTTCATTTTCTAATTTGATAGTTTTCTCTATAGCAATATATTTATCTTTACTGTGTGGTATAATATTAATATTCTCTGCATCATATCCCAATTCTTTGATAAATAAATGTGCATCAAAATTTTGCAAATTGTGAATGAATACTGGAATGAAGTTAGGTTTTTGTATTTTCAAGTTACATGAATTACAAATTGTATGGATATATTCTCCATTAAAATGGTAGTAGTGTTTATTTTTTTCACTATCAGAAATGAAATATATAATACAGTATTTACAACTTGAACTATTATCATGTTCCCATTTTTGTTGTGGTGTAAGATCGTTTATTAGTTTTTTATCATGTAAAATTGGAGCAAGAGTTTTAACCCACTCTCGAAGTGTTTGAATAAATTTTTGGGCTGCATCTTTGCCTCGATAAATATATGGAGGTGGATTATTTTTTTCATAAATGTTTACTAATTTTAGTCTAAAGCTACAGGCTTCATGCTTAGCTGTATGTGTTGTACTTGATACATTCGAATCTGGGATCTATGTTGATATTGTTTCTTGTATTGTTTCAAAATCTGCATAAATTACAAATCGATGTTGTACCAATGAATTATAATTACTAAATTTTATACTTTTGGATGAAACATCATAAGTCACAGGAGGGTAGAGAGAACAATTTTTAATATGTTCCTCTAATTTTTCTTCACATGTTTTCCCACCTTTTCCATCAAATTTTGACAAGCATTGATCACATATTGCTATTCTAGCTGTGTGTAATGTTTTTTTTTGTTTTCTCACCAATCGTGGTAGATTCTGTATGAGACAATAATGTTTCTTGTTTCTCTCTGTAAAATATAATAATGTTATATTATGTGCACCATCTGCTGGTGGATGGTGACGCAGTATATAAATTTCATCTTTTTTATTAACACCATAAACATGCACAGCTATTGGTTGATTGTAGTGTTCTTCATATTGTTTTTCAAATTGATTGATAGCTGAGATATCTATTGGAAAGTTTATTCCTGACATAGGTTTTTTAAACTTTTCATATATTCAGAATAATTGTAATTAGAGATGTTTATTGTTAGATACTGGATGAAAATAGGCTATGAGACACCATAAAAAACATTTATTGTCATTATTTTGAATATTTATTACAGCATTCTTGTTTTTGATCTGGTTGGGTAATTCAATATAACTAGATCCATCCCCAAAAGGAACATATTTTGTTATTTTTAATTCAAGTTTATGGTTTGTGTCACAAAGTGACCAACCCGAACCTCTCCCTTGGAACTCTTGTTGTTTTAACTTAAGTTCTTCACAAATTTTATCATAAATATCATACAAGCAAAGAATATCATTATAGTGTAAAATTAAAACACGGGTACGATGAATGTATTGTTCTTATTCACTATGAGAATTTATATACATTGAGAATAGATTAAAATATATTTTGAGAGAACATATTTTAAGTTTATTTTGAATTGCATCTATAATTTTTTGTTTCAGTTTAACTAGAAAATTTGGAATATCTGAGGCTTGATCATTTATATCTGATGTGGTATATTTTTTTATATACAAAATTTTTTGTTTTTGGTTTAATTTAATTTTTTATTCATTTTTTTATGATTTGTGTGTATAGTAGTGTAATTGGGCCGGTTCAAAATAGTACTTGGTACGAGCCCTCTTTTAGCCTCTTTTTTATCAATTGAAAATCAATTTTTGACATATTTTGACAATTTTTTGTCGATGTTTTAGCGTTTCGCGATGCTTTAGTAAAATTTCCCTTTTTTCCCACTCGTACTTGGTACGAATGCCACGATCTTACGTGATATAACTTAACCTATTCATTTGTTTTTTCGTGCTAAACTACACGAGAGCCTCTACGTGCTTTGACCTACTTTAGAGTAGGACCATAAAGACAGTTCTGCAACCGAAAGTGAGGCTCGAAGTGAGGCTCGGTGAGGCTCGACTTAATGGTTTGCTCTTATAAGACATAAGCCTCATTTTCTCGCAGTGTTGCCAACACCTTACTCGAAATAAAATCACCAAGGTTTTTTTTTCTTGGTCTAACCTATGTTATTGAACTGCGTCGTCACGTCCAAACCCGCATGAATTCCGGACACTATTGGTTCTATTCATATTTTTTCTTACGTATAGGTGTACATGATGAATCCCCAAACAGATTTTTCCTAAGTATTACAGTTTCCAAGATAATCCCACTTCCGGTCGCCATTTTGGATTTCCAAGCATAGGTTCTATTCATACTTTTTCTCACGTATAGATGTACATGATGAATCTGCAAACAGATTTTTTCTAAGTCTTACAGTTTCCAAGATAACGCCACTTCCGGTCGCCATTTTGGATTTCCGAGCATAGGTTCTATTCATATTTTTTCTCACGTATAGGTGTACATGATGAATCCCCAAACAGATTTTTCCTAAGTCTTACCGTTTCCAAGATAATCCCACTTCCGGTCGCCATTTTGGATTTCCGAGCATAGGTTCTATTGATATTTTACTTACATATAGGCGTACGTGATTATTCCGCAAACAGATTTTTCCTAAGTCTTACCGTTTCCAAGATAATCCCACTTCCGGTCGCCATTTTGGATTTCCGAGCATAGGTTCTATTCATATTTTACTTACATATAGGCGTACGTGATGAATCCGCAAACAGATTTTTCCTAAGTCTTACCGTTTCCAAGATACCCTCACTTCCGGTCGCCATTTTCGATTTCCGAACATAGGTTCTATTCATACTTTTTCTCACGTATAGGTGTACGTGATGAATCCACAAACAGATTTTTCCTAAGTCTTACCGTTTCCAAGATAACCCCACTTCCGGTCGCCATTTTCGATTTCCGAACATAGGTTAGTAGATCACAAATATGCCTTTGACGCCAACCCTGATTTCTTGACCCCACGACCACCAAAACCTCAAAAACTCACTTTCTCTCCACGTTCCGCGCCTCATTTATTGCGCTGACGATGTTTCACAGCGTAGAAAAGCAGTGATGAGTGAAATGCACTCTCTCATCCTCTCATCCTTGAAGGATGAATGCACCTTATCGTAATTTTCCAAGTCCGGGGCCAATGTTTATATATCGTGACTTTTGTAAACCTCTCGGGAACGATGTGCCACACACGCGCGCGTGCCTCTCATTATTTCCGTATTGTGACGCAAGCAAACAAACAAATAATAATTGTTTTTTTAGGATTCCTGGCCCCTATAACCCCGCCAGGAGTGCGTGGTGCCCAACCCAAAAAAAAAAGGTTCTAACGGCTGCGGTTAGATAACCACACCTCTGTAGAGTTTCACGTGTTTTATTTTCTCAAAGGTCCTATGGGACACCTCTGTTTGTCAAAAATTCGAGATATTTGCAATTTAACGCAGGACTTGGAAAAAATTTTCGATTGATGAAAAAAAATGGTTCCATGACGACCTATGTTTATTTTGGTATGGGTGGACAGAGGACACCGAGACTCGACCGACGCACTAAACCCGACCTCTCTACGACTATTCGTTCAAAAGTTACGAGTGATCAAAGTTTTTGGGAGGGGGTGGGCTAACTTCTTACCCCTTGACCCCAGGACCACCAAAACTTGGTATACGTATTCTACACCTCCAAAATCGACAGGGGCATCTAACGATGCCGTACGGGGGTGTTTTTCGATATATTTTTTCGATAACTCTTACCATTTTCGAGATATTTGCAATTTAAGATTTTTTTAACGCTGGACTTAGAAAATTTTCGGAATATTTTTTTTTTGTTCCATGACGACCTATGTTTATTTTGGTATGTTAGGACAGAGGACACCTAGACGATGCTAACGCAAGAAATCCCAGCTCTCTATGATTATCCTTTCGAAAGTTACGAGCGATGAAAAAAATATTTTGGCAATTGGCCCACCCTTGACCCAGGACCTCTAAAAACTTTGTACACGTACTCTGCATCACCAATATCGACAAAAGGGTCAACGGAGAGGATTTTTGCACTATCTCTCTCTCTTACTGTTTTTTTCGAGACATTTGCAATTTAACGCTGTGGACTTCGAAAATTTTTCGACAGAGGGGTCAAATTTGGTTCCATGACAACCTATGTTTTTTTTGTTAGAAGATAAAAAAGGACACCGAGACTCGACCGACGCACTAAACCCGACCTTTCTACGACTATTTGTTCAAAAGTTACGAGTGATCAAAATTTTGGAGGGTGGGCTAACTTCTTACCTCTTGACCTCAGGACCACCTAAACTTGGTACACGTATTCTACACCTCCAAAATCGACAGGGGGGGGTATCTAACGATACCAGGATGGGGGTGTTTTTCAATATATTTTTTCGATAACTCTTACCATTTTCGAGATATTTGCAATTTAACGCTGGACTTGGAAAATTTTCGATTGATGAAAAATTGGTTCCATGACGACCTATGTTTATTTTGGTATGGGTGGACAGAGGACACCGAGACTCGACCGACACACTAAACCCGACAGGTGGGATGCTTCGTTTTTGGCGCAGCCCTTTGACCTACTTTTGAAATGACTTACGACATTTTCCTATAAGGCTGTCTCCCCTTACGATGTTTTCCTCTAAGGCAGAGATCGTCTGTCAATGGGCCCTCAGTGTAATCTACTACGACCTAATACTAACTTTCTTTTTATGTTTCGCGGCTGTTTTATTGCAGTGACGAACTAAAAGAGCGGAAAAAAAGGCTCTGAAAGGTGAGTGTCAAAAAACGTACTTTCAAGTATGCATGCTCCAGTAATGTAATTTTCTAAAAACATGTGCCGTCCATGTTTCCATATCGTGAGGCGTTTCTGCGATGATGGCTTTTATATGCGGCTGTGAATGAAGTTCTACTTTTAGAAGCAATAATGCTGTAACACGGAAGGAAAAGGATATAGGATTCTTGCAGTGATATGGCTGCATCAAAACAACTGCTTTTTTTATTCACCAGTTCCATCTGTTTCTGCGGTGATGTGATTGTTAAGTCATCCAACAACAGCTCTTAATAATGGTCGCGGATTGCTGTATCCAGATTGTTGTTGCATCTGCGGAAATATATAGATACTCAATCTCTCGTAAACATTCTGTACAACTAAAATTATGTTCAATTCGTCCTCTTTATTTCTCAAAATTTAAATTTCTGTATGCATCTCGTAAGGAAATGTGAGTCCATATAAAATGTTCAATTTGATGCATCCATCTAATTGGTAAATAACCTCTGGATATATATTCTTCTTCTATTTCTTGGAGAATGGATTCCCAGGACCAGTTTCAAAACGACGTGCTACATGCTCAAAGTATTGTAAAATCTGATGACAGCAAACTGTCTAGAACCTTTCTTGAATACACAATTCATTTCAAATCGTTCGTCAGTTTTTTCAAACGTCTAATAGATTCGTAGCATTCGCAACCAGCACCACTTTTCGAAGGCACCGAATTTTGGTCTGATGCTTTTATTGTCCATGATTCAACACCGTGCATGAGAGGGCATCCCCGATTGCCTTGTAATCAAGGGGTCCTGGGTTCGATACATGGTGGAGGCACTTAGTTGTTTGGATCCTACTTTAAATTGTAGTCCCGATTAGCTTTTCTGTACCAGTCGACCTCGTGACGTAGTGGTTAGCACCAATTAATTGATTTTTTTCTTTTATTTTTTTTCCGCCACTTTTGGCTAAACGCGAAGATGAGTATGTGATGATGATGAAATTAATGAAGGGACACCACAAATAACACCCATGCCCAGGCCAGGATTTGAATCTGGGACCCCTGCCTCAACGCTGTTGATTTCCGGTTCAGTGGTTAGCACATGATAACTTATTTGAACTAGTTTAAAAATTCAGATACTTAGGAGTAATATTAACAAATGAAAATTATATTAAAGAGGATATAAAATAAAAAAGTAGGCTTAAAATTTAGGAAATGTATGTTACTTCTCTCTAAGAAACTTATAGTTAAAATATACAAAACAGTAATTTTGCCTGTTGTATTACATAGATGTGAAACTTGGTCTGTCATATTGAAAGAGGAACATAAATTGAGAGTATTTGAAAATAAGATCGTTAGGAAAATATTTGGATCGAAAAGGGGTGAGAAGATAGGTGAGTGGAGAAGGTTACATAATTTAGAACTACATAAATTTATATTCATGTCCAGATATTATTAGATTAATTAAATCAAGAAGACTTAGGTGGACAGGTTATGTGGCACGAATGGGAGAGGAAAAAAAAGGAGTTTACAGGATTCTTGTTGGGAGACCTGATGGTAAAAGACCTGTAGGAAAACTAAGACGAAGATGGAAGGACAATTATTTGGGATGGACCTAACGGAAAATTTTGGTAGGGATGGAAAAAAGAGTATATAGATCTTTCTCAAGATAGGGACAGATGGAAGGTCTGTGTTGAAGCAGCCATGAACCTTTTGGGTTTGAGAAGGCTAGAGAGTTAGTTAGTTAGTTATGAAAGCACATGCCACTATAAAAAGAATACAATCCCTGACAAAAAAATGAATTTAAAAAAAATGAAATTTATTTCCATATAATGAACTTCAACCTATACAATTGAACATTTTTTTTTTAATTTTGCAGGATTTAAATGAAACAGACGTAAATAGGAATAGGGAACACGTACGTAATGCAATAGAATCAGCAGTTAAATAAAGTATAAATCAAGAAAAAGTAAGCCATGGTTCGCATAACCTAATAGAAATAGATTGATTGATGCACAGTAAGGCTAATCGGGCCTGGACCTGTAGTTTAAAGTGGGATCCCAACCACTACATGCCTCCACCAGGGATCGAACCCGGGGATACCTTGATTACAAGGCGACGACGCTACCACTGCGCCATCGGGGAGGCACTAATAGAAATAGACTTAGGCGGTTGAAGAACAGCAAGTTTTAGAAGATTACTTGAAAAGTAAAATTAACGAAATTGAAATAAAAGTATCAGAGGTGCAAATGAATTGAGAAAGGGGTGGCAACCTAAAGTAAACTTGATAAAAAAAAATGGCTGACTATTTTAAATAGATGGAAGAACTACTTTAATGATGTTTTAAATGTTCATGTAGGAGCTAAATCAGAAATAAATTAAGTACGCACAGCAGAACTTAACTTGATTGAGATAAGAGATAAATTAGTCGAGAAGAAACTTGTTAATATGTCTGACAAATGTACAATTCATGATGGATTAAAAAAAAAAGATGCTCTTTTTAATTTTGCCTTACAATATGCTTTTAGGAAGCTAAAAGAAACTAACGAAGTAGTGTTAGCATATGCAGATGATGTAGACTTACTGGGGAATGATGTAAATACAAATTAAGAATAATGCTAAAATATTTTTCAAAAGCAGCTAAAGAGATAGGTTTTAGAAGTTAGCAATGTGAAATCTAAAGATATGTGCTTACAGGCCGAAACCAAGTGATAACAACTTGTTTGAACCAGTTTTCCAAATCCAAATACTTAGGAGTAATACTAACAAATGAAAATGATATTAAAGAGGAAATGAAAAGAAGGCTTAATTCATGTTACTTTTCTCTTCATAAAACTTTTGTCTCCTCGTTTCATATCTAAGGAACTAAAAAATTAAATATATATATAGATCTTGCTCAGGATAAGGACAAATCGAACTTTCGGGTTCAAGAAGGGTAGAGAATTAATTAATTAGTTAATATTCAATGTAATATGGTTTCACGTATTAAACAAAAACAAAGTTAGTAATAAGGTATTCATATTGACAAGGGAATTCTTACAAATTCATTCTCTTCGTAAGTTTGCCAATAGCATTTTCATCATCCTGTGTTATTTCAAATCTTCAGTTATGCAATGCAAAAAAGGAGAAGAATTTCCATGACATGATAACATGAATTTGTACGTTGTACGTTAAATTTACCGGAACGTTGAAACGTTTATACAGAAAGGTTGAAACGTATTGTCACGAATAGTCGAACGTGTTGTGAATGGCAAATAAAAATAAAAAATCTCAAATTCAAAATCGGTTAAACAAGACAGAACAAGATAAAAGTGGAATCTTCGGGCTCGCGTTTTTTTTTAACCGACCTACTCCTGGAAGTGCTATATAAAATTTTCAAGAATTGTATTGGACGAAGATGATGATATCCATTTGAGTGATCGATATTGCTGAAATTTATCCGGTGTTCTCTATATGATCATGAAAAAAAAACTATATTTATAAAATTACAGGGAGAAAAAGTTATAATCTAGAAGTCGCGAATGTAATAACAGGAGAGATGGAAACGATTCTGGACGAAAACGACAAGGAGAAGAAGAAACGTAAGGAGACTAATCGACGCGAGCAAGACAAAAGATGATCTGATGTAATAATACTACAGCATTTTAAGTGCCATGCATTCCTTCTTCGTTCGTAATGAAATCAACAAGTTATTCGAATTACGGAACTTGTCATTTGACCTCCCTAGCGAAGCATGTTCTAAAAAATAAAAAAAAAATCATCGGAAGTTTTCATTTCGCAAGCCACGATGAACTTAGGAGGCACAGGCTTGTATGCATTCCGTCTTTCGTTCGGAGGGACAACGTAACCAACCATTCAATGATGCGGCCTCCCCCATGACGCAGTGGTAGCGTCGTCGCCTTGTAATCAAAGGGTCCAGGGTTCGATACCTGGTGGAGGCACATCGTGGTTCGGATCCCACTTTAAAGTGTAGGTCCAGTCTCGATTAGCCATACTGTGCATAAAGTGGACTTAAAACACCAACTCATCAACAACAACAACATTCAATGATGATAATGTTTATGAATTTGTTCGGATTGAGAAAGTAAAAAATTATCATGGAAGAGCCACCTTCCTTTGAATATCCCCTTTCCTCTGTTCATATTTTCCGTCCTTGATTTCTATTATGTTTCCCGCTCGTCAGAGTCAAGCGTGGTTTTTTTTTTATCACAGCTCTTCGTTTTCATTTTTCTTTCAACGTACAAATTCATGTTATCATGTCATGGAAATTCTTCTCCTTTTTTGCATTGCATAACTGAAGATTTGAAATAACACAGGATGATGAAAATGCTATTGGCAAACTTACGAAGAGAATGAATTTGTAAGAATTCCCTTGTCAATATGAATACCTTATTACTAACTTTGTTTTTGTTTAATACGTGAAACCATATTACATTGAATATAACTAATTAATTAATTCTCTACCCTTCTTGAACCCGAAAGTTCGATTTGTCCTTATCATGAGCAAGATCTATATATATATTTAATTTTTTAGTTCCTTAGATATGAAACGAGGAGACAAAAGTTTTATGAAGAGAAAAGTAACATGAATTAAGCCTTCTTTTCATTTCCTCTTTAATATCATTTTCATTTGTTAGTATTACTCCTAAGTATTTGGATTTGGAAAACTGGTTCAAACAAGTTGTTATCACTTGGTTTCGGCCTGTAAGCACATATCTTTAGATTTCACATTGCTAACTTCTAAAACCTATCTCTTTAGCTGCTTTTGAAAAATATTTTAGCATTATTCTTAATTTGTATTTACATCATTCCCCAGTAAGTCTACATCATCTGCATATGCTAACACTACTTCGTTAGTTTCTTTTAGCTTCCTAAAAGCATATTGTAAGGCAAAATTAAAAAGAGCATCTTTTTTTTTAATCCATCATGAATTGTACATTTGTCAGACATATTAACAAGTTTCTTCTCGACTAATTTATCTCTTATCTCAATCAAGTTAAGTTCTGCTGTGCGTACTTAATTTATTTCTGATTTAGCTCCTACATGAACATTTAAAACATCATTAAAGTAGTTCTTCCATCTATTTAAAATAGTCAGCCATTTTTTTTTATCAAGTTTACTTTAGGTTGCCACCCCTTTCTCAATTCATTTGCACCTCTGATACTTTTATTTCAATTTCGTTAATTTTACTTTTCAAGTAATCTTCTAAAACTTGCTGTTCTTCAACCGCCTAAGTCTATTTCTATTAGTGCCTCCCCGATGGCGCAGTGGTAGCGTCGTCGCCTTGTAATCAAGGTATCCCCGGGTTCGATCCCTGGTGGAGGCATGTAGTGGTTGGGATCCCACTTTAAACTACAGGTCCAGGCCCGATTAGCCTTACTGTGCATCAATCAATCTATTTCTATTAGGTTATGCGAACCATGGCTTACTTTTTCTTGATTTATACTTTATTTAACTGCTGATTCTATTGCATTACGTACGTGTTCCCTATTCCTATTTACGTCTGTTTCATTTAAATCCTGCAAAATTAAAAAAAAATGTTCAATTGTATAGGTTGAAGTTCATTATATGGAAATAAATTTCATTTTTTTTAAATTCATTTTTTGTCAGGGATTGTATTCTTTTTATAGTGGCATGTGCTTTCATAACTAACTAACTAACTCTCTAGCCTTCTCAAACCCAAAAGGTTCATGGCTGCATCAACACAGACCTTCCATCTGTCCCTATCTTGAGAAAGATCTATATACTCTTTTTTCCATCCCTACCAAAATTTTCCGTTAGGTCCATCCCAAATAATTGTCCTTCCATCTTCGTCTTAGTTTTCCTACAGGTCTCTTACCATCAGGTCTCCCAACAAGAATCCTGTAAACTCCTTTTTTTTCCTCTCCCATTCGTGCCACATGGCCTGTCCACCTAAGTCTTCTTGATTTAATTAATCTAATAATATCTGGACATGAATATAAATTTATGTAGTTCTAAATTATGTAACCTTCTCCACTCACCTATCTTCTCACCCCTTTTCGATCCAAATATTTTCCTAACGATCTTATTTTCAAATACTCTCAATTTATGTTCCTCTTTCAATATGACAGACCAAGTTTCACATCTATGTAATACAACAGGCAAAATTACTCTTTTGTATATTTTAACTATAAGTTTCTTAGAGAGAAGTAACATACATTTCCTAAATTTTAAGCCTACTTTTTTATTTTATATCCTCTTTAATATAATTTTCATTTGTTAATATTACTCCTAAGTATCTGAATTTTTAAACTAGTTCAAATAAGTTATCATGTGCTAACCACTGAACCGGAAATCAACAGCGTTGAGGCAGGGGTCCCAGATTCAAATCCTGGCCTGGGCATGGGTGTTATTTGTGGTGTCCCTTCATTAATTTCATCATCATCACATACTCATCTTCGCGTTTAGCCAAAAGTGGCGGAAAAAAAATAAAAGAAAAAAAATCAATTAATTGGTGCTAACCACTACGTCACGAGGTCGACTGGTACAGAAAAGCTAATCGGGACTACAATTTAAAGTAGGATCCAAACAACTAAGTGCCTCCACCATGTATCGAACCCAGGACCCCTTGATTACAAGGCAATCGGGGATGCCCTCTCATGCACGGTGTTGAATCATGGACAATAAAAGCATCAGACCAAAATTCGGTGCCTTCGAAAAGTGGTGCTGGTTGCGAATGCTACGAATCTATTAGACGTTTGAAAAAACTGACGAACGATTTGAAATGAATTGTGTATTCAAGAAAGGTTCTAGACAGTTTGCTGTCATCAGATTTTACAATACTTTGAGCATGTAGCACGTCGTTTTGAAACTGGTCCTGGGAATCCATTCTCCAAGAAATAGAAGAAGAATATATATCCAGAGGTTATTTACCAATTAGATGGATGCATCAAATTGAACATTTTATATGGACTCACATTTCCTTACGAGATGCATACAGAAATTTAAATTTTGAGAAATAAAGAGGACGAATTGAACATAATTTTAGTTGTACAGAATGTTTACGAGAGATTGAGTATCTATATATTTCCGCAGATGCAACAACAATCTGGATACAGCAATCCGCGACCATTATTAAGAGCTGTTGTTGGATGACTTAACAATCACATCACCGCAGAAACAGATGGAACTGGTGAATAAAAAAAGCAGTTGTTTTGATGCAGCCATATCACTGCAAGAATCCTATATCCTTTTCCTTCCGTGTTACAGCATTATTGCTTCTAAAAGTAGAACTTCATTCACAGCCGCATATAAAAGCCATCATCGCAGAAACGCCTCACGATATGGAAACATGGACGGCACATGTTTTTAGAAAATTACATTACTGGAGCATGCATACTTGAAAGTACGTTTTTTGACACTCACCTTTCAGAGCCTTTTTTTCCGCTCTTTTAGTTCGTCACTGCAATAAAACAGCCGCGAAACATAAAAAGAAAGTTAGTATTAGGTCGTAGTAGATTACACTGAGGGCCCATTGACAGACGATCTCTGCCTTAGAGGAAAACATCGTAAGGGGAGACAGCCTTATAGGAAAATGTCGTAAGTCATTTCAAAAGTAGGTCAAAGGGCTGCGCCAAAAACGAAGCATCCCACCTGTCGGGTTTAGTGTGTCGGTCGAGTCTCGGTGTCCTCTGTCCACCCATACCAAAATAAACATAGGTCGTCATGGAACCAATTTTTCATCAATCGAAAATTTTCCAAGTCCAGCGTTAAATTGCAAATATCTCGAAAATGGTAAGAGTTATCGAAAAAATATATTGAAAAACACCCCCATCCTGGTATCGTTAGATACCCCCCCCTGTCGATTTTGGAGGTGTAGAATACGTGTACCAAGTTTAGGTGGTCCTGAGGTCAAGAGGTAAGAAGTTAGCCCACCCTCCAAAATTTTGATCACTCGTAACTTTTGAACAAATAGTCGTAGAAAGGTCGGGTTTAGTGCGTCGGTCGAGTCTCGGTGTCCTTTTTTATCTTCTAACAAAAAAACATAGGTTGTCATGGAACCAAATTTGACCCCTCTGTCGAAAAATTTTCGAAGTCCACAGCGTTAAATTGCAAATGTCTCGAAAAAAACAGTAAGAGAGAGAGATAGTGCAAAAATCCTCTCCGTTGACCCTTTTGACGATATTGGTGATGCAGAGTACGTGTACAAAGTTTTTAGAGGTCCTGGGTCAAGGGTGGGCCAATTGCCAAAATATTTTTTTCATCGCTCGTAACTTTCGAAAGGATAATCATAGAGAGCTGGGATTTCTTGCGTTAGCATCGTCTAGGTGTCCTCTGTCCTAACATACCAAAATAAACATAGGTCGTCATGGAACAAAAAAAAAATATTGGTAAGAGTTATCGAAAAAATATATCGAAAAACACCCCCATACGGCATCGTTAGATGCCCCCTGTCGATTTTGGAGGTGTAGAATACGTATACCAAGTTTTGGTGGTCCTGGGGTCAAGGGGTAAGAAGTTAGCCCACCCCCTCCCAAAAACTTTGATCACTCGTAACTTTTGAACGAATAGTCGTAGAGAGGTCGGGTTTAGTGCGTCGGTCGAGTCTCGGTGTCCTCTGTCCACCCATACCAAAATAAACATAGGTCGTCATGGAACCATTTTTTTTTCATCAATCGAAAATTTTTTTCCAAGTCCTGCGTTAAATTGCAAATATCTCGAATTTTTGACAAACAGAGGTGTCCCATAGGACCTTTGAGAAAATAAAACACGTGAAACTCTACAGAGGTGTGGTTATCTAACCGCAGCCGTTAGAACCTTTTTTTTTGGGTTGGGCACCACGCACTCCTGGCGGGGTTATAGGGGCCAGGAATCCTAAAAAAACAATTATTATTTGTTTGTTTGCTTGCGTCACAATACGGAAATAATGAGAGGCACGCGCGCGTGTGTGGCACATCGTTCCCGAGAGGTTTACAAAAGTCACGATATATAAACATTGGCCCCGGACTTGGAAAATTACGATAAGGTGCATTCATCCTTCAAGGATGAGAGGATGAGAGAGTGCATTTCACTCATCACTGCTTTTCTACGCTGTGAAACATCGTCAGCGCAATAAATGAGGCGCGGAACGTGGAGAGAAAGTGAGTTTTTGAGGTTTTGGTGGTCGTGGGGTCAAGAAATCAAGGTTGGCGTCAAAGGCATATTTGTGATCTACTAACCTATGTTCGGAAATCGAAAATGGCGACCGGAAGTGGGGTTATCTTGGAAACGGTAAGACTTAGGAAAAATCTGTTTGTGGATTCATCACGTACACCTATACGTGAGAAAAAGTATGAATAGAACCTATGTTCGGAAATCGAAAATGGCGACCGGAAGTGAGGGTATCTTGGAAACGGTAAGACTTAGGAAAAATCTGTTTGCGGATTCATCACGTACGCCTATATGTAAGTAAAATATGAATAGAACCTATGCTCGGAAATCCAAAATGGCGACCGGAAGTGGGATTATCTTGGAAACGGTAAGACTTAGGAAAAATCTGTTTGCGGAATAATCACGTACGCCTATATGTAAGTAAAATATCAATAGAACCTATGCTCGGAAATCCAAAATGGCGACCGGAAGTGGGATTATCTTGGAAACGGTAAGACTTAGGAAAAATCTGTTTGGGGATTCATCATGTACACCTATACGTGAGAAAAAATATGAATAGAACCTATGCTCGGAAATCCAAAATGGCGACCGGAAGTGGCGTTATCTTGGAAACTGTAATACTTAGGAAAAATCTGTTTGGGGATTCATCATGTACACCTATACGTAAGAAAAAATATGAATAGAACCAATAGTGTCCGGAATTCATGCGGGTTTGGACGTGACGACGCAGTTCAATAACATAGGTTAGACCAAGAAAAAAAAACCTTGGTGATTTTATTTCGAGTAAGGTGTTGGCAACACTGCGAGAAAATGAGGCTTATGTCTTACAAGAGCAAACCATTAAGTCGAGCCTCACCGAGCCTCACTTCGAGCCTCACTTTCGGTTGCAGAACTGTCTTTATGGTCCTACTCTAAAGTAGGTCAAAGCACGTAGAGGCTCTCGTGTAGTTTAGCACGCGGGGGCACTGGCCCCGGCAAGCATCCACGTGGCCCCGGGAAACTGGTCTGTATTTGCTGGAAATTTTATTTTGATGACAAATATTGCAAAATAATTCTTCAGTAAATTTTGCATGCAGTTTGAAACACTTCTTCAATTTTCAGTAGCACGAACCCAAGCAAGGCATTCCTTCCTTATTTCCCTCTTTCTTTCTTGTTGAACACAGAGAGATGTATTAGCAGATAGCAGAGGATGCAGTTAATGGTTTTGTGGTCCGCCCCGGTCAGAGAAGTCAGACCTACTGAAAATGCACTTTTCCTCCCTGCTGCACACCAGATCCAGGATCCCCCAAAACCCGCACTTTCTCTTCATTTGGCCCGGGCACTGGCACCATGGGCGCCCAAAGAACGACACAAACAGGAAGATTTAGCTGCGGGTGGCTAGAACTTTCTGCGTTTATTATTTTTATGGTTCAGATAAGATATCCCCATGCGGGTCAAATTCCAAGAACAGAATTATATTGCTTGTCCCATTTTCGGCGCGGGAATGAATGACATAGCGGTTCTTCTCACATGCATTCAACCCTCCTGTCCGATAGTTTGAAGTATGGGTTTGTGGTCTGATCGGTGGTTAACTTCTGTAAACGCGAGAAGATCGAATCACGAAGTGTTTGTGATCTCGTTTTCCTACATTGCCAGTGAAATGTCGAATGATAAGCTGCCAGATTGTCTTCCTCTGGAAACAATGGATCAGGATCGACTAATCGACCAAATGACCAACATATAAAGAGTCTGACTACCACACAAGATCCTGGGTTCGACTTCAAGGGTGGTTGATCTCATGTATAATGAAGAATAAACCACGTTTCAATTAAGGAAGAAAACTAGGTATGTAGCAATTTTATTTACAGCCGTCTGCATGCTCTATAAGTATTATGTTACAAGTATATCTTTCTGACTTTGTGATTTTTCTTCTTTTAGCCTTCATCTGCAAATGCGAGGCAAGGTTGGCTAGACATACAATTATAATTAATCCCTAGTCATACAGCGAATAATAGATATATATAATATAATCATGAGTTATGGAGAAGCAAATTACTTATCAAACATTTTCTGTTTCTATTTGTTGTGCAGTGGTTAACAATGTGCACTACGATGCCAGGGGTCCTGGGTTCGAATCCCGGACTGGGCGTGTGTTTTCTATATGATGGTCCTCTCATCAATTTCACATCACACATTATCATCTTCATCTTCACGATTAGCCAAAAAGTGTCAGAAAAGCGAAGGAAAATAAACCAAATCAATCATTTATATACTTCTATAGTACGCCGCTTTTCTACCTCTTGGGTAAAATGCGACGATCAGGATTAATGATGAGCCGAAGGAATGGCGATGGGACAGACATGATACAACCACACCTGTCCAATGTCCGAACCTTGGACCTCTGGTTTCGTAGCATGTTTTACTCAGTGGAGTTTGCCCGACCCTGTGGCCGAGTGGTTAGCACATCGCGCTGCGACGCCAAGGGTCCCGGGTTCGAATCCCGGTCGGACTTGGTTGTTTGTGAATGTCCATTCATCAATTTAATCATTTCATCACTCATCCCCATCTTCTCAAATTAGCCAAGAGGCACAAAACGCGAAGTAAAATAAACTAAATCAATCAATCAATCAGTGGAATTCTTAGGTAGAAAAACTGTAAAAGTAGGGTGAAAAGAAGCAAAATTGTACTATGCATAAAAAGCCATGTTTAGGTCTTCTA
The DNA here is from genome assembly GCF_977018435.1 of Lepisma saccharinum. Classification (NCBI taxonomy): domain Eukaryota; kingdom Metazoa; phylum Arthropoda; class Insecta; order Zygentoma; family Lepismatidae; genus Lepisma; species Lepisma saccharinum. Next base: position 214,917,583 of record NC_139230.1, on the reverse strand, counting down.
AAACCTTACAATTATCGAGTTCATGTTTTAAGTCCACTTTATGCATAGTAAGGCTAATCGGGGATCCGAACCACTATGTGCCTCCACCGGGTATCGAACCTGGGACCCCTTGATTACAAGGCAGCGATGCTACCACTGCGTCATCGAGGAGGCCCAGAAAAACTTACACTCAGTAAAATTAATATTTAGGGACAAGGCCTGCGAAGAGTTCTTTCATTCGGTTGCGCGTGGTCATCACATCGAGTCCCATAGTTTCGAGAGCAGAATTTGCTTCCATATTGCTTTCAAGTATTTCCAAATTGTCCTCATGATGTTGGAACAGCACAGAAATTTTGGAACAAATACAACAAGGCACATACCCAGGGAAGGGGCTCGGGGGCTGCAGTCCTTTCCCGAAATCCTACAAATATCTGATTTTAATTATGTGCAGTAGTAATTGAAGATTTTATTTATTAGGGGTTCAAACGTTACTTGTTAAGTGTTTATATTTCTTAATAAATCTGCCTTGGTCAGCAACTTAGTGTTTTAAATATGGAAACAGGGCTTAATTATATTAAAATATATAATGTATGTATACAGTATAGGCCTATATGGTGTATAAATAGTTTGTCAATTTATAATAGTTTGATAGAAAATATCTTAAGTTTGGGCCCCCCCAAACTGATCAACCTAGCTACGTCCCTGGTAATGGTAATAATTATCTTTCCTTCTTGTTGTTCTTGTGCAGGTTTCCTATTTTCGGTCAAGTTGCAGTACTTAGAATAATCGCTATTGTCTTATTGATCCATGAAGCTCCCCTGAATAATCATTTGCATGATGCCCTATACTCCAGGCTGTACTTTGTTCTGAGTGCTTTCTTTTGAAGCCTTAGTATTCTGGTAGTACAGTATTATTAACGTAGAGGTAAATTAGTTTGTGAAAATATGTATTTTTCTGATTAACTATAGTCGCTTAGTTGTTTTAGCAGGTATAAGTAGTTACTGCTGATGTTGTTAATTTCCTATTCGCATGTGGTATGTATGATGTAGTATTTGGGTAATTATAATTCTATACTGTAAATAGCCTTGGCTGTCCCTTTTATTCCTATGTTGTGGAGTTTCTCCATAAGCATGCCCTGCTTTACTATATTCTATGCATTGTTGCGGCTTAATGTCTGAGGTATGTTGATGCTTGATATCGGAGTTAGCTTGTTTGACTACCTATTATTTTTGCTATGGCTGTGGCTATTGATGTTCCTTTCTGAATTCCATGTGTTTCTGTTTTTCCTTGTTGCTGCTTGTTATCTGAGTTAGATTTTTTTTAAAAAAAACTCAAAGTTAATAATTAATAAATATAAGATACAAAAGGCAAAAAATAGAAAAAATTATAAAAGAAGTTGAAAAAATTATTTCTGCGAGTCTAAACTGCAATAAAAAATGTAGCCTGAATAGATGAAATTGTGATATTAGAATAAAAAATAAGCCTCAACTTGTAAATAATAAGTTAAAAGTTGAAAAAATCTCTTTGTAAGTCCACAATGTAATAAACACTCCTGCCTGAATAGCTTAAATTGTGTTATTTGAGTAAAAAATGGAAATAAACTTTTAAAATAATAAGTTAAAAGTTGAAAAAATGTCTTAATGAGTCCAAAATTTAATAAAAAAATGTTGTTATTTTGGTAGAAATAAACCTAAACTTCAGCTAAAGTTGAAGAAACACACTTTGCGTGTCTAAATTGCCATACAAACCCTCGCTTGAATCGTTTAAATAGCGTTTTCTGAGTAAAAATACGCGAAAAACGTGAAATATTGGCCCTAAGAGTCAAAATCTGGTCAATCTTACGTTAGAAATACGCATTAATAACCATCATGTAGCTTATAAAGCAATAATGAAAGGGTCCATGGTTCGAAAAATAGAAATAAAAGCAAATAGTGGTTCGCATCCACTTTAACCTGAAGATACTGGACCTGATTGTTACTAGTTCAGCCAAATTCCTTACGCTTTAGGTCAAATATTCTTTACAATGTTACAAAAGGAGGAAGAAAAACCCGCCTAAAAATACTTCCGCAAAATAAAATTGGATCCTCAAAAAATCAATACAAACGTGTTAAAATATTGGCGGCACCTGACTTCCATTACAAATTATTATCCCATACAGTTCGCATAGGGAAGCCATGGGAACTGACAATGGAGACCCTTTCTCACCTTCGGCCGGCAATGATCGCTCGCGATTTGGGGTTACGATGGGGGAAATATTCTTCTTTTCTGGTGCGAATTTCGTGCGCAACCTTGTAGAGGGGAGTTGCGGTCAACGTATTCTTCCCTTTTTTTAAAGCAATTATTATTAATGACATGCATTCTGCCCGTATACTTCGTTTTCATATAGGTTACATCATTCAATTTCTTCGACTTTAAAGCGAACATAGGCTAACGCCATATATTGTGTTATAATATCTTCTACCCCAGATCCCTTCAGGGCCAGTTGAATCCGGATAAATCCAGATCCTTAATTATACCTAATATGATCCAGCACCGATGTCAAAATGGCCGGTCATGACGTCATCGGCGACTGCAAACCTTGCCTGACTTCATCAATTGGCTTAGAATAGGCCGAAACCGTCTCCTCGTTAGTGAATAAAACACATTAACTGCTTTTACCCCGACTGCATGAATCAGCCTTGACTCATATCCAGGTGTAACATGTATTTAAAAAAGCATAAACTGCGTTAGAATAGGCCGGAACTGGGTTCCTTGTGTTAGTATAGGCCGGAACCGGGTACCATAATAGTATCTATTATGCACTAATGGAAAACCCTTAAAGCCAAGCTCCACGTCTGTATAAATCATCCATGACTCATATCCGGCTGAAACACATATAAAAAAACATAAATGGGAGATGCAAAAGGCCGAAAACGGACTCCATAATAGTATCTTTTGTGCACTAATAGAAAACCATTAATTTCAAGTTCCCACACCAGCCTGAATCATCCATGACTCATATCCGGGTGTAACACGTATATAAAGTACAACAATAGTGTTAAGTTAGGGTAAAAACGGACTCCATAATAGTGTATTTTGTACATTAATGGAAAACCATTAATTCCAAACTCCCACGTGTGAATGAGGCACCCATGACTCATATCTGGCTGTAACGCATATATAAAGTACAACAATAGGGTTAGGTTAGGGTAAAAACGGGATACATAATAGTATCTTTTGTGCACTAATGGAAAACCATTAATTCCAAACTCACACGTGCGCATGAGTCATCGATGACTCATCTCCTCCCCCGCCCCTGACACGTGGCGCTTGATTAATTAACAATAGCTTCACCCCTTGATAATGAATAAAAAACCCATTAATCATAATTAAAATGACAGAAAATCTAAAAGAAAGGCGCTAAGTATTTTCCCTTCTACTGATCTACAGTTCATTTAGCAGATAATCATATTTCAGTTGTTAGTAACACGGATTGTTGATGTACCGTCTGCCGTGCTGGGGTTGCAAATTATAAACAAAACAAGGTCAGAATACCGTGATCGACTCGGTGTCTCTAATTGTTCAGTGTTTTTCTTTTTAGTGAAGTGAAAGTGTCTGATGGTGTGTGAAAGGAAGGGTAGTTAGTAAAGATGAGTCAGATTAGAGCATTATTACTTACACCGTTTTCCAAGGTACTATACGATATTAAATTAAAAGTTAAACAACTTGGCTGTCCCACGCCAGATTTAAACATCAATTCTATTTAAAAATATAAAAAAAATGGTAAAGGTAACAGGCGTCGAAATTTTAATAGTCGCATTTATTTCCTAGAAACTCTGGCCGACCTCCGCACAGCATGCTACGACGCCAGGGATTGCGGGTTCGAATCTCGATCTGGGCATCGGTGTTCTTTGTGAGTGTTCACTCATCCTTATCTTCGTGATTAGCCAAAAGTAGTACAAATGCGAAGTAAAATAAAACAATCTTAGGAACTCTGAATTTTTGTCTGCAATTTTAGTAAACAAAGTTCCATTAAAATTACCTCTTTCATTAGATTTCTAAGATATATGCTAGCGAAAATTTTTCGATTTCTTGATCACATTGGCACTACCCATCATACTAGCTGCCAGCCGCCACTATCTAATACTGATCCTTGGGGGACACCAGACAAAATGTCTAGCTCATCAGATTTCTTGTTATTAAATTATACTATCTCTCGCCGATTAGTGAGATAAGACTTAAGAAGGGATAGTTCGATATCCTTTGTTCCACAATACTGTAGTTTTTTAAACAAGATTTCATGCGCAACTGTATCAAAGGACTTACTTGAATCTATCAAAGTAGTAAATGTATATCAGCCAGACTCGAAACCATTAATTATCTCATTTACGACCGTCTCTAATGCATTAATAGTAGATAGCCCCTATCTGAATCCAAAGTGGGCTACATTAATAACTGAATTCTGTTCAAAATAAGGGGTCAATTGCTTTTTTACACAGTACTCTATAATTTTAGAAAACACTGGAACAATGGATATAGGCCAGTAGTTACCAGGGTTATCTCTGTCACCCTTTTTGTGGATAGGGACTGTTATACAGGGTGGCTCAAAAAGTCACTTAACACCCTCGGTACAAGGCCACTGTAGCGCGCAACGTGGAAATGGTGATGACCAATCGTTGCCAGACCAAGGAGGAACCACATTGACGCCACCCGCATGGTCGGCGGCCATCTTGATGCCCGCCATCTTGAATTCAACTTCAGAATTTTAAATGGTAAGGGGGTGATATGATATATCAAATTAGGCTAGAATTTCACGAGAAATGCAATGGTGAAGGTTTTTTCGATGTATTTTAACCAGTAAAAAGTTATGACTGAATTCTTGTACCAATTTGCTCCTTTTCGAGGTGTTAGAAAAATGCCTTAAAATTTGTTTAGCGCATCGGTAATGCATCGAGATCAAAGTAATGTTTAGGGAGAGAAGTTCGCATGCCATTGCACAAGATTTTAATTGGATACATCCAAGAAGAGTTGCGCTTCGTTCGCAATATATCATTGTTCTCTGTAATGCATTGTAAATTACTAGACAGAGAAATAAGACTTGTTTTAACTGATTTTGTTTTAAATGCATGAATAATTATTTTGAGGAAAGGGAGCATTCACATTTGAGAGAAAATTTATGTATTTTTTGCTGTTGGTTTATTGTGATATGATATGGTATGATATGATGGATGAATTGGTTGTGTAATGTATTTAAATAATATATGTTGTATATAATATCTATTAAAGAAACTTCGAATACATGCACAATTTAGTGTCCACTTGCACAAATGCCATAAGAAGCAAAGTAAAATAAATCAATATAACATAATATTATTATTATTATTATTATTATTATTATTTTATTAAAATTATTTTTATTGGTACGTTCATCCTGGTACTTGCACCCCCCCAGACAAAAATTCATGGTTGAGTCTCTGACCTCGTTGTGCATGCATGCTTCTTTATTATTATTATGGAAACAGAATTTATTCTCCAGTCTTTGAATCTTGCCGCATATGTTTACTTGGAACACATTTTTTAAGCAAATACAAATATTCGTTAGTACAACCATGGTACAACACAGCTGAACTACGGTCAAAGTCTTCTGATCTGAGAAAATTCACAGTTTAGTTTGACCTCAGATCACAGGGACTTAATCTCAGTTGAACTTCAATACAACACAAAATCAGAGTTCAGCATGACTGCAGCTAGGTTTTCTTAGCATAAATAAATACATTGCAAATGTATTATTTATGCTAAGAGAACTGAACCTAACAAGCCTAACCTGAACTTAGGAACCACTGTGATGTCACAATGCAAGTTTGGATCACATTGTGGGATAAGGGAGACCCCTTTTTTTTGCACTGCCATGTTCTGCTCAGTTCGACTGACATGTGGAAGGATTCACAATGAGAGGCCACAATAGGGGGAGTGAAAGTAAGCTCCCCTGTGAAAGAACTTTCTGAAGCCGGGAGAATCTTCTCAATACTTCAGCTTATAAATGAGATGAATTAATGTGATAGCCGTTTTCGTGTTCATCGAATTATGAACAAAATGATATCTGCTGTCTACATTTTCAATCGTCACTGGAAAAAAGAAATATACAAAATGTTTTACCAGGCAGGTATAGATCTACAGGGATGGCAATCACCCTTCTCAGCTGCCAGTCTTTTGGATATATTATTTATTATACCTAATATTTTTGGAGACTCAAACGTCTTTATCACCAAGTTAACAAGCTCAAGAAGAATTTTTAAAGTTTAAGAGCAACATGGTTTTTGAAGGGAATCTACACAATCTACTATACACAAATTCACAGAAGCAATTAGAGGATATTCTAATATGAAAGGGCTATTTCTTGGCCTAAAGCATTTTACACTGTCAACTACAAAATCTTGGTAAGTAAAATGGACCTGTTTGGGGTCACGGGAGTAGCAAAAGAATGGTTTAAGTTATATCTAATGGACAGGAATCAAATAGGAGAAATAACTCACATTGACGAGGCTAATAACAAGGAAATGTATCGATCAGAGAAACAATGTATTACATACGGTGTACCTCAAGGATCCATTTTAGGACCCTTACTTTTTTCTTAAATTTCTTATAGCAGATAAAACACAACATAAAGAATACAATGACGTACATCTCAGAGTGGATAGAAAAAGTGATCTAATGGTAAACACTAAAAAAAAAAGTGCAATTAGACTTCAAATCAACAGCTGTAGCAGTGAAACTCCAGAAATTAACTTCCAAAATCAGAGCATAAAACATGTACCGAACATCAAATTTCTTGGCTTACAACTATCTGACAATTTAAAGTGGGATCTACACATTAAAGCTACAGTGAGTTTTGTTATGCAATAAAGACATTAAGAACTGTAGTAAATCTAGAAGCAGCAGAAACACTATACTATGGCATCGTTCATTCTGTACCATGGTATGGCATCATTTTCTGGGAAAACATGAGCAAAACCATTACATTATTCAGATTACAAAAAAAGAGCTGTTAGAATGCTGGCAAATGCCCCTATAGCTGCACGATGCTAACCATTATTTAAAGAACTACAGTTCCATGTACATACCTGAATGAAATCCTAACACTAATGAAAATTAGTCAAAATACATACAAAGTACATACACAGCAAATAGGGACTACCACACCTACAATACAAGGGGAAAGAATAGCTTACTTATGGAACTGTACAATACCACATTCTACCAAAAAGGTGTAACACATAGTAGCATTGTGAGCTAAGATTCCATTCCAGGGCAGGTCCCTGGAGACTCAAATGGGGTGTTAAACCTTACTTGCACTGTATTTCACCTTTTGTATCAGGAAGACAAATGCAAGATCACATTTTCATGCTACAACAAGTTATAGATAAATTCCTTAGCAGAGAAAAATAACTATTTGCAGAATTTTTTAATTTAAAGGCATCTTTCGATACAATACTGCGACAACAACTATGCTCAGCATTACAGAAAATAGGAGCCTCAGAAAAACTAATAAGAAGAATACAAAGTATCTACAAGACAGTTAAAAGAAACACTGTTAAGCCTTGTTTCCATGTTAATAAAACATTAAAATGCTGACCAAGTCAAAATTTATTGTATAAAAAAATATACACTAAACACGTAATGTTTCCACCCTCTAACAGGGTCTTCTTCAGATGAAGATTCACAATAAATGTATTATCATTTATATATTATAATTAGAGGGTGGAAACGTTAAGTATTTAGTGTAAATTTTGTCATGTTTCAGTTAAAGGAATAGTGAGAATAGGAGGTGAGAAATCAAAAGAATTTAACATGAACAAAGGAGTTAAACAAGGAGGTAGCCTCAGTCCCTTATTATTCATAATACTAATGGATCAAATACATAAACAATGTAGAACAACAACTCGAAAATGTAAGGTTGGGAATAGGAAACTGAAACCAGTTTATGTACAATCACTTCTCTATGCTGATGACATAGCACTAATGACATCAACTAAACACGAACTACAACATACAGTAATAGAATGGGCCAGCTCAATACAAGATAGAGAAATGATAGTGAAACTAAAGAAGAGAAAGTAATGCATATATCAAAGCACGGAAATGAAGAGAGATTGGAAATAAAATGGCAAGGTAAACAGCTAGAACAAGTGAATAGATATGAATATTTGGGAACAATAATAACAGGCGATGGAAAGGTAGAAGAAGAAATAAATAACAGAGTTCTACAAAGAAATAAAATATATTACCAAATAAGTAATATGATACAATAGTAGGAAAGAAGGAGGTACAAGAAAATACTAAATTAAGGATTTCTAAAGACATAATTACACCAACAATGCTCTATGGCATAGAAAGGTTAACACTACAAAATAAGCATAAAAGTAGATTAACAATAACAGAGATGAAATATCTCAAAAGAGTCATAGGAAAAACCAGATGAGATAGAATTAGGAACACTAAAATCAGGGAACAGCTTAATGTAGAATCAATTAACGAGATAATAGAGAGAAGAACACTGGGCTGGTATGGCCATGTCAAGAGAATGGGAGAAGAAAGAAAACCGAAACAAGTAATGGAAGTGAGACCAGAAGGAAGAAGAAGAAGACCTCAAATAGAATGGGAACAATACCCATCAGAGATGGTTACTAAAAGAGGGAAGACACTAATGGAAGTTAAATGAATGGCACAAGATAGGAAGACTTTTAAGAGATGGCTGAAGGACCCCGAAACCTAACAGCACGAAGGGGATGTAGAAGTAAGTAAGTATTGGAGGGTAGGACCTGTTGACCGATGGGCGATGAGTCAGTGGTAGAACAGTAAATTAAGTTACAGAATTACAAATCAACAATTAAGAGCACTCCAATTAGACCAATATAAAGGAGAGAAGTTTAGCGTGAAAGGATTAGCACCAGAAAGGGGCAGGTCCCTGGATCGAACTTGTATGCTGGAGCGGTCGGCTGGGTGCTGGCCCCAATGACTAGCCTGAGGGGGTCTCGCCTCTGGACAGGCCCTGGCTTGGGTAGCTCTCTCGCAACACAATGTGCATCCCTGACCTATTTGACAGCTTCCTGGTGTTCTCCTGAAGCAGGTTGTGTACCCCTTTTAGAGTGCTCTCGGGAGTTGGGTAATACTTGGAATATGTTATCTGGGAATAGCTGGTAATGTGCCACCTCTAGGGGAAAATTTTTCCAGAGAAATTTTTTTGGGTTACTATTACAGTATCTTGTCAGTAGTGCTGGTGTAGAGTCCATAGCGTCAATCTTCCTTGAGATGTCCTTTCCACTGGTTCTGCAATTATAGAATTATGTACGAGAAGTGAAGTTTAATTAGGGGATGTCCTATATGTTGTTTTTGATCTACCTTTCAAGGTGCTGTTTATGATTTACGAAGGGTGAAAATTGGGAAGTATTTATAAGAGTGTATGAGTAAATTAAAGTTATTTTACATGTAGCATCTTTAATAATATATTATTATTACTTTCATGAATGCACCTCTAAACATATCTTCCTGGAGAATAACAAGGTGCCTAATTCTTTGGAGGGCTTCTGTTGCAGTTCCAGACCCCTCAGCTGGTCGGAGGATTGCTTTGCATTCCCAATGTAGGCATGTTCAGTTGAGCATTTTGTTGATAGAGCTACTTACTGATAGCAGTTCCCACAATTGACTACTTGCTAGTGTCAAGTAATTTTTATTTTCCCCCCCGACAGTGTGTTACTGTAATAGGACATGTGTTGTGGCTTAATATTAGTGTCAACATTTTTTTTTCCTCTGGAATCTTGCGGCTGCAGCTCTCATGAAGTAACTTTTTATTTACGTTGAGTGAGTGAAGATAATTTGAAGTGTAGGATAGCATTTAATTTTATTTTCAGGTTTATTTCCCAAATATTTTAAAGGAAAATTTACTTAAGTAAAATGTTTCTTTTCATTCCTATTTTGACTGTTAGTTTTATTAGTTGCTAAATTGTTCCAGAAAATAGACTGATAAATTGCAGTTGTAAATTTCAGTGTCTTTTTCATTGTTTGTAACACAGTGGATAGTCATATCGGAGTTAAGATTTTGCTGTACATACTTTTTAATAGTCTTGAACACTTCCTGTATAGTCTCGCTCATAGTGAAATACTCATGTGTCTAATGCTGGTAGCACTATAGACTTTACTTTTAGTTCGGAAGCCAATTGTAATGCATTGTATTCTTCCTGTAGTTTCTGTAGTTCTTGTTCCTCTGGTGTTGATAGATGTATGATGCCACAGAATGGTAAATTGAATGAAGAGAAATGAATGGCCTCTCCATGTGGTAATGGTGCCACTATTCGGCAGGTTTGGAGAGCGTGCCTTTATTGGATAGAAGTTCATCTTTTGGAATTACGATCATGGCCAAGACTTGTTCGCCCACTTTAAAATTCAGTTTTGAAAATGTTGGATCTTCCCTTGATTTGTCTGTCTGAAAGCAGTTCCAGAGTTTTCCAATGGCCAATCTCCTTCAGGAATTCCACTTTCAAGTGTCTATGCACACAACATGCAACACAAATCTATTTTACACAGAAAAGTCTCACTGGAAGTTCAAAAAAGATTCCTCTTCTACAGACTTCCCACCCAATATAATGATCTCTCATCAAGTACTGATATAGTTTCCTCAGAGTATGCCTTTCGATCTTCCATCAGAACAAGTGCTGCCAATTAATGTAAAATAGTGCCATCTTGACTTATTTTTGTTAGTGTTTTGTGTTAGTTTCCTATTTTTAGTTTTTCTCTCATTGTAGATGATTTCAGCATAAAATGACCATTTGTGATGTATCTGAAATTTTCTCAAATAAATAAATAAATTAATAATATTCATTAAATAATTTACATATTACTATGAATAACCTATATATTATGTTGACATATTAATTATAAACACTTATTATATATATATTATTATTATTTCTGAGACACATGGTTCAACCCTCCACTCCCAAATTATATTTCTAGATATGTGCCTGGTGATGTGACCAGCCTTTTATTTTATACTCTAAATATACAAGTATCGGTATGAATCAGTCAGGGTGTCAATATTAGCAAATGGTGGTATCATCTTAGCCCTAACCATAACTCATTTAAAAACACAGGTCATGAAAGACCACCACTTTACTCTATAATGTAGGGATCTTGGATTTTGATTTGTTATCAAGGTTGAAGAGCTAATTTCAGATGAGAGAAATTTCATTGGTTTGGATCACCATAGCTGACAATTAGTGACATTAATTTAATCTTTGTCAGACTACCATGAGATTTGCCCTGAGCGATAATGTATCGAGTTGGGATGGCATCAATTTTTACATGCTCCTTCAGAACTGATGTCATATATCATTTGCCACTAGAGCAACAAATGTCCAGTGTGAAGACAGAAAAACATGAAAGCTTCTGGTACATTCTCAAGAAGACATATATGCATCCGCAGATTTTTTCCATGAAGGGACAAGCCATGGAGCATATTACCTTGATAATAGTGCTTGCTGCCCCCTCAAAAACATCAATTGAATTTGAAATTATAGCATTCCAGTAGTGTAATTGGTGCTATTATAAGGGCGAGAAAGTATGAACCCCCTTATGCAGATTTGGCTACACTTAAAACTTGCTCAACATGCCCATATGAGCTTTTTGCTCAAGTGTGGAACCCCGTCTAATCCAAGATTTTTGTAAAAATACCCTCGGGAAGTTCCTGAGAAAGTATGACCCCCCTCAGATTGATTTGCCTACACTTATAAAAGGCACTTCTGTGAGATTGTTGTCCATAAACCTGTCAAAAATATTCCTTTTTTGATATTGTATGATATCTTAAGTATAGTAACTGCTATAGTGCCCTAGCATGTATAGATTTCAAAATATTAACAATTTTGCTAATATTGCATTTTTCAGAAAATTCTATTTATAAAAATTAGGCATTTACAGCTTAAATATTGCATATATCAGGAAAATTATAGAGACAAAAAATGTAGAGAATCATGCCTAGAATATGCCTACAAAATTTCAAGTCTCCAGTACTGATAGTTTTTGAAAAATCTCAAATTCAAAAAATTATCGATTTTTTAACAAAACTTCTAAACAGCCTCTAGATTTCAAATATGCAACCCCCATGCACCTATCTTGAAAAATAGGCAAGTTATTCAAGATCTAGAGAACAACAAGAGATTTTTGAAAAATTATAGAGATCAAAAAGTTGCATCTTGCCATGCCCAGGCCAAAGCAACAAACCCCATGTCTCTAGGATTCATGGTTCCAGAGATAATCAAAATCCAAAAAATTATCGATTTTTTCACAAAACTTCTAAACTTCAAATATGCAACCCCCATACACCTATCTTGAAAAATAGGCAAGTTATTCAAGATCTAGAGAACAACAAGAGATTTTTGAAAAATTATAGAGATCAAAAAGTTGCATTTTGCCATGCCCAGGCCAAAGCAACAAACCCCATGTCTCTAGGATTCATGGTTCCAGAGATAATCAAAATTCAAAAAATTATCGATTTTTTCAAAATTTGAGTATGTTGCTCTGGGGAACATGCAGAGTCACCCCCAGGAATATAACTGGCCTAGGATCAAAACTAGTGAAAATTGCAAAAATAAAATAATCGATTTTTTCAAAATTTCAGTATGTTGCTCTGGGGGCCATGCAGAGTCACCCCCATAAATATAATTATTCTAGGATCAAAATTAGTGACAGAATGCAGAAACAAAAATTATAATAGGGCTTGGATACAGCTACCAGCCACTATATTTTTATTTTGAACACAGCACTTAAAACTAAGCCAAGATGCACCCCCACCCACCCCCACCCACCTACATCCATACATATTTACTTCCCGGTACACTTCTATTGCATCATGTTGTGTAATATTATGCAATAAATTATTAGGCATGTGTTGTTTTCTGATTAATTGGTTATGACATAATGTGATGATGTGGTGTTTTCTGATTGGTTTAAATAAGCAGGGTTTCTATTGGCTCTATAAATCTATATAAGCCAGAGCACAGTGCAGATTCTTCACCATTGCTGGATCGGCAGTGGAACCCACATCACGGGGGATAGAACCTGAACAGGCTCCACCAAAGTATAGGAGACTTGAAGCATATAATTTGGCGGAATAACCCAAGTAAGGTCATAGAAACAATATACACTGATACAATAAAAGCCAATTTTTGGCAGGGGGGCCAAAGTGGTTCCTAAATACAAAATAATTAATATCTCAAGAACTAATTGACATAGAGCTATGCAGTTTTTTTTGTCTGCACTGAACCCAACTGATATTTTTTATTAAGCATAGAATTTTGATTTGAACCCCAAGAAATTTTATATAAATACCAAAGCCAAAAAATATTAACACACATACACACACACACACTAAATATACAAAACACACTGCTGAACCCAACTGATATTTTTTTATTAAGCATAGAGTTTTGATTTGAACCCCAAGAAATTTTATATAATAAACATAACAAAATTTTAATATTTATTTTTGTTTAATAGATACAACAAGTTTTGAGCACATAAGCAGTTTCTGAGGAATACAAGGCAGCAGCAGCAGCAAGCAATTAACTTATAGAAGGCAGTGTGTATCATATCTAATTGCATGGATAATCTTGACACAGGATTTTTTAAGAGAAGATGTATTTCAAAATACATAAAATCTAAGTCACTTGTTGATGATTTAAAGCTTAGATTCATTGGCCTGTCCGAGTATGACCTGTTTGCTGTGCAGAATGAAACTGAAATGCAGTGGGTGCTTGCCAGTGACAGGCCATTCCAATGCCTGTATCTCAATTTTATCAGTGAGTTTGAAAGGCGTGTATACAACAAGAACAAGAGAATTGTTGGATTGTTTGTTAATTTTTATACAGACAGGTGCCATTATAATTTAAGGTTGAAATTGTTTGACAATTATTGGTTCAACAATTGCTATGAGCATTGTTTTGAGTATAGGATGCCCATGATTGCATCTCAGAGTTTAAATTGGAGACATTATAAATATTCAAATAAAATTATTAACAAGATATCTAAATATAAGAAGATTGAATTTGTTACAACTGATAATGGGAATTTGTACAGTGGTGAAGATTTCAATCCAGAGTTTGTATCTTATTCCGACTATATATATTTGAATGAGCTTGTCATGTATTTTATAAGGCAAAAATTTAGAGATTGCACTTATGATTGTATTGTTGAGGCACTGGGGCAGAATAATTTGCATGGCATATGCAACTGTGGGAGAGTTTTGTCCAGACTCTCAGTGTGATTTCAGGCACAGGAATCTGGCAGTTGGGCATCAACCCCTCCATATCCATAACAGCTCTGTGTTTATAATAGATAGGAATATTGAGTGCATCTAACAATTCCTGCCCATAACAGTTCCATGTTGTAGAAATATCAGCAAGGCTCTGTGTCTGTGAGATTTGAAACCTTGTTCCCAATCAGTTCCAAGCTGTACAGCTCTGTGTCTGTGAGATTTGAAACCTGTTCCTGTACAGCTCTGTGAGAATTTTCACAGTGCCTAATAATATCAGCACAGCTCAGTTAGGATCGCATCTAACAAATATCAAGGATTTGTACCTAATTACAGTAGCACAGGGATAAGGATAATAAGTATAGACTATTGATATAGAAATTATTTTATTCTTCAATCTTATTCATAACAGTTCTATGCTCCTATGTGTCTGAGCAACATCAGTACAGCACAGCTCTGTTAATTAATATCTATTGAAACATGTGTCTGTGCGGGGATTTGTACCTAAGTATAGCTATTATTGAGTATAGAATTATTATATCTAGATCCATTTTCTGTGTCTGTGCAGGAATTTGTACTTAATAACATCAGTGCAGCATTGCTCTGTTAGAGTATAGATTTATATTATTATTGAAACATCTCTTCACAAACAATCTTATCTAACAATTCTATAACAGTTCCGCTCAGCTCTGTGTCTGTGCGGGGATAAACATCAGTACAGCACAGCTCTGTTGCTCATCTTTTCAGCTCTGTGTCTGTGCAGGGATTTGTACCTAATAACATCAGTACAGCACAGCTCTGTTAGAGTATAGATTTAATTATATTATTATTGAAACATCTAGAAATTATTCTTCAAACAAATATCATCTAACAATTCCATAACAATTCTATGCTCAGCTCTGTTGCTCATCTTTTCAGCTCTGTGTCTGTGCAGGGATTTGTACCTAATAACATCAGTACAACACAGCTCTGTTAGAGTATAGATTTAATTATATTATTATTGAAACATCTAGAAATTATTCTTCCTAACAATTCCATAACAATTCCATGCTCAGCTCTGTGTCTGTGCGGGGATTTGTACCTAATAACATCAGTACAGCACAGCTCTGTTAGAGATAGGGATATTGAGTATAGATTTAATTATTGAAACATCTAGAAATTATTCTTCAAACAAATATCATCTAACAATTCCATAACAATTCCATGCTCAGCTCTGTGTCTGTGCGGGGATTTGTACCTAATAACATCAGTACAGCACAGCTCTGTTAGAGACATTTAATTCTTCACATTTATATCCATAACATCTCTGTGTCTGTGTGTCAGTACAGCACAGCTCTGTTAGAGATAGGGATATTGAGTATAGATTTAATTATATTATTATTGAAACATCTAGAAATTATTTCATTCTTCACAAACAAATCTCATCTAACAATTCCATGCTCAGCTCTGTGTCTGTGCGAGGATTTGTACCTAATAACATCAGTACAGCATAGCTCTGTTAGAGACATTTAATTCTTCACATTTATATCCATAACAGCTCTGTGTCTGTGTGAGGCAAGCACAGCTCTGTTAGAGATAGGGGTATTGAGTATTGAAACATCTAGAAATTATTTCATTCTTCACAAATAAATCTCATCTAACAATTCCATGCTCAGCTCTGTGTCTGTGTGGGGATTTGTACCTAATAACATCAAAACAACACAGCTCTGTTAGAGATAGGTATATTATATAAATTTAAAAATTATTTCATTCTTCACAAACAAATCTCATCTAACAATTCCATGCTCAGCTCTGTGTCTGTGTGGGGATTTGTACCTAATAACATCAAAACAACACAGCTCTGTTAGAGACATTTAATTCTTCACATTTATATCCATAACAGCTCTGTGTCTGTGTGAGGCAAGCACAGCTCTGTTAGAGATAGGGATATTGAGTATTGAAACATCTAGAAATTATTTCATTCTTCACAAACAAATCTCATCTAACAATTCCATGCTCAGCTCTGTGTCTGTGTGGGGATTTGTACCTAATAACATCAAAACAACACAGCTCTGTTAGAGATAGGTATATTATATAAATTTAAAAATTATTTCATTCTTCACAAACAAATCTCATCTAACAATTCCATGCTCAGCTCTGTGTCTGTGCGAGGATTTGTACCTAATAACATCAAAACAACACAGCTCTGTTAGAGACATTTAATTCTTCACATTTATATCCATAACAGCTCTGTGTCTGTGTGATGCAAGCACAGCTCTGTTAGAGATAGGGATATTGAGTATTGAAACATCTAGAAATTATTTCATTCTTCACAAACAAATCTCATCTAACAATTCCATGCTCAGCTCTGTGTCTGTGTGGGGATTTGTACCTAATAACATCAAAACAACACAGCTCTGTTAGAGACAGAATATTCAATTCTTCACAATTCCATAACAGTTCCATGCTCAGCTCTGTGTCTATGTAGAGCAAAACAGCACAGCTCTGTTAGAGATAGGGATATTAAGTATAAATTTAAAAATTATTTCATTCTTCACAAACAAATCTCATCTAACAATTCCATAACAGTTCCATGCTCAGCTCTGTGTCTGTGTGAGGCAAGCACAGCTCTGTTAAAGATCTTCACAAACAAATCTCATCTAACAATTCCATAACAGTTCCATGCTCAGCTCTGTGTCTGTGTGGGAATTTGTACCTAATAACATCAAAACAACACAGCTCTGTTAGAGACAGAATATTCAATTCTTCACATCCATATCCATAACACCTCTGTGTAATTCCATAACAGTTCCATGCTCAGCTCTGTGTCTGTGTGAGGCAAGCACAGCTCTGTTAAAGATCTTCACAAACAAATCTCATCTATCAATTCCATAACAGTTCCATGCTCAGCTCTGTGTCTGTGTGGGGATTTGTACCTAATAACATCAAAACAACACAGCTCTGTTAGAGACAGAATATTCAATTCTTCACATCCATATCCATAACATCTCTGTGTAATTCCATAACAGTTCCATGCTCAGCTCTGTGTCTGTGTGAGGCAAGCACAGCTCTGTTACATGATAGGAATATTAAGTATAGATTTAAATGTCATTCTTCACAAACAAATCTCATCTAACAATTCCATAACCGTCCCATGCTCAGCTCTGTGTCTGTGTGAGGCAAGCACAGCTCTGTTAAATATAGGAATATTAAGTATAGATTTAAATTTCATTCTTCACAAACAAATCTCATCTAACAATTCCATAACAGTTCCATGCTCAGCTCTGTGTCTGTGTGGGATTTGTACATCAACATAGCTTTGTTAGAGACAGAGTAGATGGGTATAAATATTATTTTTTTCAATTCTTCACCTCCATATCCATAACAGCTCTGTGAAATTTATTCTTCACATCTAACAATTCCATAACAGTTCCATGCTCAGCTGTGTGTCTGTGTGGGATTTGTACAGCAACATAGCTTTGTTAGAGACAGAGTAGATGGGTATAAATATTATTTCATTCAATTCTTCACCTCCATATCCATAACAGCTCTGTGAAATTTATTCTTCACATCTAACAATTCCCATAACAGTTTCATGCTCAGCAAGGCTCTGTGTCTGTGTAGATAGTGATATTAATATTTCATTCCTTCATAACAGTTCCTGTGTCTGTGTGGGATTTGTACAGAGCACAGCTCTGAGATAGGGACTAACAGTTAGGGTATAATTAATTCTTCACATCTATTGAGTGTCTAGATGTTATTTCATCCCTATGCCATGACAGTTTCAACTCTGTATTTGTATGGAATTTAAAACTTGTCTGAAAAGTGGCAATCAATGCCCATTGTTTCTATATAAACGTTTCAACATATGTTCAACATCAACATTTATATAGAAACAATGGGCATTGATTGCCACTTTTCAGACAAGTTTTAAATTCCATACAAATACAGAGTTGAAACTGTCATGGCATAGGGATGAAATAACATCTAGACACTCAATAGATGTGAAGAATTAATTATACCCTAACTGTTAGTCCCTATCTCAGAGCTGTGCTCTGTACAAATCCCACACAGACACAGGAACTGTTATGAAGGAATGAAATATTAATATCACTATCTACACAGACACAGAGCCTAGCTGAGCATGAAACTGTTATGGGAATTGTTAGATGTGAAGAATAAATTTCACAGAGCTGTTATGGATATGGAGGTGAAGAATTGAATGAAATAATATTTATACCCATCTACTCTGTCTCTAACAAAGCTATGTTGCTGTACAAATCCCACACAGACACACAGCTGAGCATGGAACTGTTATGGAATTGTTAGATGTGAAGAATAAATTTCACAGAGCTGTTATGGATATGGAGGTGAAGAATTGAAAAAAATAATATTTATACCCATCTACTCTGTCTCTAACAAAGCTATGTTGCTGTACAAATCCCACACAGACACAGAGCTGAGCATGGAACTGTTATGGAATTGTTAGATGAGATTTGTTTGTGAAGAATGAAATGTAAATCTATACTTAATATTCCTATATTTAACAGAGCTGTGCTTGCCTCACACAGACACAGAGCTGAGCATGGGACGGTTATGGAATTGTTAGATGAGATTTGTTTGTGAAGAATGACATTTAAATCTATACTTAATATTCCTATCATGTAACAGAGCTGTGCTTGCCTCACACAGACACAGAGCTGAGCATGGAACTGTTATGGAATTACACAGAGATGTTATGGATATGGATGTGAAGAATTGAATATTCTGTCTCTAACAGAGCTGTGTTGTTTTGATGTTATTAGGTACAAATCCCCACACAGACACAGAGCTGAGCATGGAACTGTTATGGAATTGATAGATGAGATTTGTTTGTGAAGATCTTTAACAGAGCTGTGCTTGCCTCACACAGACACAGAGCTGAGCATGGAACTGTTATGGAATTACACAGAGGAGTTATGGATATATGGATGTGAAGAATTGAATATTCTGTCTCTAACAGAGCTGTGTTGTTTTGATGTTATTAGGTACAAATCCCCACACAGACACAGAGCTGAGCATGGAACTGTTATGGAATTGTTAGATGAGATTTGTTTGTGAAGATCTTTAACAGAGCTGTGCTTGCCTCACACAGACACAGAGCTGAGCATGGAACTGTTATGGAATTGTTAGATGACATTTGTTTGTGAAGAATGAAATAATTTTTAAATTTATACTTAATATCCCTATCTCTAACAGAGCTGTGCTGTTTTGCTCTACATAGACACAGAGCTGAGCATGGAACTGTTATGGAATTGTGAAGAATTGAATATTCTGTCTCTAACAGAGCTGTGTTGTTTTGATGTTATTAGGTACAAATCCCCACACACACACACAGAGCTGAGCATGGAATTGTTAGATGAGATTTGTTTGTGAAGAATGAAATAATTTCTAGATGTTTCAATACTCAATATCCCTATCTCTAACAGAGCTGTGCTTGCCTCACACAGACACAGAGCTGTTATGGATATAAATGTGAAGAATTAAATGTCTCTAACAGAGCTATGCTGTACTGATGTTATTAGGTACAAATCCTCGCACAGACACAGAGCTGAGCATGGAATTGTTAGATGAGATTTGTTTGTGAAGAATGAAATAATTTTTAAATTTATATAATATACCTATCTCTAACAGAGCTGTGTTGTTTTGTTGTTATTAGTTACAAATCCCCACACAGACACAGAGCTGAGCATGGAATTGTTAGATGAGATTTGTTTGTGAAGAATGAAATAATTTCTAGATGTTTCAATACTCAATATCCCTATCTCTAACAGAGCTGTGCTTGCCTCACACAGACACAGAGCTGTTATGGATATAAATGTGAAGAATTAAATGTCTCTAACAGAGCTGTGTTGTTTTGATGTTATTAGGTACAAATCCTCGCACAGACACAGAGCTGAGCATGGAATTGTTAGATGAGATTTGTTTGTGAAGAATGAAATAATTTTTAAATTTATATAATATACCTATCTCTAACAGAGCTGTGTTGTTTTGATGTTATTAGGTACAAATCCCCACACAGACACAGAGCTGAGCATGGAATTGTTAGATGAGATTTGTTTGTGAAGAATGAAATAATTTCTAGATGTTTCAATACTCAATACCCCTATCTCTAACAGAGCTGTGCTTGCCTCACACAGACACAGAGCTGTTATGGATATAAATGTGAAGAATTAAATGTCTCTAACAGAGCTGTGTTGTTTTGATGTTATTAGGTACAAATCCCCACACAGACACAGAGCTGAGCATGGAATTGTTAGATGAGATTTGTTTGTGAAGAATGAAATAATTTTTAAATTTATATAATATACCTATCTCTAACAGAGCTGCATTGTTTTGATGTTATTAGGTACAAATCCCCACACAGACACAGAGCTGAGCATGGAATTGTTAGATGAGATTTGTTTGTGAAGAATGAAATAATTTATAGATGTTTCAATACTCAATACCCCTATCTCTAACAGAGCTGTGCTTGCCTCACACAGACACAGAGCTGTTATGGATATAAATGTGAAGAATTAAATGTCTCTAACAGAGCTGTGTTGTTCTGATGTTATTAGGTACAAATCCCCACACAGACACAGAGCTGAGCATGGAATTGTTAGATGAGATTTGTTTGTGAAGAATGAAATAATTTCTAGATGTTTCAATAATAATATAATTAAATCTATACTCAATATCCCTATCTCTAACAGAGCTGTGCTGTACTGACACACAGACACAGAGATGTTATGGATATAAATGTGAAGAATTAAATGTCTCTAACAGAGCTGTGCTGTACTGATGTTATTAGGTACAAATCCCCGCACAGACACAGAGCTGAGCATGGAATTGTTATGGAATTGTTAGATGATATTTGTTTGAAAAATAATTTCTAGATGTTTCAATAATTAAATCTATACTCAATATCCCTATCTCTAACAGAGCTGTGCTGTACTGATGTTATTAGGTACAAATCCCCGCACAGACACAGAGCTGAGCATGGAATTGTTATGGAATTGTTAGGAAGAATAATTTCTAGATGTTTCAATAATAATATAATTAAATCTATACTCTAACAGAGCTGTGTTGTACTGATGTTATTAGGTACAAATCCCTGCACAGACACAGAGCTGAAAAGATGAGCAACAGAGCTGAGCATAGAATTGTTATGGAATTGTTAGATGATATTTGTTTGAAGAATAATTTCTAGATGTTTCAATAATAATATAATTAAATCTATACTCTAACAGAGCTGTGCTGTACTGATGTTATTAGGTACAAATCCCTGCACAGACACAGAGCTGAAAAGATGAGCAACAGAGCTGTGCTGTACTGATGTTTATCCCCGCACAGACACAGAGCTGAGCGGAACTGTTATAGAATTGTTAGATAAGATTGTTTGTGAAGAGATGTTTCAATAATAATATAAATCTATACTCTAACAGAGCAATGCTGCACTGATGTTATTAAGTACAAATTCCTGCACAGACACAGAAAATGGATCTAGATATAATAATTCTATACTCAATAATAGCTATACTTAGGTACAAATCCCCGCACAGACACATGTTTCAATAGATATTAATTAACAGAGCTGTGCTGTACTGATGTTGCTCAGACACATAGGAGCATAGAACTGTTATGAATAAGATTGAAGAATAAAATAATTTCTATATCAATAGTCTATACTTATTATCCTTATCCCTGTGCTACTGTAATTAGGTACAAATCCTTGATATTTGTTAGATGCGATCCTAACTGAGCTGTGCTGATATTATTAGGCACTATGAAAATTCTCACAGAGCTGTACAGGAACAGGTTTCAAATCTCACAGACACAGAGCTGTACAGCTTGGAACTGATTGGGAACAAGGTTTCAAATCTCACAGACACAGAGCCTTGCTGATATTTCTACAACATGGAACTGTTATGGGCAGGAATTGTTAGATGCACTCAATATTCCTATCTATTATAAACACAGAGCTGTTATGGATATGGAGGGGTTGATGCCCAACTGCCAGATTCCTGTGCCTGAAATCACACTGAGAGTCTGGACAAAACTCTCCCACAGTTGCATATGCCATGCAAATTATTCTGCCCCAGTGCCTCAACAATACAATCATAAGTGCAATCTCTAAATTTTTGCCTTATAAAATACATGACAAGCTCATTCAAATATATATAGTCGGAATAAGATACAAACTCTGGATTGAAATCTTCACCACTGTACAAATTCCCATTATCAGTTGTAACAAATTCAATCTTCTTATATTTAGATATCTTGTTAATAATTTTATTTGAATATTTATAATGTCTCCAATTTAAACTCTGAGATGCAATCATGGGCATCCTATACTCAAAACAATGCTCATAGCAATTGTTGAACCAATAATTGTCAAACAATTTCAACCTTAAATTATAATGGCACCTGTCTGTATAAAAATTAACAAACAATCCAACAATTCTCTTGTTCTTGTTGTATACACGCCTTTCAAACTCACTGATAAAATTGAGATACAGGCATTGGAATGGCCTGTCACTGGCAAGCACCCACTGCATTTCAGTTTCATTCTGCACAGCAAACAGGTCATACTCGGACAGGCCAATGAATCTAAGCTTTAAATCATCAACAAGTGACTTAGATTTTATGTATTTTGAAATACATCTTCTCTCAAAAAATCCTGTGTCAAGATTATCCATGCAATTAAATATGATACACACTGCCTTCTATAAGTTAATTGCTTGCTGCTGCTGCTGCCTTGTATTCCTCAGAAACTGCTTATGTGCTCAAAACTTGTTGTATCTATTAAACAAAAATAAATATTAAAATTTTGTTATGTTTATTATATAAAATTTCTTGGGGTTCAAATCAAAACTCTATGCTTAATAAAAAAATATCAGTTGGGTTCAGCAGTGTGTTTTGTATATTTAGTGTGTGTGTGTGTGTATGTGTGTTAATATTTTTTGGCTTTGGTATTTATATAAAATTTCTTGGGGTTCAAATCAAAATTCTATGCTTAATAAAAAATATCAGTTGGGTTCAGTGCAGACAAAAAAAACTGCATAGCTCTATGTCAATTAGTTCTTGAGATATTAATTATTTTGTATTTAGGAACCACTTTGGCCCCCCTGCCAAAAATTGGCTTTTATTGTATCAGTGTATATTGTTTCTATGACCTTACTTGGGTTATTCCACCAAATTATATGCTTCAAGTCTCCTATACTTTGGTGGAGCCTGTTCAGGTTCTATCCCCCGTGATGTGGGTTCCACTGCCGATCCAGCAATGGTGAAGAATCTGCACTGTGCTCTGGCTTATATAGATTTATAGAGCCAATAGAAACCCTGCTTATTTAAACCAATCAGAAAACACCACATCATCACATTATGTCATAACCAATTAATCAGAAAACAACACATGCCTAATAATTTATTGCATAATATTACACAACATGATGCAATAGAAGTGTACCGGGAAGTAAATATGTATGGATGTAGGTGGGTGTGGGTGGGTGGGGGGGTGGGTGGGGGTGCATCTTGGCTTAGTTTTAAGTGCTGTGTTCAAAATAAAAATATAGTGGCTGGTAGCTGTATCCAAGCCCTATTATAATTTTTGTTTCTGCATTCTGTCACTAATTTTGATCCTAGAATAATTATATTTATGGGGGTGACTCTGCATGGCCCCCAGAGCAACATACTGAAATTTTGAAAAAATCGATTATTTTATTTTTGCAATTTTCACTAGTTTTGATCCTAGGCCAGTTATATTCCTGGGGGTGACTCTGCATGTTCCCCAGAGCAACATACTCAAATTTTGAAAAAATCGATAATTTTTTGAATTTTGATTATCTCTGGAACCATGAATCCTAGAGACATGGGGTTTGTTGCTTTGGCCTGGGCATGGCAAAATGCAACTTTTTGATCTCTATAATTTTTCAAAAATCTCTTGTTGTTCTCTAGATCTTGAATAACTTGCCTATTTTTCAAGATAGGTGCATGGGGGTTGCATATTTGAAATCTAGAAGCTGTTTAGAAGTTTTGTTAAAAAATCTATAATTTTTTGAATTTGAGATTTTTCAAAAACTATCAGTACTGGAGACTTGAAATTTTGTAGGCATATTCTAGGCATGATTCTCTACATTTTTTGTCTATAATTTTCCTGATATATGCAATATTTAAGCTGTAAATGCCTAATTTTTATAAATAGAATTTTCTGAAAAATGCAATATTAGCAAAATTGTTAATATTTTGAAATCTATACATGCTAGGGCACTATAGCAGTTACTATACTTAAGATATCATACAATATCAAAAAAGGAATATTTTTGACAGGTTTATGGACAACAATCTCACAGAAGTGCCTTTTATAAGTGTAGGCAAATCAATCTGAGGGGGGTCATACTTTCTCAGGAACTTCCCGAGGGTATTTTTACAAAAATCTTGGATTAGACGGGGTTCCACACTTGAGCAAAAAGCTCATATGGGCATGTTGAGCTTGTTTTAAGTGTAGCCAAATCTGCATAAGGGGGGTTCATACTTTCTCGCCCTTATAATAGGGTATTTTACACTACTCATTCCTGTGTCCCCATTACATAATAATTAATATAAATTACTATGACTGAAATCAAATTATACGTGTGAAATCTATACTTTTAGGTTGACATTCGTTTTCAAAGTGGGAGCTGTGGCCATCCTTGCTCCGCTTCCAGACGTTCCATGCACCTGCATTATTATTATACTTTCACCTAGAAATTTAGTGTAGAGGAATCTTATCGCTGTTATTAAACAATATTATACTTTTAAAGAAAATGAAGTATTTTGACAAAGCAACTATGGGGAAAGTGGTGCTGTGGTGCAACCGCAAGGTGGCAGGGGGCATTGCCTTTTCCCAACCTTGGCCGGAAATCAATTCTAGTGGGGCAAACACTGAAGTATAAGACAGCAAGACTAGCAGAATCTACGAGTAGCAGGACAAAACAATATTCAAGATGGAATTAGTTTTCATGTCTTTCTTGCATTCTTTCTTCCAGACGGCCACCTGCAGGGGGCCACAGAGGGGGAATTGTCCCTTCGACTTCAAATTTTAAAGGTAAAAAAAAAAAAGGTAAAGTGCTCCCCTGTGCATAGCACCATGCCATGAAGGCGTATAGGGGGTGTGGGGTAATGCCCCACACTTTCTTGATCTGGTCGTGAGTGGGGGTGATGTGATCAGCATCATGCCCCTGACCACCTTTACCCCCCAGGGTATCCCCCAGGTACCCATGTTATTCGACGCTGGGTGGGCACCGGGGCCGCTTCCATCGTTAGAAAAGTTCCCGGATTTGAACCGGCCGGGGATCGAACCCGGGACCTTTAGCATGGTAGTCAGACGCGTTACTAAAAATATATTTCGTAACATTTTCTTGCTAGATTCACTCGCAATATCTACTTTTCTTAGTCTTGTCAAGTTCAGAGCCGTAGTAGCTAGGGAGTGGCAGGAGTTGTCCCTGGGTGCCGAACAATCTGAGAAAAATTGTAAAACAGAATGACATGGTGTCCCATGAAATATCTTGCGCCCTATTAAATCAATACTGTTTTTGACTTGCAAATATTTGGGTCGAAAAATGTTCTTGCTCGCTTCACTCACAATTTCTTTTCTGTAATGTATTCTGTAAATTACCAGAAAGAAGTAAAAATAACTAGAAAGAAGTAAAAATAACTAAGTACTTCAGACAGTTGCTGCTATAACAGTTTGATTTGGAGGAAAGGAGCGCGCACAATTCAGAGACAATTTATATCATTTTTGCTCTTGGTTTGTTATGGGGCTAATGAATTGATCATTTAATATATTTAAATAATATGTTTTATATATACACAACCGACAAAAAGTTTAAGACCACCATGAAAAACTGCCAAAAAATCAGTATGGAGTGTTGTATGGAACCAACTGTTCCTGTCCATGAACGACGTGACGATGATACACATGGAAAATGCAATGTAGTCTAGTTTGAACCTCGCAAGACGCGATACCAATTTTTTTTTCAAATGTGTAGCATGTGGTTGGCAAAATGGAAAGTGACAAAAACGTTGCTGAAGCTGGCAACATTGCATCTGTGTGCATTAAACCGGTCAGTACGGTAGCCAGCCTCATGCGCATCCTTATCAGTGGCTCAGGGTCAGTTGCTGTTCATGCAGGCAACATTGCGACCCCATTATTGTGTGTAAGGTGTGCAAGGTAAGTGGAGCTGTGTGAAATGGCCCGTCATCGTGGGGAACAGGCGATTTCGGTTGCAAAGCATGCTGTGATATGTGCACTGAAAAATGAAGCTTATTCGGAACGCGAAATAGCAAGAAAACTGAATATTTCCAAGACTGGTATTCATTGTGCATTGGACAGATACCGTAAAACCAACAGTCATGCTGACCGTTTACGTAGTGGAAGAGCTCGTGTAACGTCTGCAGCTGACGATAGATATATTACAGTAACTAGCAAATGGAACAGGCGCCTAACAGCACCAGTCATCGCTGCTTCCCTGAATAACAGCAGAGTGACGACTGTGTCTGTGTCAACGGTGAAGAATAGGTTGCGTGAAGAAGGGCTGCATGGCAGAGTAGCTGCTAGAAAGCCATTGTTACGATGTGTGAACAAGACGAAACGATTGGCCTGGGCTAAAACGCACCAAGGTTGGACTGTGGATAAGTGGAAACTGGTACTCTGGACCGACGAAACCAAATATGAATTATTTGGCAGCAATAGGCGAACCTTTGTGCTTAGAAAGGTCGGCGAGAGAATGAAAGAACAGTGTCTTGTTCCCACAGTGAAACATAGGGGTGGAAGTGTAATGGTGTGGGGATGTTTTGCCGGAAACTAGATGGGGGACCTTCATAAAATTCAGGGAACATTGGTAAAAGAAGGGTATGATCAGATATTGGTGCACCATGCCATCCTCTCTGGTCGTCGTCTTGTTGGTAATGGGTTTATTTTTCAACAAGATAATGATCCCAAACATACATCCAAATTGTGCACGCGGTATTTAAAATGCAAGGCAACAGAAGGGGCATTAGTTCTAATGATGTGGCCACCACACTCTGCTGATCTTTCACCAATTGAACTGCTATGGGAACAAATCGATAGGGACATCAGGAAGAATTTACCCAGCAACACTCAACAGCTATGGCTATTCATGAACAATGCCTGGCGTAACATTCAAACATCCTAACTGGACAAACTATTGGAGCGCATGCCACGTTTTTGCGCTGCTGTCATTAAGGCCCATGGCGGACATATTGATGAAAGCAAAATATGAGGTGACATTAGTATGTATAGTGGATGTACCTATGTTTGTACATTGCCAAGCAGATTCTTACATCTGTTTCTTGTACATAAATTACAAAATACATTCATTTCTACTGATTTTTGGCACTTTTTCCTGGTGGTCTTAAACTTTTTGTCGGTAGTGTATAACTTGTATATATACAGGGTGTTACTCAAGTTCGTTTCCAATGCTTAAGAGGTGATTCTACAACTGAAAAACACAAAAGTTCATGTGACAAAATGCCGAAAATGGCACCCATTTGGAGTTATTGAGTGGTAAAAAGTGGGAAAATTATGTTTACAAGGAAATTATTGGGACAACAGCCAAACACATGACCGCGGCAAAGGGCGTTCCACAAAGAAATGCGGCATGCTCTATTCAAAAAAGGACATGGAAGATGTGTGAAGTTGATGCGCAAGGGATTCCCCAAAGGAAGCGAATGGGTCTGTTGGAAGTCATGGGGGTAGGGAAGGGTTAAGCGAGATGTGTTATCCACGGAAAGTGATATGTGGAGACTGACAACTAAGAATAAAGCGAATATCCGTAGTGGACATCACCATTACGTAGAAAGATGATGGTGGTGGTGTGCTAGGTTGCATATATGTGTCAACATGTTCACTGTGTGCAGAGTGGAGTTGCCAAGGGAACCACATCAGATGATGTTCAAACTGTCTGCCATTAACTTCCACGCAGAGATGACAATGCCGAATCAACGATTTTCTAGTGCAAGCAAACAACCCCGTGGTGTCTGCTATCGTCACTGCGGCGACATTAATGCGTGCAACGAGATCCTCAGCTGACATGACAGGTGTTTCTTATACGAGGCGTTTCATCTCTCCCCATAGAAAAAAGTGCAGGGGAGTGATGTCCAACGATGTTGCTGGCCACGGCACAGGCCCACCCCTACCAATACACCGATTGTGGAATAAGCCATTGAGGAACTGACACACATTTTGGTTGAAATGTGGTGATGCACCATCGTGTTGGAACCATAGTCCTTGCCTCAGTGCCAAGGGCACATCCTCCAACAGTTCAGGCAAAACATCACGAAGAAATGTATGGTATGTACCACCACACAGGCGAACAGGGAAAATGTACGGCCCAATCAAACGGTCATGCACTATCCCACACCACACTTTAACCGCAAACCTGTGCTGATGGTGTGCCACGAGAATTGCATGTGGATTTGCAAAATCCCAAACGTAACTGTTTTTACTATTGAACATGCCAGTTTTGGTAAACATTGCTTCATCTGTCCACAACACCCTGTTCACAGAATTTGGGATAGTTTCCATGTGATGCAAAAACCATTGGCAAAACACCACACATGGGTCAAAGTCCTGAGGTAAAAGGTCTTGTACCTTTTGGAGTTTGAAAGGGTACTTCCCCTCTTCGGATAGGATGCGCCACACATTAACATGGGAGGTGTTGTGACCACTGGCTATAGCGTGCGTACTGGTGTCAGGAAGATCCCGGACTGCATTTAACACCGCAACTTCACATATCTGCCATGTGCTTTTTTGAATAGAGCATGCTGCATTTCTTTGTGGAACACCCTTCGCCAGCAAGATCGCCGGACATCACTCCCCTGGACTTCTTTCTCTGGGGAGAGATGAAACGCCTTGTATACGAAACACCTGTTGTGTCAGCCGAGGACCTCGTTGCACGCATTAATGTCGCCGCAGGGATGATAGCATACACCGTGGGGTTGTTTACTTGCACTAGACAATCATTGATTCGGCATTGTCATCTCTGCGTGAAAGTTAATGGCAGACAGTTTGAACATAGTCTGTGATGTGGTTCCCTCGGCACCTCCACTCTGCACACAGTGAACATGTCGACACATATGCAACCTGGCGACCACCACCACCATCTTTGTTTTTCTACGTAATGGTGATGTCCACTATGGATATTCACTTTCTTCTTAGTTGTCAGTCTCCACATATCACTTTCCGTGGATAATACATCTCGCTAAACCCTTCCCTATTCCTATGACTTCAACAGACCCCATTTGTTTCCTTTGGGGAATCCCTTGCTTCACACATCTTCCATGTCCTTTTTTGAATAGAACATGCCGCATTTCTTTGTGGA
Organism: Lepisma saccharinum; assembly: GCF_977018435.1. Classification (NCBI taxonomy): domain Eukaryota; kingdom Metazoa; phylum Arthropoda; class Insecta; order Zygentoma; family Lepismatidae; genus Lepisma; species Lepisma saccharinum. The sequence goes on along the minus strand of NC_139230.1, from coordinate 214,887,940 downwards.
ACACCCTTCGCCGCTGTCATATGTTTGGCCGTTGTGCCAATATTTCCTTGTAAACATAATTTTCACACTTTTTCCCACTTCAATAACTTCGAATGGGTGCAGTTTTCGGCATTTCGTCACATGAACTTTTGTGTTTATTTTCACATGGAGAATCACCTTCTAAGCATTGGAAACTAACTTTAGTAACACCCTGTATATATATGTATACATACACACACACACACACATAATCAGAGGGGCTGCACACACCTATGAGAAGAGACTGTAGGTGGACAGGGAACAAGTACATACATTCACAATAGGTGCAACAGGAATTTACCATGCTTCTCTTGGATTCTTTGTTTTTATTGTTATAGAACAAAATACATTTAAATTTGAAACATATTTCACACAAGCACAAAAATAACAATAATGATAAACTGAAAGACTATGATTGTACAAGAAACAAAAGTACTTGCAATTCTTTTGAGACTTGAAAAATTATGAACACAAATAACTGAAAAGTGCCAAACCAATGTATAACTGTAAAACTGTATGAAAAGTTCAATCCATCTAGTGGCATTTAATACTATTAAACATTTTATAATCAATAAGAAAACTGAATTCCAAAGAACTCCTATATAAAATTGTAGGAAGACTTCTGATGGCATTATAATTAGTTATCTTCACTTAACAAATATGATAAGATACACAACACATTCAGTCTATTTGTCAAAATCAAAATTATATTTCTAATCCTCGGATATATATATTCTCAAGAAAAAGCTTTATGAATTTCCAACTTTCCATACAAGAGAAATCAATGCAGTCTTCTAAGTACAAATGCAAGGCATTTTGGGGATTCTGCATTACTTGCTTTGCAACTAACCAATATTTTTTTTAATGATAACTTCAATTATGCCTTAATTAAACACAGGCTTTTTTTTTATTTTAACAGGTCCTAGAATATTCACATTTCAGATTGGGCAGGGAATTAAAGAAATTGCAAAAAGTCACTTCCTTTCAGAATTCAATGAACACTAACAAATATAAAACAAACCAACTCTGAAAGGTTTATGAAAAAGATTAGTATTTTGTGGTTATCTCAAGTTTTATTGACATGACTGTCATACAAGAGCACACAAAATATGTATCATCTTGTCGGAATCTAGATTTGTGCAATGTAAACAAGGATTTATAAATGATCATAAAGGTCACGGTTTGAAGACATTACACTTACTATCCTGATATGACAACCATGGAAAACGAAAAAATAAAAATTATGTGTTGATTTTTTTCTGAAACTTCTAAATAGAAAATGTTAAATGGAAATAATAAAAATCCAAAGCCTGTCGCTGACTGAACCCTGCACATTGCAAGTTAAATATCGCCACAAAGAATTATCACAATTCCAAACACAAGTTTCCAACTTACAAATGTTTAAGTGCCAGTTGGTTACTTTCTAGTTTCAAATGGTCCACAACAGTCAGTACAATAAAAGTCTTGGAATTTCAACATTTATTCAGACAGTTAGAAAATAAAGTGAAAGCATTAGCAATAGTTACTTCATATATTCTCTTTCAGATTCTTGGCTATTTCATATGAAAAATTTCCACACTACTCAACTGAAGACATAACATGCAACCATTGCTTATACTGTTACCAACAAACCAACCATAAAAACTAATTGCTAACCTGGAGATAAGAATACATGCTTCAAATAGGTTATCAGGCAAAAAGTAGACATTATATGTGTACAGATATTCTTATTTTATACATATATAATTCTCCAAAATAACCTTACCATGACAAACAGAAGTTATGAAACATTGATAAAATGGTGAATAGGACCTTTTACCGTTTTTAAAAAAAAGAAATATAATAGTCATGAAAATGGGAAAGAACATCAGAATTACTGCATAAATTAATGGTCAAATAGTGTAGAAGAAATATTTTCTCAACTCTCATCATTAGTTTATTTGTGTCATGTAGTGATTGTAGTAACTGTGTGCAGTCAAATTTAGAAATACAAAAGAGCAAGGAGATGAAATTCCCAACATGTGTTAAAAATAGTGTTAATTGAAGTAAAATATGGCTGCTTCAGTTAACCTGATTAACATAATACAGGGTGATTATAAAGTTTCGATCCATTTTTGTGAAAACGGCTGCTTTCTTCTTTCTCTTCTACATGATATGAAAGTGTTGACTAAAGAAGAGAGAATAGCTGTGGAGGCTGAATGTTTGTGGGGATTAAGCTTCAAAGAGGTCCAAACAACTTTTGAGTGGAAATTCTACAAACCTGCTCCAACCAGGGCTAATATCGGGCTACTGGTTCAAAAGTTCAAGCGAACAGGTACTGTGAACAATGCTAAACGTTCAGGAAGGCCAAGCGTAGCAGCAGAAACCATACAATGGGTGGAAAATGCCATCACCAGAAGCCCAAAAGCATGTGCAATAAGGCTAAACCGGGAGCTGTTGTTACCACAACTGACTGTGCAGAAGATACTCCCATTACACATAAAGAAACAGCCATGCCATCTTCAGGTGTTACACGTTAAAAAGGTAGGACTATGCTTGTTGCAAAACAATGTGTGCAGAGCTGTTACAGGCATGGAGGAGGAACACATGTTGTTTAGTGATTAAGCCACATTCCACACTTGTGGAACTGTCAACCAACACAACTGCAGAGTGTGGGCAAATGAACAGCCACACAAGGTCCTCCAGTGGGAAGAAAACACCCCCAAATTCAATGTGTGGTTGGGGATCACAAAATCCAAGATATGTGGCCCATTTTTCTTCACAGGACACAAGGTGTATCAATATGGTGGAATTTATCCTTCAACCACAATTGGAGCAGGATGACATCTTAGAAACCGTGGTTTTCCAACAGGATGGAGCTCCTCCACCTCACTTCAAACTGTTTGTGCATTCTTGGATTCTAAGTTTCCACATAGGTGTATTGATAGGGTGATCACAATGCATTAGGCACCACGATCTATGGATCTCACACCTTTTGACTGTTTTGCATGAGGGTACATTAAGTCACAAGTGTACAGGGTAAAGATCACCTCTCCTCAACACCTGCATCAACGTATCCAGCACTGTGTGCTCAACATGACACTGGCAATGGTCTCAAACGTGTTTAGTGAAACGGCAAGTCATTGAGATGTTTATGTATAATTGCAGGGTGCTCATGTGGTAGTAAGTTGAGGTGACACCACTGGCAGCTCCGGGGGGGTATGATGGTACGGCCTACCGCCTGTTGTTTCATGGATGCCGGGGCAACATGAAGGCAGAACGTAGCCCAATTTGTTCCTGAGAAAAAGAAGAATTGATGCAATACTATCTGATGCAAGAGCGGAAGAGCTTCACAGAAGAGAAGCATAGAGGCTACAAACCAGGGAAGTCATGGTTCCTTTAGTCTGGTTCGTTCAGACCTTGGCTATAGCTGGTGCTCTGTTGTGTGGCCACAGTGAAGGAGAGGGTAGTACATATCGTGGTTTGTTCAAGGAACTTTACACCTTGATTGCAGACTTTGATCCTGTATTGGGGCAGCATAGGGATGGTGCTGATAACTCAAAATACACCTCGAAAACCATCCAAAATGACATCATTAAATCAATCCACGATGTTATGACCGACAAAATGCGTGCATCATTCAAAGAAACTGAACATGTTTCTGTGATGATGGACGAAACAACGGACCGTTCGAAACTCGAACAGGTAGCAATATTCATACGCTGGTGTCAGGAGGACTTAAAAAGTTCATGAAGCCCTGATTGCACTGAAAAGAGCAAAGTCGACAAAAGCGGAGTACTTTGGATCTCTTGCGGATGTCATTGGACATGATGGAGTTGTCAAATGGAAAAGTTTTAGCGCAGTTTTACGATGGAGCAGCAAATATGCAGGGCCATTGGAACGGGTTACAAGTGAAATTTACTTGTTGAGAAACGATGTGCAGTTTTCTGAAGCTAGGACTATTCCCTTATTGGTGGAGTGTTCCAGATCTGCAGCGACAGCTGTTCTTTACCCAACAGTAAAGTCAATCACTTGATCATTTTTGTGCATACCAATTTCGACAGCCAGCATAGAGAGAAGTTTCTCGAAGTTGACTTTGGTGAAATCAAAAATAAAAACCATGACAAGATTGACTCGAGGAATTATTGATGATGTTTGTTGAACAAAACTTGTGCAGAAATGTTAATATTTCACATTGCATTGATACATTCAGATCGTATGGCCCTCGTAGGCTTCTTTTGTAAACTCAACAGTTAATCTTGGTATTTTTAACATGCAGAAACATTTCAGTACAAATAGAGGAAAATTAAATAAACCTTACGGCACCAGCACCACAAGAGAAAGATCAATTTTGTCTGCTTAGAGTGTAAGGTGGGTGGTAATGTTTTGGAAAGGAGGACAGAAATCATTGATCGATCATAAGTTGACTTTTGTCTTTCGGAACACATATTGAAAAAATATTGTATGTAATACCTCGTATCATGTACTAGGTTTTATTATAACAAATACAGAAGACATTAACAATATAGAGGCATTAATTATATTATTTAATTATTAAATAATAATTAAATGTTAATAGTTTCGTTAGAAGCATATAGAAATATGCCTGTATAATATGGGATCCTTTTTACTGGTGCTGTATATTCCAAAAAGTTCTTACGTTAATTATACTTTATTATTAAACTTATAAAAAAATTGTCATACAGATACTACATATAAAATTGCTAGAAAAAAATTAGTATCATACATTCTACTAGAAGAGAAATCCACGAGCAAATTTTATTGTACAAAATTATCAACGGAAAAGCAGGAAATTTTAAATTTATTGAAATTCAATGTGAACAAAAGTAGGTTACGCACTTATGCAAAAATAGGTTTGCTCTTGCACTTGGTTCACTTTTGCAGTAAATTCTACATTAGTCACGTCAATTGGTAAAGGTATTGTAATATATAAAAGACTGTGTGAAACTGTGTAATAGATTGTAATTCGGTATAAGTACAGGGGGGTGCTGTTTTGCTTATTGTACCCCTTGTTCACGAATCCTGAAACCGCCAGTGGGTGACACTTTCATGGATTTTCTTCTGTACTCCTCTTATCATGCTGGATGTTTTTTTTTTTTTTTCAATGTTGATTATGTGTTACCATGTACCAGGAAGTCAGGAAGTTCATTCAATACATTTATTCTAATCTTAAACCTCTTTTTCTCAAAAATGAATTGAGACTTTATAATCACCGTGTAGTTATGAACCAAGCAGATGTTCTTGGGGGATCACTCACATTAAATTGGACTGATCTAACCTAGATTGATCTATCTTTGTGGATTACCTGAGAACAAGTTTCTTACATGTTGGCACGAAAGTTTCAATTCCTACTTTTAGTAGTTAAGAATCTACTTTAATATCCACAATATTAAACATAGTTACAAAAAAATGTCACAATGATTGAAGTGAAACAAACTTCAGTACAAAGCTTGAGGTTTATCGATGCTACCATAAGAAGATTGTAGGCATGCTCTGTTATACCTCACTTCGATCACCAGTGGAAACATTAATGCATGTAAAATGGAAGAAGAGAGTTCTACATAGAGCTTACATAAAATGTAATACATTTTAAAATTTATCAACTTTACCAGCATGAGTTGCTCACCAAAATTCACCATCTTATGTCCATTGGCAACAGCAATTCTCCATTTTAAAACAGAAAGCACAATAAAATTAAAAAACTACATGCCTTCCGACATTTTGCCACTTTATTTATGTTGGTCATCAGTAGTGAAAGGTAAAACGAACAAAACTCCATCCTTTACCATCTCTGTCATTGGAGATTACCTTCTATTTGCCCACTGGAAGCAGCAAAATTCCTGAAGATTTTCTTTCTTCATTTTATTATTGTGCAGTTTGTTTTTAACTGTGAAAATTTTATCAATGAACGTAAGATGATATATTTTAAGTTAAAAGAACAGTAATAGGAATTACTTTATAATATGATTTCCCATATGAACGTCCACTTGCAATTTTTTTTGCAACAAAAACATTAAATGCACTGGCTGACAGGAAAACAGAGGGGTGGTTATATTTTACATGAAAACTACCCTACAAAAATATGATTTTCTTCTTCATATTTTTAACCTTTTGACAATCTGTATTTTATCATGTTTTAACCTAAACCTTGCCCCCCCCCCCCCTGATCTGATGAAAGCTTCAGAAAGTGGACATACGTGCCAAAATTTGTAGCTATGCCTGAATAAACAAACAAGCAACACAAACATGGCATAGAGATAAAAATATTAATGGAAGAATGGTTTTGTTGATAACCAATTAGCACCTTCTATTTAAGCTCAAGAAGACAAATATGAACCATGTCGGAAATACATGTTGTGACTTAAGGATGCCCCCACCTTTTCATATAGATACAGAACTGTGTTAAGAAATATTCTAATCCATGTTGCATTCAAATCGCAGTGAACTTCTGCCATAAACAGAATAGCACACAACTTTTAGGTATAATGAAACATATTATTTTAAATATAAGTTTTACAGAGCTAAACTCGCAAAAAAATTAACATTTTGAATGGGCAGATATGCCACAAGTACTAAGATTTTAGAATAGGTTTGACACAAAAAGTCCATGTTGCCAAACAGTACGGTCATAGGGAGATGCGGCGATGACCAAGCAAAGTAATAAAAATATTGCATTTTATATATTTTAGAAATGAAGTAACAAATAAGTCAGCATACTCGCATATTTGTGCGAAATAAGCCAAGCAACAGCATGAAACACCTGGAAATACGCAACAAGAGATTCGGTAATCTTAGCGCATTGAAATGATGCCCCAGTACTACCCCTCGTGGCGAACCCTCCCGTCAAGTTTTCCATTGAAGGAAATGGTGTTAGAAGCCCCAGCTCATCGTAGAAGAGGTGCAAATCCATCGTCTTTGATGGTGCAGAGAACAGCCGAACCACGGCTGAACGCTTCCGAACAGGCAGTTTCAACAACCTCTACTTTCACCCACTCTTGAAGGTCTGGGTCATAACAGGCCTTTTTTTTCAGCCCCCATCCCCATGCTTACAGCCACGGCAAGGTTTGTCTGGGTCTGGAGTCAACAAGTTTCTTCAGAGTGTCCAGTAGTGTGATCAAGAAGGGGTTGGTGAGGGTCATAATCCCCCTGCTTTGGCTCAATAATCTTACAAAAAAAGTCAAAGGAAAAGATGACAAAATGAGGAATTCAGGAATAACTACTAAAAAGTGAACGGGCACACCACTGCAAATGTCTGCTATTTTCACTTGTTAGGAGGAAAAGCATACATTGAATGATATGAAATCTGCTTTTTATCATCAAAACAATTGAGGGTGGACCATAAAAGTTCTTACTTTAAACGCAACAATTGAGGTGTTTTCATTTCAGTTTCGATCATATTTAATATTTCTCATCCTATGGGATAGAATTGTGTTTTTTTGTATTCTTAAGGTCTGTGGTATGAGCTTTTACATTGAATTGGCAATGACGTTGACATTTATGGCAAAGATATAATGTACCTCCCCCCCCCCTTCCCTCCGTTGAAAGATCGACCCTGACGTTTGGGAAATCTTGTGATGACTACGTAAAAATGTCACGCTTCACCACTGCCAAACAGAGTTTCAAAACTGCAGGAAGTTGTTAGGCATTTATTGGAAGAGGACTCTAATCAGTGCCAGAGAAAATTCAGGGAGGCAGAGAGGAGGTCACACCTAAACAACATTCAAAAATACACAATAGGGCAAAATGAGTATTTATTTATCTATGATTTCTTGTCACCCCATTTCCTCTATTTGGCATCATCACTGGATCTAATGATAACTTGAAGTTTTAATGGATTAATATTGAGTGAGCTTGAAAGTACAAGTAACATTAAACTTCCATCCCACACCAAAAGTTTTGTACCCTAACTACAAAATAAGATTGTAGCAAGTACATTTTCTTCCCTTAGAGGTTTTCACAACAAAGTATTTCCATACATAATTTATCTTCTCACCACAAACTTAATATTTGGAAACTTCACACTGAAACCTTAGGAAATTATGATTCAAGTTAATGGTATGCAGAATCTTATGACTGATTTTTCTTTCCAACAGTGTAAGCAGTGCTCCATGTATTATATTATTTTCAAGTAAACTGGGGAAACAACTACATTATTGCATATACCTACAAACTAGGCTCATTATTGCAATTATCACACACTTCTGTTAGTATATATCAACTGTAATATTAAAATATATTTATACATATATATGTATATATATATATAAATCTGAAAACAATGCTTGGGGTACTATAAAAGTTTCTAGAAGCAACTTTGTACATACCTTAGCCTAAAGGAAATGATCACTAATTATGAATTTCTACTTTCCTATGAGCAGTGGTTATCTTTTTATGGTCAGGTCAGTAGCAAAAACATTTTCTTCCATTCTGACAGCCAATAACCTTTTTGTCTTCTTACAAGACATGAACACATTATGAATTTACAGCTTTACAACCTAATCAAAATAAATTTTCTTCTTTAGCATTAACTCTTACATTTTGTACTCTAAAAATTTGCATACAAAAAACAAACAAGTTTACATTTTCCAATTATTATTGTCCTAAAATATCCTAGTATTCCTTTCTCATAACACAGTGGTATCAAAAGTTGCACCATATCATTAAATATTCTGTACAATACTGAAGTCAGAGTTACAGAGATCACAGCTGAATTATTTAGCATAAGAACTTCTCAATGGTTCACTCACAGCCTGTTATTTCATGTTTCTACCAGTTAAATTACAGAGGTTTCTCTTCAGAGGAAATTAAGTGAAGCAGAAAGAAAAGTGTCCATGACCTTGATACATACATTATTTATATATATTTATACAACATGTGTTCTGTTTCAAGTATTGGTTCTAATCTAGAAAGGATGCAAAATCCCTAAAGCTACCTACTAAAGACAGACTTCAATAATTGTTTCCTTGTGTAAAACAGTTCATAATGCCAACAAAATCTAATGGCCTTTGAAAGATCTTATCAAATCTAGTTAAATAACCTGACTGCCAGGATAACCCTGATCAAAAGTTTTCACTAACTTAGCTGGTTGCCAACTTGCAATGCTACCTTTCTTCAGTCATTCCTAACTTAAATTAGCACTAAATGTAACAACTGTAAAACCAACCAGCTAGGTTTGCTTCAATGGCAACTTTACTTCTGAATTCATCTTTTACACAAAACATTAGCATGTCAACAAATGCACTTCAAAAAAATCACAGCTTGTAATGTCTTCAAGTGACCAGATCTTGAGATATTTTGTTCCATTAACTGCTAAACTTCTTCACCATCCAATTCTGCAAACTCTCTCAAGACTGCCAAAGCAAAATGTATCCTATCATATATACTTGATTCACAACCAGTTTGAGCCATTTGATCCAATCTATATGAAGTACTCTGTCTTTCACTGTTAATATAGGTCACAAGGTACCCATTCTTGCCTGCAGATAATATCACTTTGGTATGGTCTTTGAAGAAATTTATCTGCAAAGAAAGGTTTTGTTTTCAATTTATGATCTGTGGAAAAATATTAGGGTGAGCATGGAACCAAATATCATCTCTCCCAAAGTCCTGCTTTGTTAGTTACTATACTTTCCTTATTTCTACAATGAATTTACTGCTGCAATGAGAATGAAAAGACCTGAACCAACCCAATTCAAATCTTGTTCAATACTTGAACTCTGAGGCTACTTCATTCTGCCAGGTAATCCAAACATAGTGAATATTTTATAGCAGTAACAGTACATGCACATTAGGGTTGACTTTAAAAAAGCTCAAATGAAAAGGAAAAAAAGTGCTTTCACAATTCAAAAGTTAGTGAAATTTCACTGCTAGGTCATCATCAATGAGTCATATTTTGTTTAGGGGTAGGCCAATCTGCAATACAGTATCATATTTCTTTGCCTTTAGACAGGTTTCATAACAACCTGTTCTCTTATTGCAATCCATTTTGCATTAATTTATTTGAAAGTGTAGCAAGTGCATCTGATCGAGATGTAGACTAAATCAAAAGCATTTACAATTATATATATTCACAATAACATTCTGACAGCATTGTCTGTGGTCTTGCCAACTGTGTTGGTTGTTATTCATGATCATAGATAACTCTGGCAAAAGTTTGAACAAAAGTTCACAACAAGAAAACATGTCACAGATGCAGCAATCAAAGGTTATGTTGGGTTACCAGCACACAGATGGCAAAACTGGCTTTCTTGAATGTTCATGTTCACCAACAACAAAAATGCTACCAAGACAAGTTTTTGCTTTGATGTCCACTATACATTCCTGTGGTCTGTGTGTGCATTACAATGACACACTGTATATGTGCATCAATTTGTTTTTTCAAAGTTCCTCTATTTGGATATTTCATAATTTTTTTTAAGTTTAAAAGGACTTCCTCGACACCTTTTACATACTTGTTTTCTTACATTTGAAACAATAATGTGCTGATCCTGATGGCTTTATGAATATTTCAAAATCTTCAGTGTCAAAAACTGTAGCTGAAAGAAACTTGGCATGCACAAGAATATTACATTTTCATTCATTCTAATCTAAGATAAAATTTCAATATACCTGTAACGTTCCAGTACAGAGCTCCATTATTATGGCAGTGTTTGTTCTAACCCAGCGTTTCATATGAGGAACTGTTGATTTGTGTCGATGGGACAGTTGCTTCATGTCTCCACCTTCAGTGAGATTTTCGTCCATATATTGACTGAAGTATCGAAGCAATGTGAAGCGCTCTTGTAGTGGAATAGGAACTGAATGAGCAGGGTGAGCTGTAATCTTACCATGTAGGTCATGGAATTCCACACGACTGGAAAGGAAAATACAAATGACTGAATTTTCAGCTCACACACAGTGGGTTGATATTTTTCTTTAAATACATTCTTCATTCAGAAAGAAGTTTAGATTACAATATATTATTATGTGAATTTAATTTTGTCTAAAAATTTTTCCTCCTTCCTACTCATTTGACATGTATGGGAAAACTGAGGAAAACCTTGCTAGCGTTTCATTGGTCTTGCAATCTTTCAGAAAAATTAAGCAATTTGAACTTGAAACTTATTATGATGCAAAGTGAATAGATCTTATCAAAGAAATAGGATTTGATATCAATTGCAATGTGCTAATGTACATAATATCTGACAAAATTATGCAATAAAGTTAAATTTAATGCTTGAACATGAATATGATAAAATGCATCTGATTACCTTCTGTCAGCCGTGAAACTAATCCTTGTGCCATCATTAAACAAAACTCCAACAGATTTATCTGACAACTGAAAGCCAAACCCATACTTGTTGGAGTAGTCGATCCATTTTGAAATAAAAAGAGGTGAACAGTTTACAGGAGGTGGGTTGTTTCCACAGAGTAATCCAGTATCACAATCTGGAAAGGAAAGTTATCAATGTAGTCCAAAGTATTTCTCAAAATTACTATTAAAAGGACATGCAAAATGTAAGGATGACGAAAAACCAAATCAAAATTAAATTCCACAGATTTATCCATTTCAAAATAAATATTATTATTCACAGTACATAATAAAAATGGTCTGGATAAGAACATTTCTGGTCTTTCCACAAAGAACCATAATCCCAGGTACTATAATTCGTTAGAAGTATGTGTTAAGTCGTGCACAACTAAATGTTGACTCCCACAGGCAGGCAAACCAATATTTGGTAGGTTTTAAGGCCATCAATTTTATTTTTGTGTTTTATAGTTTCCGAGATCTGGAATGTTTGTAAATAGCTTTTTAACATCACTTTTCTACCTCTCTAAGTTAATTGCAATGATGAGAATGAATAGTAGCTTCATTGTATTTGATTATGTGTAATGGCTGCCGAGTGCTAGAACACGTTCAAATCGCATCCCGCTAACTCATATATATATATATATATATATATATATATATATATATAGCAGCTATAGAGTTATATTTGGTGCATTACAAGTAGTGTGAAGTGTACCTGCAGCAGCTCAGACTGAAAAATATTAGAGAAGTGTCAGCTTTGTGGTTCTTGTGGCATATTATTGAAAACTCCAACAATGCCATGGCTCCTGGAAGGTGCAGAGGTAGCAGCAGCACTACGGGAGTCAAATCACCATCTGGCAATGCAGGTAAGGGTTAGCTTACGCAACAGATATGCGACAAAATAAAGTGGGCAGTGCAAACACCTTAAGTGTTGAAAGTAATTGGTGATGCAATAATTGAATTGGTGACGTAAATCATGGTGGAAAGACTTGAGGATTTGCTGAAATTCAACAGCGACATGTTCGAAGACCTACGCAATGAGCTCCACAGCAAAGATGATGAGATACAGGAGCTGTACGAAAACATTCATGAGCTAGAACAATACCAGAGACATAACAGTGTCCGAATCATTGGGATCCCTGAGAAGAAAGAAGAGCTCACAGACAATATTGTGCTTTTGTTTTTTTTAAAAAAAAAAACTGCTGGGCCTAAAATTAAAGGAGGAAGACATTTGCCACTTGCATCGTGTTGGACAAAAAGTGCCCTGGAACAACAAGACCCATAATTGTGAAATTCACGAGCTACAGATCACGGTCGGCAGTCTTCAGGAAGAAAAGCAAACTCAAGAACTCTGGCATTGTAATCAGGGAGGACCTATGCATGGCAAGACTGCAACTACTACGTCAAGCCATTAAAAATTTTGATACTAAGAATGTGTACACGCAAGATGGAAAAATTGTGATCATCGTGGATGGCAAGAAGAACTATATCACGAGAGAGGCACAGCTTCAGGGACTCTAGAATAGGAATGAGCATTCAAAATCCAGTGCATAAAGCTATTAGTTGTCCTCCCCCTAACTACACTGTGTTGTTAAAAATAAAGCACCAGACAGACTGGGATGCGATGCATTATGTGATACTTAACATGGGACACAAGTATCCTCATTTTATTTAATATATTTAATTTAATTCTGTTTTCAGTTTTATTTTATATTATTTGATTTTTATATATATATTTTTTTACTATTATTTTTCTTTATTTTTTAATCTTGATGAAATGCATATCACAGTTGATATTTTTCTGTTAAATGCAATCAACTTTATAGATTTTGTGGAAAATATGTGCACAGGTAAATATTTTATTTTGCTTCTGGCCATCAGAATTCATGGGGTATATGTTAAACTTTCAAATGTTGCCACTCTAATGGTTCAGTGCATTCCATCGCCCTCAACCTCCGCTGCAGTGACAAATAGGAGGAAAGACCTTTGCTTTCTTCCAAGAAAATTGCCCCTGGCCAACACGACCACTGTTGCCTCTCCCCGCCCTCCCTCCTCTTTCACTATCGCACATGTAAACATTCGCTCCCTGACGCGCAAACTGGACGAAGTATGTCACACCGTAAAGGAAATGAACGTGGATGCCCTTTTAGTCACCGAAACGTGGCTGAAAGGACACATTGATGACAAAACCATAAATACACCTGGGTTTTCAGTTTTGCACTAAAAAAAGTGCCTTTTTGTACACAAATTGCATCTAAAACTACTTATTTCATAAGTTATTACTCCCTCTGTCCCATAATTATTGTCCTTTGTTTGTTGTCTCATAATAATTGCCCGATATTCAAACTGTGACATTGGTATATGCAGAAGAAGAACATGAAACAAGGGAATGAGTCATACAACTTAACTACTCAAGGATCAGTACAAATTGTGCTTTCCATCTGCCTCTTCGTCTGTCATTTCTGTACTACCATTTTGGCATACCGGACTATAATTATGGGACAGAGGGAGTATTAACCTATACCTATTATACCTATTAATTTATTATAGCACCTACAAGTCCTAAATCCCTCTATATTTTTTTAGCACCTAAGAATCTGTTCCCTACTCATCACTACTGTTACATGCAATATGAGGGTCGACTGATTTATTCAGTGGGCAAAGTTACTTTGAAGTACACAAAACAGACATTTGTCATGAATGAATGTACTTTACATGCCTTTCAATCAAACATCCAACACACACAAATGTAAGAAAACTTTTAAGTGCCCTCTCTCTGCTATACAGTCCTGTGACATTTTGCATTATGTCTAGCATTTCTCAGGTTTCTTATCAATTCCTTTGGTGGCATTCAGCGAGATATACCAAGAGATACCCCAGCTTTACATATAGTGAATACTGTAAATTTAAATTGCACCGAAACTGGATGAGACAAAAACTGTCATTGTGTTGGGTCTCAGGGCACCATTAACATCACCTACTTTATTTTATACTTCAGAATCATTGCAGGTTAGTGTAATATTCAACAAAATAATATTAAAATATGAACATAATCCACTTTACCTCTTGGCAGAGAGTTGAGGCAGTTTAATAACACATTGTACAGTGAGGCAGCATTGCACACTCTTTTTCTACATATACCCATTCTATCAGGGCATAACACACTAGTAATCTTCTGTTTGATTGCATTTGGAAGTTTAGGATCCTTCTCTTTCTTTCCTGAACTATCCTTTGTGCTTTGGCTTTGAGTTGGTTTGTCTTTTAAGAACTGTAACAGAAAATATGGATATTAATTTCACTGCACACACAAAAATGTCCAAGATACTGTAAGATAGTTCAAATTACTGGCAAGAGTGTTAGTAAGAATTTCCAAGTTATTGACTTCAAATTGTTTGTACTGCATTCCTAATGCTGTATATGTTAATGTACAGCATTATTATACATGTTAATCCAATCATCTTACACACATTTGCAGATATGATAATGTAAGTCCAGATTATTCTGTTCGTGCAACAGCACAAATATCTTGGGAGTCATTTTCAATTGCAAACTCACCTTCAGCCACCACATAGATTACATAACTTCTAAAGCCATGAAAACCCTTACTTTAACTTACTGATGTTTCTGTCCTCAAAATGTACTTTACAATGTGCATTGTACCTATTCTTTAATATGGTTCCTGTATTTGGTCAACGGTCTGTGAAAGCAACATAACATAACATAAAGAGAACAGACAAAGTAGTAAATTTCTTCATCACAATAGTCAAACATAGATGTCCAGCCATTGCAAACTTTTCCAAGCACAAAATTCTATCAACTCTTCAAATTAATAATCTTTCTCTTCAAAGTCAAGTTTTAAATCTAACATTTCTCTTCAGAATCATGAACTGGCAACTTTTCACTAGCGAACTATTGCCACATCTTCACAACCGTATCTCATGTACCAACAGCAAATGCAGTGTCTTTTACACTAAATCTCCCAGAACAAAGATCACTTCTGTATAGGCTACAAACCATGTACAATTCATCAAATGATTCATGGGTGAAATGGGATTTTATCTACATTTTTGTTGATAGAAAGGGGGTTATTAGATCCTGTTTGGTGAAGAAATAACAAATGTTCTATTGATACTGCTCTTAATATGAATGATAGAAGGAAGTGTTGAACAGCTCGGTGGAGGTGTTTGGGCAGTTTAGCTTGGATCACAACTGGTATTCTAACCCATCCCACAGATGTTCAATGGGGTTTAGATGAAGGATCTGAGGTAGCCAGTAGAGTTCATTCGCTCCCATGTCGTCAAACCACTCAGTTATGGCCCTTGCTTTATGGATGGGTGCATTGTCGTGCTGGAAATGAAAAGGGCCACTTCCAAACTGTTGCTACAAGGTGCGGAGCACAGAGTTGTCTAATACTGCATGATAGGCATCGGCATTCAGGGTTCCAGGCACCATACCATGATTCCACACCCGCTGAATTTCACAGCAGACAGAGCACACACTGGTAAGAACTGCTTCACCCCATCCACACATGTCCATCAGAATTCACCACATATTTGAGCACTCTCTGATCCCTCTTGGTCAATTTTTCTTACTTCTTGGGTCATGGTTGTGGTTTTATCACACTCTCACGTTTCCATTCACCACTACATCACTGACTGTTATACACATGGTGTCTGGAACCTGCCTGAAATCTCATGGATGGAATGCCCAAATTGGTTGATGCCGAATCATTCCCCATTCAGTCCCACTCAGCTCACATTGCTCATTTTGACTGGTGGCAGAGGTGTACACATCTAAAGAACACTCACTGCCCTTCACGGGTCATTCTAGTGGCTCATGACATGTATTGATGTGATCCTCCTTACAGTTCAGGGGGTGTCCAGTCATTATTGGCCATATAGTGAACTTCTAAAAAGTTCAGCAACTCCTGCATGGTTTGGTGTATAATTCATGATTCTACATTATCTAAAAGGTTTAAGCTACACCACAGTGTCCAACACAATTTAAATAAAACTTTGCTGTGTAGCTGCTGAGGGAGTAGGCAGCCAAAATTGTTTGAGAAATATGTTGGAAAGAGGAATGCATTATTAGGGAATAACATCAGAACACCTTGAGAATTATTATAGTAGTGCAAAGAGTGCTTATGTTATATATTTAGTGAAGCTTATTTTCTCTCAGTATAGAGTAGAGACTGTCATGCCAGAATTTAACAAACTACAGTAGAAATAAATACCCCCGAGCAGCAGAAAAATTTGTTCTCACACCCTCCATATCATTAACAGTTACTGCCATCTGCTGACAGTTCTGTAAGTTCCAACCAAGAAAACTTTCAGGTTGAGTGTACTCCAATTGCCCATTTTGTCAACAGTTTCCTTTATTTTCTCCCAGGTTCCTTGGTGGAGCTAGGAAGCAAAAGAGGTTCACATAGCAGGTTGTGCGCCAGCTTCTCACTGTCTAATCTGAAGCATTTTTTTGTGAAGACTCAGGGAAAATTGCAAAGTCTTTATGAATGCAAAAACTCTTTTATAAAAGACATTTTGAAATGTAGTGTTCTATTGTGCTGTTTGGAAAACCATTTGGAATTTTGGCATTTTTAGTTTGCATTTTGCTCCATTATCCTACCCATGATGGCATTAAAATTGTACTTTTGATCGTACCCCAGATAGGGGCAGATGTTACTGCAGCTGGCATGTTTAGAATGCCAGTGAGCGAGTATTATTGAGTTGCTTAAGTGAATTTTATTCTTCCATAAATAGTGAAGAAAATATTGCTGATTTTGAAATAATACTTACAATTCAAACTTCAGATACTGATTCAAGCTATTTTTTTATGAAAACATCAAAAGGTGGTGATAAAGACAGAGCAATAGAAGTTTCTACATACTGACATTTTACATTGTATAGACTAGTTTTTCCTTGTAGTTTTATACACAGAAGACAGTTTTACCTTGGTAACCGTTCTTGGACTTTTTGGTGAAGGTAATTTTAATGTTGACACAGAATTGGTAATTTTCTTCATGTCCTGGCTTAACACTGGCATATGCTCTATTATTTGAGACTGAGGTCTGTAAAAGAGCACAAATACAAAGACATTACTGCTGCTGAATTAAAAATTTTAAAAAAAGAATAATTTACTAAAAATAAAACTAACAGTTCAACAAAAAAATGTGCATGCATGACTACATGGATGTATAATCATTTATGAACATACCACAATATTTTGAGTGCTTGTTATATGAACACAACAACAAACCAACTTTGAGGGTACTGCAGGGATGTTGTTGGGGGGAGGGGGCAAACTTCTACGTGACCCCGGCAAATATGTCTGCATATTATATTGGAAATATTGCTTTGATGATAAATAGTACAAGATAGTTGTTCAGTAAATTTTGGTTACAGTTTGAAACACTGCTCTTGAATTGTTCTCCTACATGACACCCACAAGGAAGGCATTTCTTTACGCCTCTCAATTTTCCTGATTCTTAATCGTCCAATACAAAAATAGATGCATTTGAAGGAGTTTTATGGCCCAGCCGACTCAGGAAAGTCTGAGACCTTTTAAAAATGCACTTTCTCTGCCTGGCCACCAGTTAAGTAGTAACAGTTGTCCATTGTTTCCTTGAAATCGCAATCACTTCTGAGAATCTATGAAAACTATTCTTATTCCTGTCTCAGTTTATACAGATTACAGATCCACTGCTAGAACTCTGCAGGTTAATTGTTTTATGGTTTGACAAGGATTTTGAAATGGCAAGATACAACACACTTGACAATGACAAGACAAACCAGACTTGTCCCTTTTCCTGCACTGGGATGAATGAGGAAGATTCCGAAAGGCAGCTCTTTCAGGTTCACTTGCAAGCCATGGGGGTTGGGGTTTTATTGCTTCGACTGAGGCAAAGTAATAAGCCTTTGTAATGTATAGACTTCCCATCATTCCTCAGTGTTTCCATGCACTTTCCAAGAAACCTCTCCCGCTTTTTACCACATTCTGGACAACTGTTGACTCTCAGCTGTGAAGCAGGGGTTTGGTGGTCCGAGAGTAATTTGTGGTTATATAGTTTCTGTAAACATGAGAGGGTAGAATGCCGGAGTATATGTGATCTCATTTTCATGCATCGAGAGTGAAAAGTTGAGTGTGAAGATGCCACCAATGGAAACAATGGATAAAGGACCGACCACATTCACCAACACATTGAAGTCACTCCCGATAAAGTCGTGGACAATTTTACAAAGAAACATCATCAATGGTTGCATTGCGTCTCCTCTAGTTGTAAGGCAAGTTATGAAAATATTGTGTATGAAGGTATTATTTTTCTACACTATTTATCATCAATTTTCTTCTTCTACTGTGCATTATATTTTTCAAATTTTCTGAAATGTGTCACAAAGTTTTGTGTTCTAACAGTGGTGCTAGTCGCAACATCTCCTATGTGCCTCATGGCACACTGCAATGCACATCGGATAGCTTCACCTTTGGAGAGTTGAGCTAGTTTTTGATAAGGCCAAACTAGAAGTTTATTCATGTGCATCTAGTTTACAAGTTACAAATGAAATGGTATGTAGAGTGGTAAACGTAACCAGGTTCAAAACCTCGTTAAAGTGCCGTATTTGTTCCACCATGCATTTCATCAGTGCATCACCATCACGATTAACCCAGTGGGTACAATAGAATGTAAAATAACATAAATAAAAGGAAAAAGATATGTCTATACATTAAATGACAATCTCATCTCGATTTGACAGAAGTCTGCCTCGTTCTCTGCATTCGGTACCATTCCTATCTGCAGTGATTAAATTTAATATCAAATAATGCCTACACTGTTGAGGATGCATCCGTTGAGAGCTTTTTATTATCTAGGGCTCCTCGCTCGAAACTTTTCTGGTTCAGCCACTGAGTTGCGTGTGATAGAAGGTGCAAGATAAGACTTTTGGGGGGGGAGTGGGTTGCTGCTAACACAGGTCCTGTAATGAAGAATAAGTCACCCTTCACTAAAGGAGAAAGCGATGTATGTAGTAAGAGTTTTTCAATAGTCTCCATGCCCTAGGAAAGTTAGGTTTCAAAATTCCGCCTATCGTTCTGACTGATTTTTCTTCATTTCCACCAACAAATGCGGCAGCTGCTCAGATGTAAAGTTGCACAGACATACAAATATAATTAATGGCAATTTGTATAGCGAGAGTCGCAGTAGCTCAGTCGCTGTCGACCTCCATGGCAGAGTGGTAGGCACAGCTGCAATACCAGGGGTCCCGGGTTTAAACCCTGGCTCGGACATGGATGTTGGTATTCATCTGTCTTGAATGAAAATGAGATTTGAGACTAATTGATATAAGTATGATGTGTGAGAAAGGCTGCCGTTTAGGGATCTTCCTTAAAAAAAAAAGTCATTAGGGTGCTGGACTACCATGCAAGAGACCTGTGTTTGATCCCGGTGGGGGAAAAGAGATTTTCCCACCTGTATGAGAGGCTCCGGCACCCACCCAGCATCGTATAAAGTGGGTACCTCCAGTGGAAACTCTGGGAGGTAAAGGCAGCCAGGGGTATGGTGCTGATCACATCACTCCCACCTTCAGCCAGGATCAAGAAAGTGTGAGGCCCTAACCCCACACCCCCTATTCGCATTTTATGGTGTGGTGCATAACAGGGAGCACTTTACTTCACAATACCTTTTTACAATTTAGATAGCGAATAATAGTTACATAATGTAATCATGAGATGTTGAGAAGCAAATTACCTATCAGGCATTTTTTATTGTCATTTGTCTACTCGTGGAAGCGGAAATCTTAACCTGCTTGTTGAACTCAACTCCTGCAACTTCAAGATGCATTTTCTAATTTTCTTTTCTAATTTGGTTATTTTATGTCGATTTTCTTTCTTCTGGGGCAATTGCAACAATGAGGATGAATGAAGATCTGAATAAATAGGAATAAGGCAACCATGCCTAAGGTCCAAATCTGGGACCTCTGATTTTGTAGCACGTTGTGCTCATTTGACGGCAGCGGAATCCTTTGAAACAACTGTAAAGTGGTCTCAAAGGAACCAACATCAGATAAAAACTTATATTAAGTCCTCTAAAAAACTAAAATTAGTAAATAAAATTAAATTCCACGGTGCAACAGCCCAATGAGATGGTTTTCCATTGGCTTATGCGTGTACAGCACGTTGAGTCCTTTCTGGCTTCCAGACCAGAGTTAGATACCATATTGATTTCAAGTAGCTCCCCATTGTCCTCACGATGCTGGGTCAACCCAGAAATTTTTGATCTCCCACCAGAGATTGAACCTTGGACCTCTAGCATGAAAGACAAGAGTGCAATCATTTGAGCACGTAGGAGCTCTGCTATATTCAGTCAATTTTTCTTTTTCGCGCGATTATCACACCCCTCTTTTATATCTAAACCTAGTCCATCGAAGGTCACCAAGAGACCATCAGAATTTTTTTTTGTCAGCAGATGCAACATCCAAGAATATCCTCTATTTTTCAATATTTTTCAGACAAATTTACAAATATAAGGACTAATGACATATTTCCCTTTGTGACCCAAACTTAACAGAAAAATACATGGATATCTTAAGATATTCTAGAATTGCTTTCGTTATTCTAGATGCTATTAAGTTAGGAGTTCATTATGTATTTAGATTTCCAAACAATGGTCGTGGATTTAGAGTCGATATCATTCTCAAATGTTCTTGTAAAACTGGGTCAAATTTTGCCATAATTTCTACAAAAAAAAAAGTCTTACCCCCACCTACACCAAGGTGCAGGTATGGCATACCATTGCATACCGTAAGGAAAAGAAGCACTGTGTGTGTATATATACGTATATACATACACACACATATATATTGAGTTGAGTTGGTGTTTAAATCCACTTTATGCACAGTAAAGCTAATTTGGACTGGACCTACAGTTTAAAGTTGGATCCAAACCACTATGTGCCTCTACTGGGTATCAAATCGAACCCAGGACCCCTTGATTACAAGGTGATGAAGATACTACTGTGCCTACGATACTACTACTATCGGTGAGGCTACAGAAGGGCCAAAAGGGCAAAATAAAAAGCAAAGAAGGAGAACTCACCAGACAGTGAAAAAATTCGAATTTTCGCAGACTCTACACTGCATCATCAGTGTTAGGAGAAAGACTGAACCAGAAGTTAGAGACCTGGAGAGTTGCCAGGTCTTGATCAAAGAAGATGTAGTAGTAGTGCGTGAATGGAAAAAACACTGTTCTGTCACCAGGCTCACCGAAAACTGTGAGTGGATGAGCGAGGTGGGGTGGTTGGTGGGATGGGTTGGGGAGGGGGGTGGGATGAGGTGGAGAAGTTACTGGGTGGCTTTGTTCAGGCCAGGTAGAGTGGTTGCACTCACGGCCGATATGTAGGCCCTCTCCCATCTTTTGCGAACTGAGGTGTTGGCTGGTTGGGGTAAGAGATGGATGATCACTACCCGGAAGCAGTCCTTGAAAGGGATATTGTGGTGGTTGGTGTGGATGGCGACAGTGAAGTCCAGGTTGTGTGCGGAGGAGCGGTGGTTATTGATGCGGAGGTTGAGGGCAGTTGATGATTTCCCCCAGGTAAAAATCACCACAGATGTTGCAGGTGAGGATGTAGATCAGGTTTGAGATGTGGCAGGTCCCTTTGGGGTGGAGGGTAAATTTGCCAGTGGCCCTGTGCACCTGGAGGGTGTGAGAGGTAATGAGGATAGGGCAGGATTTGCACCTAGGGTGGTTGCATTTATGGGCAGGGAGATGTTGGTTGTGTGCCTGTTGTCTTGGTGGAGGTGTATGCCACCAATCCTCCTGCACTTATCACCTAATATCACCCCCAACCTCAACATAATCAGACACACACTATGTTCCCTCCTTCCCATCCTGCACAGTGATCCTGACGCCAGAAATATCTTCCCTGACAAGCCCAGAGTTGTCTTCAAACGCCCTCCCAAGTTCCAAAACATCCTGGTCCACCACAATTCACCTGCTCACAATCAACTCACCCCCACCCACATATGCAACTGCCCAAGGTGCAAAACCTGCCCCATATTTGTCACCTCCTACACCCTCCAGATGCACACTGCCACCATCAAATTCACCCTCTATCCCAAAGGAACCTGTTACAGCTTTAACCTCATTTATATCCTCAACTGCAATATCTGTGGGAGCTTCTACTTGGGCAAACATCCACAGCCCTGAACCTCTGCATCAACAACCACCCCTCCTCCACCCAAAACCTGGACTTTACTGTTGCCATTCACACCAATCGCCACAATATTGCCTTCAATGAATGCTTCCAGGTAGTGATCGTCCACTCCTTGCCCCAATCCACCAACACTTCAGTATGCAAAAGATGGGAGAGGGCCTACATATCAGCCATGAGTGCAACCACATCCCCTGGCCTGAAGAAGGCCACCCAGTAATGCCCCCCCCCCCCCCACCTTCAGCAACACCCTTCACCCCCCCTATACCTTTCACCTCTCTCAGTTTTCGACAGCCTAGCGAAGGAACAACATGATTTGTTTGTGTGTGACACTGTCTACTTTTTCTTTCTGTACCTGGCAACACTGCAGGCCACGCTATCACACTTTTAATGAAAAAAATTACTCGATATGTCGACAATAGATACTAATTTAGTTAAAAAAAGCAGATTCATATTTTTTTTTAATATAAATAATATGATCAAAATTTTTATATTCTCATATCTCTAAAATTCATTCAATATGTGAAAGAAAATGATCTTCTGTTGTCATTCCCACCTAACATGCTCCATAAACTACAAGAAATTATGTGATAGATTGATTTCAATAAGCATATTTTGCAATTGAACTGCTCACCCTTTTTAGGTCCAAATATTCATTACTAACCATTAAAAAATCTTTAAAATTTCATCCGAAAAATTTTAATAGATTTATTTTTTATTAGAAAATTGCTAGCTCACTTCACAAACCTTTTTTCTACTTCTGAAGCTGTGACACGCTGTCATGAAAGTTTGAAGTTTTCTGCATCTGGTGAGTGTTTCCTTTCTCCTCTTTCACTTATATATATATATATATATATATATATATATATATATATATATATATATATATATATATATATATATATATATATATATATATATATATATATATATATATATATATATATATATATATATATATATATATATATATATATATATATATATATATATATATATATATATATATATATATATATATATATATATATATATATATATATATATATATTATTCCGTCTCCTCTTCGATGTCCACACCTTTGCCAGACACCTCAGATGGCAACACTTCTGGGCAAAAAACCCTTCCCCCCAGACCACAACCAATGAAACCCACTCAAGCCTCCTCCAATTTTGCCCACCATCCTCCCACCCCCCCTGCCCACCAACCACCCCCTGGAAAGATACATCACTGCCATAATCTCTACTATCACTGACAGCTCATTTCTTGACAACCTCCACAACAAACCCAACTTGAATCCCTCTCAAGATAAAGCCCTTCAAGATCTCCGCCAGAACCACCACATCAAAATCCTTCCAGCTGACAAGGGATCCACCACAGTGGTCTTGAACTCTCAAGATTACCTAGCGGAAGCCACTCGCCAGCTAGCTGACTCCTCCACCTACAAAACCACCACGGTCGACCTTTCAGCCACACACCTCAACAGAATCCACGACTTTATCCACACCCGAGGTCCCCCGGAGGGCCTGACAGCCTCCACAATACCCATGCTCATCCCAGACAACCCCCACACCCCCACTTTTTACCTGCTTCCCAAGATCCATAAACCTGGCAACCCTGGCAGACCCATAGTGTCCAGTTACAATTCACCTTCTGAAAGAATCTCAGCCTTTGTAGACTTCCACCTCCAGCCTCTTGTTAAAGCTCTGCCCTCCTACCTCCGGGACACCAGCCACTTCCTTCAGAAAATTAACACTCTCCCACCATTACCTGCCAACACTATCCTTGCCACCATCAATGTTACTTCTCTCTATACCAACATACCTCACTCCCATAGGCCTCTGCTCCATAGAATCCTTCCTTAACAGCAGACCAAAACCCCACAACCCCAGCACTAATTTCCTGACCCATCTAGCTCACCTTGTCCTCACGTGCAACAACTTCACCTTCGAGGACAAGCACTATCTCCAAATCCGGGGCACAGCCATGGGTACCAGAATGGCCCCATCCTATGCCAACCTGTTCATGGGCAAAGTTGAAAAAGAGTTCCTGGAGACCCAATCTCTCAAACCTCTCCTCTGGCTACGTTTCATCGATGACATCTTCATGCTTTGAACACATGGAGAACCTTCCGTGACCACCTTCCTAGACAAACTTAACCACTTCAGCTCCATCAATTTCACCTGGACTCACTCCACCAACCAAATCACCTTCCTGGATGTGGATGTGCACATGAAGGAAGGACATTTGGAAACCTCCATCCACATCAAACCTACCAACCATATGCGATACCTACACTTCTCCAGCTCCCATTCGTTCCACACCAAGAAAGCCATCCCATTCTCCCTGGCCCTCAGAGGTCAACGCCTCAACACCTCAGCCACGTCCCGACAGAACTATAACCTCCGCTTACACCAAGCCTTGACCAACCGTGGATATCCTTCCACCCTGGTCACCAAACAAACAGCCCGAGCTACTTCATACACTCCCACCAAGAAACCTGCCACCAATGCCCCTGCACTTGTCACCCAATATCACCCCCACCTCAACAAAATCAGACACTCTACGTTCCCTCCTTCCCATCCTGCACAGTGATCCTGACACCAGAAATATCTTCCCTGACAAGCCAAGAGTTGTCTTCAATCGCCTCCCAATCTCCAAAACATCCTGGTCCACCACAATCCACCTACTCACAATCAACTCGCACCTGCTCACAAATGCAACTGCCCAAGGTGCAAAACCTGCCCCATATTTGTCACTTCCCGCACCCTCCAGATCCACACTGCCACCGGCAAATTCACCCTCTACCCCAAAGAAACCTGCAACAGCTCTAACCTAATTTATATCCTCACGTGCAACATCTGTGGGAGCTTCTACCTGGGGGAAACATCCACAGCCCTGAACCTCTGCATCAACAACCACCGCTCCTCTACCCAAAACCTGGACTTTGCTGTTGCCATTCACACCAATCACCACAATATTCCTTTTAATGACTGCTTCCAGGTAGCGAGCGTCCACTCCTTGCCCCAATCCACCAACACCTCAATACGTAGAAGATGGGAGAGGGCCTACATATCAACCATGAATGCAACCACACCTCCAGGCCTGAACAAGGCCACCCAGTAACGTTCCTCATCCCCTATCCTCACCACCACCACCTTTTCCCAACCAACCCCCCCCCCCCCCCACCATTCACAGTTTTCGACAAGCCAGGCGGAAGAACCATTTTTTTTAAAAAAAAAAATTGTGGTACTGTCAACACTTCTTTTTTCCTTCGGGACCTGGCAACACTGCACACACACACACACACACACACACAAAAGGTGTCATTTTAATGGTGCCCATGGAAACGTATAGAGGACTTCAAAACAAACAACTTTTCTCAGTAGTAATACAGGCTCTCCGACGACTGTGTTTATCTATGCACCGGATATACATGTAATAGTTTGCAACTGTGAACAGGGCAGTATATTTGCTACTGATTCATCATTAGATTGTTACTGTGGTTGTACGTGTTTTAGCCGTAATGTAACAACGTGAACCTCTGATACTTCAGTTTATTAACACAAGTACCACAAGGCAGCTGGACACAAACCTGTAGATATCAACCTTGCAACGAGATTTGCAAATATTTGACATGTAGCTGGGCGTAAACAGCCACATGTAAGCTGCAAGTCCAATAAAATTTATTGTTTATATTTGGCATGTAGGCTGAGACAAAATCAGATATTGACACTTCATTTTGAATAAGTTTTTTACCATTTCTCTTATCGTTGGTTCACTTCCCCCTTCCCCTGAGATTACTTCTGATCTTCTGGCTGGTAGGCTATGATGTTCGGTCTTCTGGACGAGTTTCTCGCTTTATTTTACAGCTAATAATGTGGTTGGTAGTTTGTCATTTTTCACAAAATTTGTGCATTCCTTGCAACCCTGCCATGCGCGGTTTCGCCGCAGGAAATGTCACAGATAGGATCAAATGTTGTGTTGGGTTACCACCATCCAGGCAGCAAAACTGTCTTTTTTGAACTGCTGTAATGTCAAATCGACGCACCAATGAGAAAAATGTTACCGAGAAAAGTTGTTTGTTTTGACGTCCTCTATACTGTGGTCAGTGGGTGCCATTAAAATGACACCCTGTATATAGGTGTGTAGGTGTCGTGGCCCCCCCAACCGACCAACATAATGACGTCCCTGGAGTACTGGAACCTTTCTTCCCAGAAAAAAAATAAACACTAGCTTTAAGTATTCAAGAGTTCATTTTTCTTTTTGCAACATTATTTTAGAATGATGTTGCAAAAACCTATTAACTATTGCTTATGGCATACTGATATCTAACAATTGTTTATCAAAACCCCTCCATGCCCTCGAAATGTAGGCGTTGGAGGTGGTGTCTAGATTGAGAGTAATAGGACTGTGACTTGAGGGCACTCAGTATGCAATGCCTAGCAATAATTAGTCACCCAGTTCATATTCCAATGGAAGAAGATGAGCATGAATGCTCGTTGCAGCAAGTCAGTGCAGCGCAACTTGCCATTGTCTTTGCATGGTTGGGCTTTTGACTTTTTCTCCAACATGGTAATTTCTGAAGGGTTGTGACTTGCCAGGCCTCTGGACCCAACAAGTCCCGACTTCTTGTGATAATATCTTAAGAACACAGTACAAAATTGAACTGAAGTCCTGGGTTCAATACCCAGTGGAGGCACATTGCACAGTGGTTCAGATTCCACTTTAAACTGTAGGTCCAGTCTCGATTAGCCTATCTGTGCATAAAAGTGGACTTAACACAATTCAATCAATCGATGAACTGAAGGTGAACATCACCACTGCAATCCAGAATATAACTGGAGAAATGCTTGAAAATGCAGCCCGAAACTCAGTGGAGTTCACTTTATTAAATTTATCTAATTTAGACATTAACATGTGTGTAGTTCTAACAGCAGCTTAATACTCAGGAACTTTGAGAAAAGGAAAGAAGTATTGCACAAACAGTTCATACATGTGAAAAATTAAGTGCGATTTGGATTCTAGTGATTATCCATACACAAGGTGGTGATTGGGTTCCAAAACTAGGGGGGCAAGATGCCAAAAGTGGGAGGGGGGACAGGCAAGAACAGTTTACTTTTCCTTGGAAGATAAAGTTTACCATAGTGCTGGGGCAAAAGTGGCAAAAAGTGGAGGGGGGCAACTGCCCTCCTCCCCTTAATCACTGCCACTGGCCATACATACCAAGAGAGACATATTTCTACATAACCCAAGATTTTCTGCACATTGACTTTATGTTACAGATTCAATATTGTTCACATCACTATGATATTCAAAACTATATTACAATACATACATACCGTGTAAGCATTGTTCCAGTTCCATATTTCGGTGGTGTGTAACAACATGTTGGCGATAAAACCTGAGGTGTGAAACCACTAGTGAAAAACGGGTGCTTAGGAATATCAACCAATTTTGGTCTTTTATCTGGTATTGGCTCCAACAACTGACGAATAAGAGAACTGGCTTGTTTGGATAACAAAGGTGGGATACCATAATTGTTAGTAACTATTCTTGCATAAGTTTCTTTCAGTGTTGTAGTTTCAAATGGAGGCTGACCAACAAGCATGGCATACCTAAAATGAAGGAATACAATCAATCTTCATGAAGGTATGCAGACAATACTAGCACAATAGTAAAGGGAAATTTTGAAGCATTTAGGAGACAAATGCAAGTCATTAGGATTTAGCACGGTATAAAAATAGAGCACCATGCAAAAATTTTGTTTACAAAAAACAATATATTAAGTCTGTCTTCATTATACATTTATGAAACTGCAACACAAGTGAAAAATGTATTACCACATGAAGCTCAATAGAACACACACAACACCTGATATACGAGTAAACAACTTTTAAAAAACATTTTACACCAGACTGACGCTAGTTCAAGAAGGTTCAGAACATATTGCAATCAAAATATTCAACCATAATAATCAAAATCATAATCTTTATTCATCCGTTGACTCATTTTTTCATAGGTATGGATTTTGTCCAGACACATGCAAATATAAGGTATGGTATACAAGCAATTACAGTATAAGAACAAAAGATCTTTACATGCTGCACATGTGTCATAAAAAATAAATTGTACATTACATTCACAATATTAAAAACAATGATAAGCATATATACCTGTATGTATATATATGTATATATGATGAAGGAGACAGTAAACACTTACCACACGAAGAGAAATTATTCTATATTTCGCGATCTGAGTCTCATTTTCAAGTTAGAAGGAAAAAGATCGGCGTTACTAGGAGAACCGCCGATCTTTTTCCTTCTAACTTGAAAATGCGACTCAGATCGCGAAATATAGAATAATTTCTCTTCGTGTGGTAAGTGTTTACTGTCTCCTTCATCATTAGTATTTATCCGCCCTTCTGGCACCTTTTCTGATCCTATTCCTGTGTTTTATATATATATATTGTGGAACGATTCAAGGGAGACTCTGTAAAAAAGGTAAAATCTCTCTCCAGACATCAGTGCTCAGTCAAGCGACAATTTACAACACAAGGTAACATTCCACAAATAGCGGAAACACATGACGTCAGGAGAGACAGCATTTTTGGATGCTACCGGGTTCAAACCCGTCATCTGCTGGCAAATTTGGAAGTGCTGACCATGCAGCTAGGAAGTATTTGCCAGCAGCTTAAGAGAGCTAGGCACTAGAATTCGAGAGTTAGTTCCACCTCAGAATTCAGTAAAGCTCAAAGAGAATAACAGCTACCAGGCAAAAACCTATTCACTCTTATCAGGTCTCAAGCCTGGCTCGGGAAACCAAACTGCAGCTTTCACCAAGGCAACCTCTAACACATGCGAGTTGGCCATCTTCAGTACCACGGCTTGTAAGTCGCAGCCGTAGGTCAGACCATCATTCGAATAGCCTTCTCGAGGGCTATCTCTCCAAAACCAGCTTGTGCTTAGTTGCCAGCTACGGGTAAGAAGGCCGTGGGCAGTCAAACTCAGGACTCCATGATCTGTCGCCTGATGGCTGAGAGGTAAGATGTAAATCGTCAACATCCCTTGAAATCATTCCACTCTCTGCCAGAAGCCTGTCAGCGAGATTGTATGGGGACCATAAAACATAACTTAGCTCTACCATCTGACCCCTAAAGCGTTCACAGTCACGATCCCCATAGTTTAAGTAATTGAAACCAGTGAACGCATCAATATAGTATATATAGTACATGCATGACTTTTTACGTGTTTTAGATGGAAAGGGTCTTTTAACTTCAGGGACTGTTAATATGTAACAGAATATTTAGGCAACAACAGTTTTAGGCATAGTTTTTAAATTCCAGTCTAACCCATATCAAACCCACATCCATATTCCTGGTTTTTAAAATATCTTGATGTGGCTATGGAAATTTTTCGTAGTCGAAGTTTTGGACCTGAAGAAGAGAACAGTAGATTCTCGAAACGTAACAAATGTTTTGTAAATAACACTCATAAAATGTAAGTACCACTTTTTTGTGTTTTTTGAATATTTTTACATATTTTAAAAATATGTGTTATACGTGGAGGAACCAAAAAGTAATGCCTCCTCATATAATTTTTTGTACTGTGTAGAGCGATGTTGATGTTTTATTACTGTGTTATATATTAGACCTTGACTAACACTTGTGTACTTTATGTTTCAGATTGACTAAAGGAAGCCATGGATTTGAGGCATAAACAAAGAGCTGTGATTGAGTTCTTGGCAAGAGAGGGTTGCACCCCTATATAAATTTATAGGAGGTTAACAAATGTCTATGGGGACACTATAGTGGATGTGAGCAATGTCAGATGTTGGGTGAAGAGGTTCAACGAAGGAGAGATTGATATTGTAAATAAACCGTGCAGCGGATGTCCATCAACATCACTGACGGAGGACAAGAAACGCTGGGTAGATGAACTGATTCGTGAGGATCGGCACTTCACAGTCAAGGAGTTGGCAGCCGTACTTAACGGGTCTTATGGGTCTGCTCAGGCATTAATCTGTGACTTAGGATACCACAAAGTGTGTGCTAAGTGGGTTCCCAAAGAACTGACCGCAGACATGCGCACTAGGCATGAAAGTGTTGCAAGAGCTCCTGGTCACGTTTGAAGCACATCAGAATGACTTTTTCAAAGATTGGGTCACTGGAGATGAAACATGGGCATATATGTATGACCCAGAGAGTAAAGTGCAATCGATGCAATGGCACCATAGTGGTTCTCCATGTCCCAAAAAATTCAAGTCTGCAAGATCAACGCAGAAAGTAATGACAACAATCTTCTGGGACATGCAGGGTGTTCTTTTCATTGACTTCTTGGAAGGGCGTGGGACAGTCAACAGTGAGTCCTACATCTCAACACTGAAGAAAGTGAAGGAGGCAATCAGGAAGAAGTGACCCCAGAAAGACCTTCATTCCATTCAACTGCATCACGATAATGCATGACCACGCACGTCCTTTGCAACAACACAGGCAATTGCCAAGATGGGCTGGTCGGTGGTGCCATATCCACCATACAGCCCAGATTTGGCACCATCTGACTTTTACCTCTTTGGGCCTCTGAAGGACCACCTCCGTGGAACAAGGTTCAACGATGTGGATGGGGTGAAATCAGCTGTCAAGATATGGTGCAGACAACGAATTCCAGAGTTTTGCCAACATGGATTTGACACTTGGGTTCAACGTTGGCGTACATGCATTGAACTGAACGGTGATTATGTGGAACAGTAGGTATATGCAGAAGAGGCTTCAGGCTTCACTATGATGTATAGTTTATCTTGATTGATGCACTATTAAAGATCTGGGATGGCAGGAGGCATTACTTTTTGATAGCCTGTAGTACGTATACAGTCAATTTTGTTTTTGCGAAAGGCAATTCTGCATGTGGATATGGATGGTATTTTGCATATAAGTCTAACAGCCCTTTTCTGTAGTGTGAACACTCTTTTTGTATATATGTGAGCTGCCCCTTCCCAAGCTGTAATACAGTATTCTAAGAGAGGATAAATAAGACCATAGTACAGGTTCATATTGATTTCCTTAATATTATATTGTGAAAGGATTTTCAATAGATAAAGATTTTTTGTGAGTTTATCACAGATATAGTCAATTTAATATATCATTGATGATCAATCCTAGGAATTTTACATGGTTAGAATACTCTATTTCATTTTCATCTAAGTAAACCATCAAGTTATCAAAGTTCTTCTTTGATCCATCATTGATATTACAGCTTGGGGATCTCTATAATGTTATTATTGTATAAATATGATTATTTATATTAACTTCAATTCCAGCAACTTCAAATACCATTTCATTGCATAATGGTTGAACCGGGGAACCATCTACCAAATGATATAAAAGTAGAAAAGTGCATGACAAGGCTCAAAAACAAATTGAAAACACTACCCAATCAGGAAGATTATAGCATAAGTGAATACTTAGATTGTATTATAGAAACTTTGTAATCAATAACATTGTTTGTCTTGTAATGGAAAAAAAGTGAACACAACTGAATCCTCCAAATCCCAACGTTATGTAGTTTATATGGACTAATAAAATCAAAATTCAGATATTAATTTAGTAAGCGATCTAAATGGGATTACAGTTTCAGAGTTAGAGGTTGATTAGAATACAATACCATAAGATGTAAACAATTTTCTTCACGAAATCAGTAAAGTGAATATAATTTCAGAGAATTTATTGTAAAGCACATTTTGTAAATGTACTTACTTATACTGTTAACAAGCAAATATTTTTCAAGTAATTTTTCATTGGACTATATTTTGTCTCATATATGTTTACATAAAAATTACATGCATCAAGGATATTCAGAACATGATGAAATAGATATGACTTGCAGGAGGTCTTTTTCACATAGTGTTATGAATTCCTTCCACACTTACATTTCTGAATTTTACATTTCTTTTTATTACACATCCAATCTTCATGGTCCCAATAAGACAATGTTTTAATTTTTACCAAATTTTACATTTTACTGTATTTTATGTTATTTGACCTCCGTCCACTGAAAAATGTAAAATCTAGTTCTCACTGTACATGTACGTACAGGGTGATTCGAAAGTTGCCATTTATACAACAAGATGGCAACAGTAAGGTAATTTACACATACATACATAGTTTGTTTATATTTGGTTATTTAACAACATTTTCCTACCTCTTTAGGTTAATGATCATGCAGATGAATGATGATTAGGTAATATAGAGGTTTTGGAACAAGCAAGGAAAGCTCATGCCCTGGCAGAATCTTTGGAAGCTGTGTCTTAAGACAAGCTCTAAAGCAGCACTAAAGTTACAGAGCAATAAGCATAATTATAAACATTGTTCCAATTGACAACTGAAATGCAAGAACATAAAATGTCTAGCAGATCAATTACAAGTAAAGCATTGTTCTACCTTCTAACATCAAAATTGCAATTAACTGCAATTATGAAGAATTAACATATGTGGCGAAAAGAAATATACTTACATGATACATCCAATAGCCCACACATCTGCCTCATAACTGTAACTAAGCTTCTTTAACACCTCTGGAGCAATGTAGTTTGGAGTCCCACAAATAGTCCTGAGGAATTAAAAATTCAATAAGAACATAGATGATAAAATAGAGTACACATTATTTACAAATTTCAAGAAGGTTTCAAGTCTACTTGATCCACATATATGCTAATGAGGACCAGACTTCTAGTTTAATGTGTGATCTGAACCATTAAAATTTACCTCCATTGGAATTGATACTTGGTTTTCTCTGAATACATTCTCTTGCATCATATGCCATTAATGCCTACTTATTTGTTAAAAAAAAAAAAAAAAGAACTACATACTCAATCATAAATACTATATGAACAGAAACAAAGGGGAAAATTTGAGATATGAATCATGACAGCATTTGAAATCACACATAACAAAAAATAAAAATAATTTTAATTACTTCAAACAAGTAATGTAGATGAGAGAGCTTAATTAGGCTATTTTGATCATTACCAGTGACTGTTCTACTCTCAAATATTATTCTCTCACTTAAATGGAAACCTATCTCAAATGTGTAGTTTAATCTTTTGCCTTCATATTACAGGCAAGAATGTAAATTTCCATCACTGTTTTCCATGATTAGTAATGGGGCTTGTAGTAAAGTTGGCTGCTCACTGCTGGTGCTCAAGAGCTATGTTGCCACATTAAGTTCATTCCATCACACTGCAAATATTGCGGCTAAAAAAGTAAAACTCTTCATGTTGGTTATAGTGTCATCTGGAGTTAGTTCCGGCCTTTCAATCTGAAACTAAAAATTTGGGCCCATTTTTTGGGGAATTTCAAATCCCAAACATGGATGTTTAACACTTAGAAAACTAATCTGAAAATATTGTGGTTTTTCCACGTAGACTGGTGTTTTACGCTGTTTTTAAAAAAATCATAGAAAATATGTTTCCAAGTTTGTTATTATTTACCAAACATTTATGAAATGTACAAAATGTCCTCTTTACTTAGATATAACATGTTACAGTTTATGTAGATTTTCTTACATTTATGAATGTTCTTCTGAAACAACTTTTGAAAGAAACCAAAATATGATATTACAATACAAGTTACTTAAAACACATTTTCACTATGTAATATAGAAATACTCAATGAAAAAAAACCTAAACACTTCCTCTTCAGATCTGAAATCATCATTAACATCTAAATCTGAAGCGGAATCCTCTTGAAGGATTTGCACAGTGTGATCTGCATCTAAAATGTTCAATGCCATTGTCAAAACCACATGTGCAATGTAATTCAACACGAGTACAAGTAAAACTCAGCAGTGATGAAAGCAATACACACGTGCCATCTAATCTTTGGAATTTGGAAGAAATGGTTACAATACACATGCACAAGAGATGTGGTGTGAATATAGTGGTCATTAATTTATAATAGGAATGTACACATCCAGAATGTGTTAAATCACTTTTGGGTTCACTAAACTAGGATCATATATGGTAAAAAGGTATTTTGAAAAACTCTGAGATGGACGACAAAAAACAAATTGTTATGCAGCATGTCATGGTATGCACATATAGAGATTCAACACAGGAAAGCTGAGGGTGATGGGAAAAATTATAAGTACATATTACAATTCAGCGTGAAATGTTCTTCTACATATAACCTCTTTCTTGTAAATTTAATTTGTACTGGATCATACTTATGAAGAAATAGGCATGTGGCAATGTATCAAGATATTGCTGCATATGAAAGTGAGTCACTCAAAATGCCTGTATACAAATCACTAGAAATAATGTCGGGAGGCAATCATGAACATATGCCATGTGGTTGCATACATACAGGAGAGAAAATTTCCATTGTGTGTCTCAAAACAGTGCCTCAATAAGCAAAATATTATCTTGAAAAAAGTTGTTCACTTTATGTCCTCGTATGTGATGTGCTATGACAGTTTGTCAATGCCTCTCTCTATCTGTGTGTGCGTGCGTGCGTGCAGAGTGGGCAGCGTGCAATAGACCATACCTTTTCTGTTACTTAAGAGAGAGAATTTTTGTAGTATCATATATTAAAATAAGTGCGGAATCCTAGAGTTTCTTCTTTTTGTATACTCTGTATAATAAATAGAGAAAGAAAGACTTACACTCTCTTATCACCATCTACCCGAGTAGCTAGTCCAAAATCGCCAATTTTAACTGCCATATCCTCACTAAGGAACATATTGCCTGGTTTCAGATCCCTATGAATAATTCTTTGACCATGAACATACTGCACACCTTCAACCAGCTGCTGTAGATAATAACGAACTTCAGGTTCCGAGAGAACCCTTCTGTGCTTCAAAACATGGACTAGAGACTGAAAGGAAAAAAATTCTCATCTATACTTATTCCAAGACCTTTCACATAAGCTAATACAGAGCAAATGTCAAAACACTTTCCTTTTCACTTCAGTACTCAATGACTATTTTGAGCTATAAAAAACAACTTTGGCTTTCCTTCAATGAAAATTACATCTATGTCACTTTGGTCAACTGCCAGTGTGAAAAATGTGAAAATCGTTATTCTTGGTAACTTAGCTTTACAAACCAATTATAGATCTCCAATCACTGTTGCTTTAAACTACATTAACAATAACTAGAACCTTCATTCAATTAGGAAAACAATATTAAATTCCTTCATAGTGTGAAATACAGAAGAATAGACAGAGTTCAGGAGGAGGTTGATCCACTAATGATCACAAATGTCTTTTTTTCTGTTTAAGGCAATTGAGGGATAACACAGTTTTTGCCCAAATATCACTTTATTGTTTGTTGATTGATTTAGAAAAACATAGGATAGTGTACCAGTGACTAAATTACGGGAGATCTCAAGAGAAGCAAATACAAGCATAAATATTTACACAATAAAGCAGTTACATGATGAATCGACTTCAAAATTAAAATATGCAAGAAGATATCATGTGGATTCTATGTGACAAAAGGACTAAGATGGGACTGTTTATTGCTAAATAGCTCCATAAGGTTTTAGAAAATTGGCGAGAAAATTGCAAACACAGATGATTCAAGATACAGAATAGTTCTTACTATAAGGAGATGATCAACAGAATATAAAAAGTTAGAATACAGTACAAGAAAATTTTTGGATGAATATGAAAAATTGGGATTAAAAGTAAACAGCAAGGAAACAAAGTATGCAGGAATTGGAGAAGAGTCAAGAGAATCATCAATATTAGAATATGGAAAAGGACTGAAAGGGTAGAGCACCCATATGGAAATTAAATTCTATTTTGTGGGGCAGCAACACTCCACGCTAAAATGTTTCATAAAGGTGCAAATTTCGGTCATTTTGGCTGTAAATTTACCCTTACACCCTGCTCAGATGGAAAATTCTGGATGAACCTCTCTCTCACACAAAACATTCAGCGATTGCTTTGAGTCAACCTCATGCTCAGATTGGTTAATCAGGACTTGAATTACAGTTTATAGTGGGATCCGAAGCACTGTGTGACGTCCCTCAACCAGGGAATGAATCATGGACCCCTTTACAAGCTGATTTAGCCTCTCCTTATCTTTCTTTCTTTTCTAATGCCAAACTTCTGATCAAAAGAAATTTATATTTGAAGTTTTCTGCAAGAATCTCAAAGTAGAGAAAAAGATAAGAAATAAGAGGAAAGATGCAGCATTCAATAATGGACTTTTTTTTAAATCAACACAGTTTAAATGGTTTGGACATGTAAAGAGTACTAGACTGGACTCCACCAGGAAAGAGGAAAACCAAAAATAACAAGCATGAAAGGTATTCGGAACATAATAAAAGAGAGAGGGGGAGACCACCAATGAATATAGATGAATGACAGCTAAGCTTGGTGAAAGCAAGAGGTGTGTGAATGAACATAGGATTTGTTGAAACTTGTACCATCCGCTAAATAAACAAAACACAAGCTCTTCCTTTCATGGCATTTAAGACTATTATATAACCATATGTACCAAATAAGAAAATGCATTTAACTTACTTTTCTTGAGCAATTCTCTAAAATGATATAAACATTCTCAGCATCCTCAAAACAATGATGAAATCTCACTACATTTTTATGGACAAGATTTCTGTGAACATCTATTTCACGAGCAATCTAAAAGAAAATAATACAACCATTAACTTCCAACATTAAGTAAATATTTGAAATATGTACACAGAGGTCCAATTATTGAATAAAGGGAAAATAAGTTCTCATATTTGTTATATTGCAAATATGAATTTGTATTTATTTAGAAAGAGATAAACTTCTTCCAGAATCCAAACATACCAAAATCCATTACAATAAAATACATACATAAAGTGGCATTCACAAGTAAAACTCTTACCCTGGCTGGGAATCCATTCAATATATGCAGCGAATGAGGCTGACACACACACACAATTACTTGTAAAACTGGTGAAATATAGAGTTGCTTTTACTCAATAAAATCAAAATAGAAGAGAAAATATGTTACATCTCCAAGTCGCTTTAAGTTTTTTTTTTAATGGAAGGTAGGTGACCCAAATATGGCCCAGTCACTCTATCTACAGTGTTTACTGTGAAATTCATCAGATGGCACTACACACTAAACCCTCAAGTGTAAGTGAGCATGCACAGACTAGTTGGATCAGAGTTGCAGAGTCGGCACAATGGCCAGTGGAAATCAGGTCACAAACATAAGAGCCATTATTTTCACAAGGCAAGTGACTATTCATATCATTATCTCTTATTCATATTAAAACTGATGTAATACGTGAATATCATAGTACTGTTAGTCTACTTTCAAGTTTCAACACACAATCAGGTCATTATCATATCTCATCATATTGGTGGCCTGTGTGGGTAGAAACAATAAAAGTCAGGAGAGCCAAAAGTGGCAATATTGAGGAATAGGCATGCTATATTGCCTGAAATGTGAAATCTGAGTGTATATGTCAAGTTGTTATTACATTTCATCTGTTAGTGAAAAGTAACATAGTTAATTTTGCAATTATACATTGTTCCAGATGTGCCCGACAGGGGGGACTCATGACACACCTGCATCATGGGAATTTGGGGGGGGACAAAATTTTATAGTTTAGCTCCCAATTCTATAGATCATCGCACAAAAATGAGGGGGAGATCGTTTAGTTTGATTGACTTGTTATTGATTTTAAGTTATGGTTATTATGTACATTTTTCTACCTACCTGTGGGTGACAGCGGCAATGCGGTTGAAATGAAACACCACCTCTTATGCCTTTAGAATTGGTTTGGAAGGAGGGGATGTGCTGTTCGCATTAATACAAGGTTAGTCAAGCAGAAAAACTGTTAAGAATTAGGTAGAGTACACTAACAATGGCAGTGAGGCTGAGCAGCTTGTACGTTTTATGTCATCAAACATGAAAGTGAGCTGTGCTGCTTCTTTCTTTAGTCTTTTAATTTCAACTGCAATGAAAGGTTTCAAATGTCGTGCACCTTTCAATTGTTGGCATCTAGGCTAGTGGTAAACAATGTCGGGTGTTTTCTTTGTGTTAGTTCCGAGAGGGCTCTGAACTTCCGACACGCGAACTTCAGTTTTAGTGTTGGATGATTTTAGGCACGATTTGTTACACTTGTATGTGTTCCTGTTCTATGAATGACTGGATAATTGTAAAATGCTGTCAGTTCTTGTTGTCTAAAACTTACTTTTGTTGACTATGTAAATTGAAAAGGGACAGTCATGCCAAAATATCTTACAAGGCAGTTCAAATACAGGTGTATGGAGTACATGCGTAATACCATTCATCACCAGGATAAGTGGAAGAAACACTGAGCTTATACATGTACATAAAACTAAAAACAATCTTTACATAACATACAAAATTGTGGAAGTTAAGTTTGGAAGTGGACCTTGGCAAAATCACACCAATGATGAAAGTGCTTCAGTTCAGGTTCAGGACCAGGTGAACAAAATCAGCCTAATGAGATGAGCCACGAGAAACAGGGACGGCGAGAGGGGTGGGCACGGGTGGGCAAGCGCCCACCCAAAAATTCCTGTGCCCACCCGATTGCCCACCCAATCAAATTCAATAAGTACATATACTTGGAGATATATGAATGATTTGATAAATAAGCGTATTCTGGTGTTCATAACATGTATATTTTACTTGTGAATATTATCTATGTTAGAAATGTTCACATATTATCAACAGATAAAAAGCTAATTTTGTCATTAGAAAGTTGAAGTATTTACTAGAACTATGGAAACAAAAACTGTAATCAAATAAATACTTCCATGATTAAAAGAAGCTAGTAGGTTTAGGAGGCTCAAAATTATGCAGGGTATGATCAAGATTAGATGAGAATTTAGGTTGAACTTTAGGATTGTAGCTCCGGGCCTCCACATACGTATATAAATCCCGGCCTGGGTATGGTTAAAATAATGTCCAAATAAACAAATAAAAACTTCATCCTAGCGTTACTTCCTCCGGCAAAACAATACATTATTTCCACTTTTTAATTATTATTGTAATAATAATTTAATCAAGAAGACTTAGATCGGCAGGCCATGTGACACGAATGGCAGAGGAAAGAATAGTATACAGGATTCTTGTTGGGAAACCTGATGGTAAGAGTCCAGTAGGAAGGCCAAGACGAGGATGGAGGGATAACGTTGAGACGGACCTAAAAGAAATCGGCAAGGATGGGAAAGATTAAATTGATCTTGCCTCGAATAGAAACAGATGGAAGGCTTCCGTTGCTGCAGCCATAATATGCTATAGAGTATAATATAGTTTTAATTAGCTCTGCATTGAAATTCCAGACATATCCCGTTTTTATTTCATTACAATTTTTATATACCTCTTATCTCCAAATATCAATATGATATGCGAAATATCAACTTTATTTTCATTCTACTAATAAGAAGGAATCACATAATCACTACAATACTGAAGTGAATAAATTTTAATAAACCAGTTATGGATGGAAAAAGCTACAGAATTATTCAATTGCTAATGAATGGCTTATCCTATTTAGAAATCGTCGTCCCACACATACATTTTGCCACAATCAACCGAAAATATCAACAGAATCTGTAGATGCAGCTGAAGTAAAGAAAAAAAGTTATGTCACGAAGTATCCAGAAGACGATTTTGTTAGTTAGTTTTTAAGCCTACTTTTATGCTCAGATAGGCTAATCGGGACTAAACCTACAGTTTAACGTGTAGTCCGAACCAGTGTTATGCCATTGGGGGAAAATATAAAGAATGAACACCAAACGTGGCATTTTATCACCACACTTCATACACTTTTGATTACACAAATATTTGTATCCCATATGAAAAATGCATGTTACTTCTCTCTTCATAAACTTTTGTCTTCTCGTTTTATATCTAAGAAACTAAAAGTTAAAATATACAAAACAGTAATTTTGCCTGTAGTATTATATGGATGTGAAACTTGGTCCTTTACATTGAAAGAGGAACATAAATTGAGAGTATTTGAAAATAAGATTCTTAGGAAAATATTTGGACCTAAAAGGGATGAGGAGACAGGTGAGTGGAGTAGGTTACATAATTTAGAACTACATAATTTGTATTCATGTCCAGATATTATTAGAATGATTAAATCAAGAAGACTTAGGTGGGCAGGCCATGTGGCACGAATGGGAGAGGAAAGAGGAGTTTACGGGATTCTTGTTGGGAAACCTGATGGTAAGAGACCTGTAGGAAGGCCAAGACGAAGATGGAGGGACAACGTTGAGATGGACCTAAGGGAAATCGGTAGGGATGGAAAAGAGTATATAGATCTTGCTCAAGATAGGGAAAGATGGAAGGCCTGTGTTGCTGCAGCCATGAACCTTCGGGTTTAAGAAGGCTAGAGAGTTAGTTAGTTAGTTAGCATATGAAAAATGCACAATATTCAATAATAGTGACTACAGTACATACCTCTGCCTTAAAAAAGTTGGAGTCGGCGATTCTTCATGTTGTTGAACCTGTGAAGCAGTCTCGACATATCTATGTTCGATGCTCGTTTCTTCTCAAATGCCAGAAAAACAAGATTTGCCAGGCGCTTGCTGCACATTGACAGTCTCTGAGGG
Organism: Lepisma saccharinum; assembly: GCF_977018435.1. Classification (NCBI taxonomy): domain Eukaryota; kingdom Metazoa; phylum Arthropoda; class Insecta; order Zygentoma; family Lepismatidae; genus Lepisma; species Lepisma saccharinum. The sequence goes on along the minus strand of NC_139230.1, from coordinate 214,846,846 downwards.
CTATTGATGTGGGTTAACACAGAGAAAGTGGATTCACACAACGCTGTACTGCATGCAAAAGTTCTTATGCCAGCAAGTAGAGCATAAGTGTCTTCGTAGGCCATTCTAGTTTTGTACAGTTCTTTAAAAGTATCAGGGGAATCCAGTTTCTTGAGATATGCATTGGCAACAGTTAGTTCCTCTTTTGACGGAATGGTGATTCCAAAGGCTGATAAATATTCAATGTTGCTAAATTGAAGGGACTCAGTCGATGATATAGCCTCCAATAAGTCGTCGTTATTGGTAAAACGTCTATTTATTTCTGTTAGCACAAGATCTAAACATTCGTAGAATATTTGTGTGAGAGATGTGAGCTTTTCCTCTCCTAGGACGTCAGTGATAACGAAGTCTTGCAACTGTGTATTTCGTTTTCTCTTTCTTGTGGGGTGCTCAACAATATCTTCATGAATTCCATCCTCTTCTAGCAGTACATTACTTTCTTGCAGAATGCCTTCGTACACATCTTCCTGACGCATGCTCCTTAATGTTTCTGTGGCAGCTTCAATCATCTTTCTACCAGCATCCAAATGAACATTACGTGCTTGAAGCATTTTATCAACTGGGCTTAATATTTCAAGGATCTTTTTCATGAACACTAAGCAAAACCGAAACTGAGGTTTGCTAATGACTACAAGCAAACCAACACTTGCTGCTACGTCATCCCCGTTAAAATTTCCATTTTTCACCAACTGCAAAACATGAATTATATCTCTGTAGTTTTCAAATATTGTTCTCGCCATTTTTAAATGTCCTGACCAACGTTGTTCTAAAAGTCGCGAAAGACTTCTCCCCTCGTATAAAATGGCAACTTTTCCCTTTTTTAGAAAATTGTGCAACATGGAACTCTGTTCGAAAAAGTGTTTAATTGGAGAAATTTCATCCACACATTTAACAATTACCAGATGTAACCGATGGTTAAAACAATGAACGTAAGGAATTAGACGCCCAAGCCGTTGCTGGATTAAAGCTTGCACACCACCTTTCTTCCCACTCATAACTGAAGCCCCGTCAAAACACTGGCTGAGCAATTTCGCACTATCCAAACCATATTTCTGCAAAATATTTAGTGTCAGATCTGCAAAAGACTCTGCATCAAAAGCTGACAGTGTTTCTATGCACAGAATTGATTCCATGACTGTCCCATTCTTTACATAGCGGATTCCTATGGCTACGTTTTCTCTGTTGTTTTTATCTCGTGTACCGTCTTCAAGCAAAGTATACAAAGGAACATCTGCACTATTAATGTCACTAACAATGTTTTCACGTACGATGTCAGCCGTTATTTCAATAATGTCATTTTGAATTTCAGGGGACAAGTAAGATGCGTTTTTAGGCACCTGCTTAAAACAGTCTGCCAGTTTCTCATCTTTTCGAAGCGTGAACTCGAAAAGATTTCGAAACAGGCTTTGTTCCTCATGTTCTTCTAAGTGGTACGTTCCCCTAAGAGGCAATTCGTTTATTGCAAGGAACTGAATAACTTCAGCAATGCTCTTGATATAATATTGATTCTTTTCAAGAACATTCTGGTTGACTAGTGTAGAAATAGATTTTCCCACCAACGAACGGTTTTGCTTTTCTGCCCACCTTGACATTGCTTCTATGTGTGTAAGTGTCGCATCATGTTTCACTAGCCCTGCTTTGGTTTTATCGAGAGCTGCCTTCCAGTTCTTAAAACCTTTAGATGTAAAGGCCACTTCTTTGCATCCGAAAGGTCGATATTGTCTACAAGCATAGCAGAATGCTGCATCTAAAAATTGCGAATACTCTAACCATTTGAACCTTTTAAACCAGTCACTTTGAAAACACCGTCCATCAGCATTTCGGGCGTAATGTTTGAGTTTTAGCTGTTTAATTTCCTCACCTGGTTTGGAAATGTCCTTTACTTCTGTAGGCAAGAAATCCTCTTCTTGATTGGAGGCAGCCGTAGATGGGGAAAGAGTAGGTACGGTGGTCGCCGTGGTCAAAGATTCAGACGTTTTTTTACGAATTATGAATTTATCCATGGTGCTGGGGAATCGTTAAAATATCACAATACTACACACCAAGGACGAAACATGGTTATATTATTCGTCACTAAAACCACTCACTATCACAGGAATCAGTTTTACGAAGATACGAAACACAATAACATCCGCGCAAACGCAAAACCTTCTTTACACGAATGAAGAACTCAACAAAGTGTCTTTGTCAATGTTTTTCCCCGACAGGGCATGGGCAAGCCCTTATATTCCACCCCCGACCGGGCAATAAAACTTCCCTTCGCAAAACTTGGGAGCCGATGACCTTTGATGCAGATGGGAAGGACCTGCTACAAGGGGAAGCCGAAAGAGGGGGAGCGAAGGTGCATAGATCCCCTGTGGAAGAAATTTGGAGAACCTTCTAAATACTTCCCGTTACTTAAACTTCGGTTTATAAACAAGATGAACAAATGTGATAGCTGCTCTTCATGTACTGTGAATTTATCCTTCTATCAAGTTATGAGCAAATAATATCCACACTCTACATTTTCACTTCTCACGGCAAACAAATTATGCAATAGTTTTACCTAATACCAGGGGGCTGACGATAACGCCAGGGGGGGCTCAGCCCCCCCTGGCCCCTGCCTAGCTACGGGCCTGGATAGAGGTTGACATTCTAGTGTGTTCGAAATGGCCACGCCATACAACCCAAGTCATGTATGAAAAATAGATGAATTATTCCTGGTACGGTGATCAACGTCGATGAATTTCTTGTGTCCTAATTAATTTTGTCCTCAAAAAATATGTTCATGTAACCATACGTGTATTGCTTCTCCCGCATTAGTAACATGACAGTTCAGAAAACGAATAGCAACTTAGCTAATAATCTCTTCAATTCTGAACAGATTCTTCAGTCTTACTTGCTTATTATGAGTGATATTTTGTCAAAATAGCCATTTATTAGCCTACGAATACTTCATGGACAATGAACAAAGAATTTGTTTTCAGTGTGTGTTTTAAATCATTCCTAATAAGACGTTCATTTTAATCCAAACATTCAGTGTCGGCGATTAGGAGGACCGGGAAGTTGGGGATGCAGTTCCCCCGCCACATTTTGCTCCCGCACTATGGCCTCTATGCTAAGCCTTTTCTACCAAGAAAAACTATATTGTCCTTGTCCCTCAAATGTTGGCACCTAATCGCCGCTACTACAAACATTCAGATAGATTTCTCCGTTTACAAACCTTGTAAGCTGAGAAAAGTGACCCTCAAGGAGTAAGAAAACTCAGTCAAAATGTCATACGTTGAAAATACTATGCTCAGGTACATGCATTTAAATTACGAGAAACTTCACGATTGTCTACCATCGCACTTTCTATCATGGTCGCCGAATACATAAAATCAAGTATGTGCCTTGTACTATTTGCAACACAAGCTTAAACCTAATTCACATTTATTTCACTGTATTAACATGCATGAAATAATGTGATTAGAATGTATGGCTGGGGTATGGCTGCGCATGGGTAAACACTTCCTTGAAATAATTGTGTCCATCAAAGACAAAGCGAAAGGAAATGGAAGAAGATGCGAGAATAGATTAGAAAAGAATAAAGAGGAAAACAAGAAAAAGAAAGGGAAAAGAAGTAAGAGGAAAATCGGGAGTGTAAGAGAGAGGGGTATACATACGTCTTATATACACATATATACTATATATGGTCTTACATTTATACTGCCCACCCTAATCTATCAATAAGAAGCTTCTGCCCACCCGATCGAAAATTTCTGGCGCCGCCCCTGACGAGAAACAAAGGTAATAATTTTAAAAGTTTTTTATACTATCCTTTCTGCTCACATGATTTGATTGTAAAGTGTTTCTGAAGCTTTGCAATAGGGAACATTATTCATCTTTAGTTATTTAATGTCGCTTTTCTACCTTGTTGTTAATCGCGATGGGGAAGATGGGATTGAGAAGAATGGAAAGATGGCACAGTTGTTGCTTGGAAAACTGATTTAAAGTTTGTCACAAAAATTATCCAAGCTTAGGTGGACCATATTTGGGTCTCATATCTTATTACTATTCATTAATTGAAGCATTCCCACAATAAGGCACTTGTCATTCTAGATCTAGAGTATGCAATGACTTTAAAAATAATGCACACACATTCTTTATAGTTTGAGTTTGAGTTTTTAAAAATCCACTTTATAGACAGATAGGCTAATCGGGTCTGGACCTACAGTTTAAAGTGGGATCCAAACCACTATGTGCCTCCACTGGGTATTGAACCGAGGACACTTTGATTACAAGGCAACGACATTAACACTATGCCATCAGGGAGGCCCTGTTCTTTATAGTTTGTTTTGTCTGTGGACATATAACCTTAAGAAAATTTTAATACTCTATTCTACAATCAACGCATTAAAAAAATCATTAATTTTTATGATTATAATGAATCATTTTAGACTAACTTACCTTCTCTTTGTGATGAGGCTTTGTTATCCGATTTTTGGGAATTATCTTCCCTGCATATACAATATTCGTTGTAAGGTCGATAAGTTCGTGAACTCGTGCAAAACCTCCCTGAAAAGAAGTTTAAATAAGTTAGTTATTTATAAACTGTCAAATATGTTTTACATTTGGAAATAATATTTATACATATTTTTATATTGTAAGGTTATAAATATAATTATTTCTTTCATAACACACTATTTTTGCACATAGCCGTCAGTGGCGAAGCGTGACATCTTCACGTAGTCATCGCAAGATTTGCCAAACGTCAGGGTCGATCTTTCAACCAGGGAGGGGGGACAATATTTATCTGGGATAAACGCCAATGTCATTGCCAATTCAATATTAAAGCTCATACCATAGATCTTACGACTATAAAATGCATAATTGTATCCCATTCGATGAGAATTATTAAATATGATTATATCGTTCAATATATGTTTTCCCTCTTAAAAGTGGAAATAGCAGACATTCGCAGTGGAGTGCCAGGATTTTCGAAAGGGAGGATTAAGTGTACTTTTTGAAGTAATCATTCCTCATTTTGCCATCTTTTTCTACGACGATCTTATTTTTATTGTGAGCCTAAGCAGGGATTATGACCCTCACCAACCTCTCCTAGAGCACGCCACTGGGCACTCGGAAAAAGGGCCTGTTATGAGCCAGACCTTCAAGAGTGGGGGGGTAGAGATTATTGGACCATGTCATAGAGTCTGCCTATTCGGAAGCGTTCGACTGTTCTCGGCACCGGATACCATATCGCTAAATACAGTCTCCAAAATTTAATGTTCGAACGCTCTCTCCACTACAGAAATACTCTGACAATAAGATTTAACACTTTATCAAGAGCTTTCTATTTCACCCTTTAAATTTAATACTCGACGAATTTTAGACTTACTGTTGATCTTGAAGTGTGGATATTGCCTTCTCCAAAAAATTAATTCTCAGTCTCCACACCAGAATTTCCGCAACAGTAAGACAATAGCAATACACAAGAATTTGATATCCCCTCAATTTAATGCTCAATCCCCTTGTAACTAAAATACCCGCCATAATCTAAGACCTAGAGTTGGATACTGTCCCCCCAAAAAAAAATTAATTCAGAATCCACACCCTGAACCCCCGCCTCAATTAAGGCCTCACATGTAAAAGTTGGATATCTCTCCCCCTCTTCGATAATACCCTTAAACACTTTTTTTCTTGATCTAATGGATTAAATATGGTGCATTTAAGATGTAAAATATTTACACATATTTTGGAAAAAATATAAATGTTGAATTTTATATTATTTGAAGGGAAAAAATCCCCCCAAACAATCTCGATGGCACAACCTGCGCCATAACCCCCCCCCCTCTATGGGCACCCCTGGTATAGGCCACTCATTTCGATGCGCTAAACTTTAGCGAATCTCTTGCGTATTTCGAGCTGTTTCATGCTGTCGCTTGGCTTATTTCGCACAAATATGCGAATATCCTGACTTATTTTTTTTTTTTTACATCTTCTCTACAATTTTTAAAATGCAATATTTTGAATATTTTGTTTGGTCATCGCCGCATCTCCCGATAACCGTGTATAAATTTCTTATTTAATTCCAATTGCATCATGTATTTCATTTCCCTGCTCATTGAGTATGCAAGGAAGGAAAATCTAGAAAGTGAATAAGATTGAGTCTTGCAGGAAACTAGCCACAAGAAAACCTCACTACCAAAATCTGATCCTTCATTGTTCTGGAGAAGCCAAGTGTATGTGACAAGTCAAATTCTGACAAAGTTTTATCTATCTATCTATCTATCTCTATATCTATATCTATCTCTCTCTCTCTCTCCCTCTCTCTCTCTCTCTCTCTCTCTCTCTCTCTCTCTCTCAATTCACTTTATGCTCAGATAGGCTACTAGGTGGACTTACAGTTTAAAGTAGGGTCTGAATCAATGTGCAATGAATGTGCCTCCACCGGGCTCCCTTCAAGGGTCCTCTCCAATGGAGGTAAAAATAAGTTTGAATAATTATTTATTCCGCATAACACAACGGTACCAAAAAAGCATGTATCTCATGAGTTGTTACAGGATCTTCAGTAACGCAAAGTAGTTGTTCCAAAATCTGCACATAATTATGCGACTAATTCTGAATTTAGGTTTAAATTATCAACCACCAGGCGACACTTTTCTTCTCTTATGGCGCCTCAACTCCCAATGGAACTATTCTGTTTTACGCCTTGATGATATGTTATACGGCAACTTACGTGGCTCAGCTGCACTCCTAGAGAACAAATATTAAGTAATTGTAAATTTCCCTGGAAGACGATGCAACTAGTACTTCTTTTTAAGCGCAGGATTATTACTAAAGAGTACATGATACTTTTTACAGTCTTTGGAAAATGTTCCTGAACAGTCCCATCCATTGATGCAGCTTCAAATTAGAGAAAATGAAAATTTCAAGCACAGCTTTAAAAATATGGCTCATGTCGAGAAGAGATCCATTTTCTCTGGATATCGATTAGGACGAGATCTGGAAATAGCTTCGAAACTCATCCTGGTCGATATCCCAAGGAAATATGTTCATCAAAATATGCAATGCTTACACCTCCATGGGAAAACCTCTGTATACAAAGTTGGGGGTTCATGGTCAAAACCTGTTTCATTGTGTTTCCATCTATTTCATCATCCATCCTCATCGTCGCAATTCACTTAAGAGAGGCAGAAAGCAAAAGCGAAATAACGAAAAATTCAAATGTGCCCCGAATAGAACTGCGCGGGACGCTGGACAACTTATGCTATCCAGTTACTGTAACACGCGGGATGTTGGGCAGCCCCCAATTCACACACACCTTACTTTCATCATTGTTTTGCGGGATCGTCGTTACAACTACTCACCGGTACTGTCGGTAACAGTTGTACAGAGACAGCCTTTTAACACTCGAGACGAGAACGAGACCAGGTCTCTCGAGACACGACACAGTAAAGTACAATGTATACGTTGGGAAAAAAATATTATTACTTATTCAGGCATAACAAGCTGATATCTACCTAATTATTTATGAATCGGCCAGGTGTGTTTATCTTAATTCTAAGTTACTTTGATGCTGGCAACTGAACATGTGCTACATTGTTTCACATATTTACGATAAATTCGGTTTGTTTTAGGTTCGTATCGTCGAAACGAGACATCAAAATGAAAAATATTAGAAAAGTGACGATGTGAAAGTTTGTGCGGCGACACTGCAAGTATTGTTCATACTATATACTGAGGGACTCTCTTCGAAACCGAGATGAGAGCGCGACGACCGAGAACGAGACAAGCTTTACGACTAGAGACGAGACCAAGAACGAGACAGACTTCTTCACACACGAGACTTGAGAATGCCAAGTCTCGTCTCGATACCATCTTTATTTGCTTCGCCCTTTTAATTGAAGAAGGTTCCCAACAAAGCATTAAATAATGTCTTACATTAACATTCACTTTAACAGTCTACCGACCTTTTAGAAATTACATATGAATATCGCAGAGGAAAGAAAGATTGAGCAATATGAAAATAACAGTAAAAACAATAGCCAGAGCGGATTAGCGCTTTGTTACTACTAGGTGTTCAATGTGGCAACATCGACAGAAAACCTTTTAAACCGAACAAAAAAGAGACAGCCTGAGGGTAGGGAACAGAGGCTGCATGCAAATCCGGTTCTTCCAACCTCCGTTCCTCCGCTTCCACTCGCTTCGCCAACTAAAATTAAGTTCTTGTTGACTGGTTTCTTGAGAACCCAAGATCGCTTGTTTTTGCTGCAAATTAGGAGGAAAGTGAAACGTCCGTTTTCTTTATCCACGTACTGCCTGCCTAAACCATGATAAAACACGACAGTAAAAACCGACCTGTTCTTTTGCCATCAAATCTTAAATAAACAAATAGTACTTTACCCCGATAAGCATGTACGAAGTTCAATTTCTCGCATCCCCTTCTCACTAAAGATAAGGGCACACTCTAGGCACACTCTAGGCTCGTGAGAACACTACTGGCGTTAAATATATTGCCCACAGAGGGTGGTTGGTGAGTTTTACATCCCCCTTTTCATTTTCATTAAAAATATACAAATAACTATGATTACATGAAAATATTCGATGAAGAATGGAAGGAGTTCAGTTTTAAATCACTCTTAAGACACCACAATTTTAATAATAATAATAATAATAATAATAATAATAATAAGTAGGTTATAGTCAGTGTGATATTTAAGAAATTTCCAGAGGGGGGAATTCTACTGACTGTCTAGAGACAGCATGAGATAATGCTTTATATATATGTATGTTCGTGGCCGCTAGAGGAGAGGGGACAGCAAGGGGGGGGGGGGTATTTCGACAATTTTAAATGGTAAATGGTGTCATTCCATACTTCGTTTTATGTCACTTAACTTTAAAAAAAAATCTTCAACAAAACATATTTTAAATAATTGCTGAAAATTGCGGATTTAAATTTGTATCTTGACAGAAAGAAATGGCCAAGTCCACTTTAAGATCAGAACAGTTATCGGGACTGGGCCTACAATTTTTAAAGTGAGATTTTGACACCCACTCCCAGAAATCTATAGTATGAGACCTAACTTTTGGGGATTTGAATCGAACATGGGCATAACTTTGGGGGGGAGGGGGGGTAAAATCATTAAGCTTTCTACCCCATAAAAACAGCACCCAAGACTACTTTACTAAGTTACGGTTACATTTGCGAAATCATAAAAATGACTCCTTAACTTGCTTCTCACGTCCCAGGAGGTTAACACAAGTTTCATTAATTAACAATCTAATTCTGAAAATTTGTTAGGTGGGCGAGTTGCCCCGCCAAGTTACGCCTAGTTAGTCTGGGACCCCTTGAATAGAAGTCAATAGCGATTACCACTATTTTATATCTAACACCCATCATTGTGTACGTAATTTCATAATCATTTGTTGTTATAGATCTGATCAAGAGAATGGATTCAATATCGATTCTTCTGTACTTTTATTCATGATATTTTATAAATGTGTTTACCTTGATGCAAAATTACAAAACTACCAACTTGAGAACTCATGCTCAAACTGAAAAATATTTCCAACAAAGGATATCACATTCCAACTCGCCAATGTGTTTTCAGGGTGGCTACAAAGAAGCAGAAATGAAATTCCCTGACTTTTCCAGGACAAAATTTACATTTTCCCCTGACAATTACAAACTAAACTAAATCGATGTTTTTGCAAATGGAAATAATAAAATCATACAGATCCAGGTATGGATTTGTTAAGTACCAATATTATCTTCTATGAAATTGACTTATTTTCTCTATTCTCTATGATTTGAATTCAAACTGCAAAATAGTGAATTTGGAAAATTATTACAATTCACAAGCTAGGGAAGGATTACGGAATTTTATCATACGCAGTAAGTTTAAAATAAAATACTCGATTATTTTTAAAGTTACAAATAAATGAGATTAGAGTGAAAAGTGATTGATTAAGAAATACAATTTATTTATTTACTCAAGAGTTTCAGATACAGTCTTATTTGGCCATTTTACGCTGAAACAACATAAAGTAGAAACAAAAAATAACAGTATCCTTATACATTCTCGTCATTATATGCTGCTATTTCCACTGAGGTTTGGAACCCTCTGCTTGCAAGAACCATGAGTGCGGATTCATTTTTCGATGCATAAAGCTACTTCTCTCTTCTCTGTAAAGCAAACAACTTAACTCTTGCATATAAGTGAAACAATTGAATTGCACAAAAGAAAGTGTCATATTTCCTTACATTATCAATGGGATTTCTGCTTCAGTACAGTATATCCAAGTGAAGTACTGTGAAACTGAAAACATGCAGTTATACCATTATTGCTGTAGGTATTAGAAATTTAACGCAAGGAATTTATAGAATTGCATTGTATAGGTACTTGATTTAGCTAACCAAACATTAAAACAGGAACACTGTTAATCACAGCTTCTGAAAGTTCATATACAAGGGGGGTCCTGAAAAAAACTCCAATGGTATCTTTACGCAGCACTAGTGGCCGGAGAGTGACACACACACAGCAGGCAGGAAGAAGTGGCATGTAGCTGTAATCTGGTGCAGTCGCAATGCAGCCGTTTTAGGGCAGTTCTAGGTTAAGATATCAGCTCTCATACAGTCTCCCACCGACTGCGATGTAGCCTACGTGTAGTAATCAGATTTTTGCATGCTCAGAATTTGGCAACAGAGCGACCAGCAATCGTGTGAGGTGTGCAGACCTTATGTCGTGAGTGATAGTATGGTCAGATGATGGTGCAGACAATTCACAGAAGGCCAATCGAATGTGCACAACTACATACAGCTGAGTACACGTGGGCCCTTTGCATCACGTCAGGTGAGAGATCTTAGACCACTCCCTGTACAGCTCTGGCCTTGCATGTACCGACTTTCATCTCTTTGTTCAACTGAAGAGGTTTCTGGCAGGACAAGGATTTGACAGCTACACTGCGGTAGAGATAGTTCCAGTCTTTGCTGTCCGACACATATGCCATGGGCATACAAAATTTAGTGTCAAGCTATGACAAATGCCAGAACAACGGTGATGAGTATGCCGAATATTAGGTTAGGACTCACTGTTACTAATGCAATAAATTACTACTGATATTCTTGTTTTATTTATGCTTAATCGGTAGGGACCTTAATCTTTATTATTTTTAAAATTGATGTATTTTATATTTTTTATTATTCGGCATTATCTTTCCAAAAATTCACATTTTCATTTTAGCGCATTTTCTAGCAAATACCTGAAATTATACCTTCATGGCGTTTTTAACTACTGTTTCAAATTGTAAGTCACACAGCCTACGCCTCTTCATGAGAGTTTGATATCTTTGAAAGTTATTTTTTGAAAGTTATTTTCCATACCCCTTTTTTAATGTTAAGGTAAGGGTTTTAGATAATGGAATTTTCCCTGTATATACTGAAGAGTGCATAATGACCATAAGTGGCGACCGACCCAAAAATTTTAAATCAATCAATTTCATGAGACAGATACCAATATATTATGGCACCAAAAATTGGCATTATATTTTTTGACTTGTTAGTGTTACGTTTCCCAAAATTCGCGTTTTTGTTTTAGAACAATGTTCTGGCAAATGTACTAAAACTTAATACCTTCATTGTGCTTTTAAACCATTATTTTAAATTGTAGGTCACATGGTCTACGTATTTTCTTGACAGTTTGATATGTTGAAACATATATTTGAGGAAGTAAAAGTAAAGTGCTCCCCTGTGCTTAGCACCAAGCCATGAAGGCATCTAGGGGGTGTGGAATTAGGGCCCCATACTTTCTTGATCACGACCGAAGGCGGGGATGATGTGAACAGCACCACGCTCCTGGCTACCTTTACCCCACAGTTTCCTCCAGGTACCCGTTTCATACGACACTGTGTGCGCCAGAGCAGTTTGAACAGGTGGAAAAGATCCCGGTTCTCCCCCGCAGGGGATCGACCCCGGGTCTCTCGCATGGTAGTCAGACGCCCTAACGACTGAGCTCCATTATTTCTCGCTCGACAAATGCCAATGGTGCGCACTTAGCTTGGTAATTCAAAACTCATCACGCGCAACAAATACTGAAGATGCGGCTCTCGTGTGACGGTAGATAGGCACTCGATCTCCTGTTAGAACCCTGCCACTTTGCTCTATGATGCAAATTGTTTTGATAGAAGTTGAAAAAATCGATCGTGGGAAATACATGATTTAAGGTGGCTGTCGGAATTATTCCATGTACACAAATATGGCACATTTTGTTTCTTTAAGCTTAGAAAATATAAGAATGTTGGATTTTACGGAATGTTTTGTTGTTTTGGGACATTTATAAAAAATCGCTAAAAACGCCAACAATTCGCATTATTTCGATATTTCGAACGGGAGAAAAATGTGTCCAGACATCACTGTACATTCATAAATACAACTTCGAAGAAATTAACATTTTCAGGGTTTTCGCGTTTGCGAAAAATCAAGGTTCCTACTAATTGGAAATTACTTTCTGGGCACCCCTTGTATAAATCAGTAGATGGAAAGTGAAAATCTAGCAGAGCTGGCAGAGAAAAGTCAATTCTTGAAGAAAGTGATTTGCCTTTATGATTGAATGATTCGAGTAAATATGATATTAAAATATCTACGAGTACGTACTGATTATTAGTATTTTATTTCATAATATTGGACATTAACTTCACTCAGTGGGAGATTAATGACCATCTCTCAGGAGTTTAAATAGACAGGACAGAGAGTGGCGTTAATTTCATTACAATTACTAGTGTTGCAGTAAATTTGAGGTTGGGAGCATGCACTTGCCAAACTTTTATAACGTTCACTAATGCAGATTTGTGTTTCACTTTTTCGTGATAGTATTCAATGTGTATCCTGTTTTGTTGGATTTATCTAAGAATAGTGCAATGTCATTGTAAACGAATGTTAACTTGTGCAAAACGAGTAATATGTTAGGACGATGAAAGAAAACCTTCGTAAGCACTGCTACATTAAATATGGTGAAGTGAGCCAGAAGAGTAATAAAATTCCAGCAGCATATTTGCAGTCTGAAGACATCCAACAAAAATCAATTCCATACGAGTGCCATGCATGCCATTTCTGTCGCATGTTGTAGTGCGATACTTTGTCGGGTGGCGATATTCGACAAAAATCGTATGTATCAATGGAGTATCTGTGTTTCCATGTTCCTTCAGTTTGTCCAACAAAATGCCTTATTACGACGTCCGACAACTATCAGATGGCACCACTAGCTCCCATCCCCTCCATCTGTTGACAGTTCTGTCCCCTTAATACTCCCATACGGACAAGAAAAAATGATAATTCAATGATTTTCCACGTAATATTTAGAGGCTTAACATATTTTTTCTGCCCCTCCGCAAATGTATTTCTCTCTCTCTCTCTCTCTCTCGCCCCTGCATAAAAGGGGCCTAAAAGTTGAGGCAGAAACTTAGCAACAAGATTTCCTGTTCCCGTGCAGCGTTCCATAAGGATATCTTTTTTTTAAAAAAAAAAAAAAATCAATCAAGACAAAATTCCCCGACATTTCCCTGACTTTTCTTGACACCTCAAATTCCCTGGTTTTTCCCGGTTTTCCAGGTCTGTCGCCACTCTGGTTTTAGTTTGATTGATTGATTGGTTTATTTAGTTTATTTTATTTCAATTTTCTGCCACTCTTGGCTAATTGCGAAGATGGGATGAGTGATGATATGATGAAATTGATGAATGGACACTCGCGCAAACACTCATGCCCAAACTGGGATTCCAACCCTGGACCCTTGGCGTCGTAGTACAATGTGCTAACCACTCTGCCACGGGGACCGACCCATCTGTTTTAATTCAGTGATGTTGAAAGATAATGTATGCGTAACATCACTAGATACATCAGCCATGTAGTGTAATTTTTCATTTGTTAAATTTTTCATAGGCAACCAACCATCAAAAGGAACTCACCACTTTAATATTCCTGCCTTCTTGTGTACATGCACTTGCAAATTTTCAGAACCCATTCTTTGATCAACACAGCCTTCACCGCCCCCACCACCAGATTTCGTTCACTTTTAGCCAGATTCCTAATATTGCAGAGTCTGGAACTCGTAATGCTCACTTTACCACTAACATTCTAGCTTCAAAGTAAATCTAGTTCACTGTTCTAAAAAAAGAGCACACTTCTTCTTTAAAAAATGACTTCGTAAAGGGCTATCGTGCTCATGTCAAAAATTCCATGTAGGCTATCTTCGTGCACTATTATTCCACTCGTACAAATACAGACGTTCTGTGGTGACAAGTTCGAGTCACGTGACAACTCATTTGTAACTTTCACATTGATTGGGGTGGCATTTTCTTTCCAAATTCCGTGGACAAAGAAAAAGGAAGAGGGGAGGTGGTCTTCAACCCTGGCCTCTTGTTTGACAGTTCCAGGACAAGGGTTCCAGGAATAGAGCAGCCAGCGCTTGGGGCCACATCTGTGTTCGCCTATTAGAGCTTACAGTTGTCTCTTGTCGGACAGAAAATGTTGCAATTGAATGGCGAAGTGGGAAAAAGTAAGTAAATTGCCAATAATTTCTTCATTCCCCCCCCCCCAAATATCATTCCCCCCGGGGATAAAATTTACCAAGCAGGGGGGACAAGTATCCAGAGGGGGGAATTCCACCATCCCCCCTACAAATACCACACTGGTTATAGTTCTTTCATTTTCATCCATCATAGGCAGTCTCCAGGCTTTCCGATATTTGCGACTTACCTCTCATGTCGAACAGAATGGAAGTGAATCTTCTATCAGTCAATGTAAGTGATAGACCTCGGTAGACCTTGAATTTTTGGAAATTGTAAAATAGCTGACGAGAAACTTAAGATTTGGGGTATGTATCGGTAAGAATAGAAACAAAGTGTCAGTGCAAGGGTGGCAGCCAAGATAATTTGTAGCCCTGGAGTGATGAGAAAATCCACTGCAGCAGAATGGTTCCGACGCTTCAACAACGGCGACAATAGTCTGAAAGGCCATCATTGACAACAGGTACTCGCAGATTGTTTCCCTAGCTCTGGACTTCACATCCCAACAATTTTGTCTCCCGGAGCAGACTACTGTTATGTCCTAGGTGTTCGAAAGTTGATGTTGTCACAGTTTTAATAATCTTAAATTTACCAATTCATCAGGCGAACATTTGCTGCAAGATATTGCAAAAATCGGAGTGACAAAAACGTAAAGAAAAGACATTTCAATTTAGTTTCTCTTTGCTTGAAAAAGTTACTTCGAGTTAGAAATGTCAAAAAAAGTAACTAGTTGTGGTTACCATTACTAAAAAAAGTAACTCCATTCTATGGTATTCGCATAGGGCCGTGAATGATTTAAATCACTGGAAGTAATTAAGGTAGGTAATATCGATTGATTTAATGGAATGTTGGAACCAGAACCGAGTAAGATACTAATAAAAGTTTACTCTCACCTCTCATATATACAGTTTATTTAAGTTCTCTGTGTGTGTGCGTTATGAAATGCCCAAGTTGTGATAAGCTCTGCCTTGAGAATCTGTGGATCAAGGTCCCGTATAACGGTAGAGAAGGGAAGAAAGAAAGTGGCAATTGCAAACGGCTGGTAGCTGCACTCACTTGCCCCCTTCCCTCCCCTATCATTCGTCGAGACGTCTCGAGAGACATGTTTTCGTTCGGTTGCTCCAGAGATTCCCTGGACAGAATGTAGAACAACATACAAAACTATGGACTACAATTTTTGAAGCTTAGAAAACGAAAGTAGCAAAATGTTTGTGTGCTTTTCTTCACATGCTATTAAAAAACATTTTCCTTCATTATGAACACTGATCAGAGATTTTCTGTATTTGTGCCAAAATGTCGGATATTGGTTTTACCGATCTCCAGGATTATGCTTAACTTCATTCTGTGTACATGTATTGTATCTGCCTTCGTTTCACCTAAATGCTGTGTGTGTGGGGTAACCTACGGCACCCAAATGGCAACCTCACTTCCGCGTAGTACACCCCGGTAACGGCTTTTTTGCAGGCCAACGAGACTCTGGCGTCTGAACCTACGGCCAGTATAATCCTCTGTTGGACCGTGTATGTGGTGTCCTCATAAGTGCCGAGTGCCCCTTTACATCCAGGTCAGAATGTTTTAGTCCGTCAGACAAGTGTTTTATTTTAGTTACGGTAAGAGGCTGGGCCCCGTATAATGTGACGGGTGCAAAATAGCCTAATTACTCACGCACCCACACTTTTCAATTCAATAAATCAATCGTAATATCACTCGTGAAATAATTAATTACCTTGGAAAAGAACAAGAAACTTAATCCTTCCCAGCTCTCACGGAGGTCATCTACCGCAAGGTCGTCTGCCTACACCAGCGGTAATATGTCTGTTACGTAATCAATAAACAAGAGCAGAAAGTTGTTCGACTTCAGTCGTTCTCTTCTCAAGCCGCTCTTCCTTTCGTTTACGATTGCACAAACAAAAATAACAGTGAACATATTTGGTTAACCGCTTGAGAGATCGTTGCGAAACTGTGTTCCGCTTTATACGCAGCTAAGGAAAACATTAAGAGGAAAGCGCATTAATATCGACAAAACAAAACTTAGAAAGCCCATCAGTCGGCCGTGCAATAATAACGAAATCTCAGGTAAGAACGCGGAGAAATTATATCAGACTTCACCTGAGAATTTTACACACAAGAGGATTATTGAAAACACGAGATGGTTCAGAGACCGGACACCAAGGATTTAAAGAATTGATGAGCAATGATTCAACCTCTGCAATAATACAAGAGATTATCACCATGTAGCGATTCACTGCGTAATAAACAAAGAAGAATGAAAGAGGGAACGAAAGTGTTTTCATTCCAGAGTTAAGACATTGATGGACAACATTGTTTCGGATTTCAGCCAATGAGAATGGTAGCAGCTCAAGGTCAGAACTTGACCGCAGCACCATGCTACTTCTAAAGGGAATTTCGACTCGAAACACAGAAGTTAGTTTAAACATGCGTATTTCACTTTAATTCTAATGCCTCTAACAAAAGAAATACCGAGAATGAACTCTTGAACAGATGAAGAAATCGAAGAAAACACCCGCACCACACTTTATATTGGATGGGAACGCCTGGCATTTGACCAGAGCTGTATACCCTAAGCATCTGACAAGGCACATCTGTCCTCTCGCGACTTTTCTTTCGGGGGTGGTGATTTGGATTTGCTGTAGATTCCTAATATTTTGCAATATTTAAATAGGAATGTCTTCTTTGCATAGCTTTCTAACACTTCTACGTTATCAGTGTCTTACGTTATGTAGGCCTCACCGATGGCGCAGTGGTAGCGTCGTCGCCTTGTAATCAAGGGGTCCCGGGTTCGAACCCGGTGGAGGCACACAGTGGTTTGGATCCCACTTTAAACTGTAGGTCCAGTCCCAATTAGCCTTACTGTGCATAAAGCGGACGTATAACACCAACTCAATCAATCTTACGTTACGTAGTGGCCTTTACTTGATTTTTCATTTTTGCTATTTAGCATCGCTTTCTTCCAATTTTGTCTAATCGCGACGACGAGAATGAGTAATGTTATGATGAAATTGATAAAGCGACATTCGCAAAGAACACCCATGCCCAGGCCGGGATTCGAACCAGGGACCCATCACGTCGTAGCGCGCTAACAACGCTAACAACTCCGCCACAGAGGTCGACATTCGCGAAAAAGATGTACAGTGCTGGAAATAGCTTAAATGGTCAAATACTTTCCACACGCATTCGATGATAGGAAACTGCAAAGTGCAAAATACCAGCATACCGGGTGGGGCACCTAAAAGTACCACAGCGAATAGTTCTGAAACACGAAGGTTTACGGCAGTTCTGACGTCACCGATGTAAATGTGGTCAAGGGGCCCAGTGGACAGAGCATGCCTGGTCTCTAGTTGCCATCTTGAAGTCCGCCATGTTGGATTCAGCTCATGTTCTTAAAATGGGAAGGGGGTCATGTGATACACGGTTTCAGGCTAGAATAGACTCGGGAACACAAGTTGTTTTCTACATAACTTCATTCTGAAGAAAGTTAGTATCGACCGAAGTAGGATTGTCAGCAATGTAATGGCAGGTTGTTATCCTTGTTCCAGGTGAACCAGCATGTCACAAACTCATCAAGATCGCATAGAAATGGTGCTGCTGAGTGGTGGCCTCAGGGTGAGTGTGGGCGTCCAGTTTTGCCACAGACATCATAAGAAGATGTGGACCAAATTCAGGGAGACCACCTTGAATAAGAAACGAGAAGTGCGATTGATACGCGGTTTTCGCACAAACGACAAGCAGAATGCGGGTGGGTCATAAAAGTATCATACGTATTCGGGGTGCCGACAATTATCGGAAAATCAAATGTCCCGAACGAAGGGACATGTTTTGAAATGGAACGGGCCTGCGTTACATGATGCAAGTACAAATAAGGATGGAAATATGGATTGACATTGTAATAATGTTGAACAAAACAAAGTTCAGACTGCCCCACTTGACCGCCAGAACTGCTACGACGGATGCGGGCTCGTTGCCACGGCAGTTCTACTAACATACCACGTGACCATTTCCGAAACAGGAACCTTAGAGACCAGTGCTAGGTGATAGACGTCTACAAGTAATACCTAGATTGTCAGCATCCTTTATTTCAGATGGTAATGTGCAATGTACAAATAATCATGACACAAGATACGGGTACTCTACACGACAAGCATACTTGTGCTATGAACGACAAGTTGCTTCTTTCAAAGGGTATGTTCAAAATGGTGTATCATGCCTCGTGTAATTCCTGCACATGCTGCGCCATTGTGCTGTTTCATGTCTGCCAGTGTGGTCGGTATGTCCCTGTAGACAACCTCTTTCAGTGTTCCCCAGAGGGGAAAAAAATCATAGGTGACAAGTAAGGGGAGCGAGCCAGCCACAGAACACGTCCTCCTCGTCCAATCCAACGATGTGGAAACATATTCTGCACACAATCCTTACTGCGATTTGCACTATGAGCTGGGCACCCATCAAGTTGATACCACGTGATTATCCTAGTCTGCAACGAAATGTCCTCTAACATTGGAGGAAGTTCATGTGATAGGAAGTTGACATACTTGTTGGCATTCAGTGTACTGTCTATGAAAAACGGCCCTATGAGGTGATCACCCACGATACCACACCACACATTCACACTCCACGGACGTTGGTGTTCCACCTGTCGAAGCCACTGTGGATTTGTTACGGACCAATAGGGCATGCACCTAAGGTTGGCGTGACCATGATTTGTAAAGGTTGCCTCGTCAGTAAACAAGATACACGACAAATTTGGTGTGTCGTTTCTTAACGCTCATGTACAAAAATTCACACGGTTCTGAAAATTATTCCCATGGAGTTCTTGATGGAGTGAAATATGGTATGGGTGGAACTCTGTGGTCTACCCAGGCCCCCCCCCTAACACCCTCCCCCTGTAGGGGGGTGCAAATTTGGATTTTTATATCAACAATAGAATGACAAGACTTCAGCATTAACAGAAAGGAACCATTTTACGTCTACAAGAAGCAAAGACCAACGGACCTTTCGATCAACTAAAACAAGTGTCAAGGAAGGAGAGTGGAATGTGCAGCATGTTCATTTCCTGGAAGACAAGGCTTCGGTCCGGTCAGCTGTAGGGAAGGGACAGTGCCATCTGGAAAATGTCAAATTGATCTCTCGCCTTCCTTCCATGGAGCACATACGGTACACAGTGTTGACAGCAGCGTTTGAATACCTAAGTAAATCTAATATATAAAAATGGATGTGTGTATGGTGTGTGTGTGTGTGTTTGTTTGTTCCGCCATACCTCTCGAACGCCTGGAGTGATTTCAACCAAACTTGGTACACGTATCACTTGCAATCTCGAAAGAAATATTTTGGGGGGTAAGACACCCCTGGCACCCATAGGGTTGGGGGTGGGAAGCAAGTGACATGTAAAAATAATCGAAAAATACTGATATTAGTGTGGAATCCATAGTTTACGGGGTCGCTAAGATGAATAGTGACACTCCCAATGCCGTTCAACTCCAAGACACCCCTGGCACCCTTAGGGGTGGGGGTGGGAAAGGATGACATGTAAAACGACCGATATTAGTGGGGAATCCATAGTTTTCGGGGCCGCTAAAATGAATAGTGACACTCCCAATGCCGTTCAACTCCAAGTTCATTTTACACTATAGTTAGAATTCATTATTTTCCTGTCTAATAGAAGATTGGGATAAATAAATAACCGGGCAACGCCTGGCAATCAGCTAGTATTTCATAAACGTTATAGATTTGTAAATTCAACCCCTGAGTCAATGAAATTTACATTTTGTTGCATTCTCCTTTCGATTCTTTCATGTGAAAATCTACGATAAAAGTAAGGGAAGAAATTCAAAGATACAAAAATTACAGGTTTGACTCCTTGTAGTGAATTGTGTTACTATGGTTAGCAAAACTTATTTTCTGTAACTTGGATGCAATGAACGAGTGATAGAGAAGAGAACAGTCAAATCCACATGCCTTAGGCCAGTCTCAGTTCGTGTTGTCGTTCTGCTTAGTGTAACAATCAAAACTGGCTGAAGAAGATAGAGAAAATGAAACCAGACAGAAAGAAACCGAAAGTGGCGAGTAGAAGAGTAGAAAAGCAGTGACACTATATGTAAGTGTAATTTGTTCCAACGGATATTCATAAAGCACCAATATAAAATTTACTGACAGAGTATTCGATATAAAACGGTAGGTATTTCATAAATAACCTAAGTGATTCATTCACGTCTATAGTTTATGTATGTGACCATTTTTGTGGTTCTAAGAGTTCTTACATTTGTAAAAGAAATCATATATTAGAAAGAAAGTTGTAAAAGGGAAAGGGGAGGGAGGGTCCATTAAATTAAAGTTATTGTCAGTTTGCAAAGTTATAGATAGATTTAGTAAAGTTGTCTTCCTCATTTTATCTAGTCGGTTCCCTGACATAATGACATATTAATTTTTTTTCCAACTTTTCAGAGGAAACAAAGGAAGTAAAAGGAATTAAATATAAAAATGAATTTAATTTACATTAAGTCCCAGATTTATATCTGACCATAGGCGCACCAGTGGGGGCACTGCCTGCTGAAAACGTGGGAGAGGAAAATAGCATTTCTTTCATTGTGATCTTTGTGTTGGAAAGTGAAATAAATTATATTCAATTTTTAAATGATTGAAAATAAAGCATTTCTTCAAATTAGAAGTGAAAATTCCTTGCCTTCCTTTTGCAGTTACGATGCCATGCATTTAGTTGCACATGTTATTTAGTTTTCTTTTAAGGCAAAGAGGCACATGACTCCTAATTTCCTAGAGTATCTTGTTCAGTATATGAAAGATAAACTCTCAACAGCGCCAAGCGTATTTTCCAAACTTTTGTAAGGGTATAAGACTTCAATATGAAATTCCTTGTCCGATTTCGTTCAAAAGCAATACCAGGTATCTATCAAGCGTGCATCCCAACTTCCCACTGTATTTTAAAGTCTTCATGGCCATGCTCTAAACATATAGAGAGGTTCATTACTTTATTTCAGTGTGTGAATCATTGTTTAGACAGAGATTTGAAAAGACCAGAAGAATTTGGAACTACTCGCTACATAGAACTATTAAAATTATATATATGAATATTTTCTAACTGAAGCTAGAACAGGAGGGGGCAGGGGGCATGTGCAGAGGTAAAGAGGACACCGAACAAGCAAAGCAAGATCGTAAGGAGTAAACATCTCGGGATACTGTCGCTATGTATAATTAATAATATGCATAATCAGTTTGCAAAGAACTAGTTCTAAAAATGAAAGTATTGTCGATATGTTTAATTAATAATATACATTATCAGTTCGCAAAGAAATAGATATAAGAATTTTCTTGCTCGCTTCGCTCGCAGTGTGTTCATTTATTTAAGTCATATTATATCTGTGCTTATTACTACTACTTCAGACAGACAAGCACGTACGCACCCGTGCAGTGCATTGTCACTGATATTTCGTCGATGAATTGGGCACCCCACCCCCAAGATGAACTCCGGGTTACACCTACGACAAGAAACGTACAAATACAGGTAAAAAATATTGCGCAAGTGTTCCTAATTTCTTTATAACTAGGTTAAGAATTGCATGAAATTATTCCTGGTAATAATATGTTAACATTTTGTGTTTTTCAATGTCATGTCTTGTATTTTATCTAACAATTGATTAAATCAAGTACTGAACATTATCGGAAAGCAATGCTCGAAACGTTAGACTGAAATGTTAACATTATCACAAAAATCCATTTTCCATCTGTTCCTGCATTTGACATCTTTTTTCTTCTGAAATGTTAAGTGAAGGGAAGGCTCTGGAAACGTCTATGAACAAATTGAATTAGAGCGAACATTTTAAAACTGTCCAAAATATGCACTTATCCCCAAACTTACACCCCCCCCAAAAAAAAAAAAGTTTCCAACAATCCCCCAAGGGAAAAATCCTGGATAAACCCCTGGTGGAACTTGTGGCGACGAAGAATACGTATAGATCGACCACAAGGAAAAAAACCGTGGGACGAAAAGTCCCCGCGCAGCTTTTCCCTTCTTCCCTCCACCTCGGGCCATAAGGAAGCATGGTCCACTCTCCCCCTCCCCTACTCGCGGGGGTACGGTGCACAGGAGTCGCGGGTCTGCGCAGGTTGTTTTGCTCGTGGTTCCACTATAGCACACTTCGTTTACAGCCGGCAGCCGACGAGAAGATCGCTGAATGAAGGGAGACGGGGCACAGAGGGAAAGGGAGGGTCAGGTTCATTTGCAGAATTTAGGGGTGGTCGGGGAGAAGGAAGTCTTGTTTTCTTCTTGGCGGGTCATTGTCAAGCTGACGACAAGAGTTCTGGCGGAAGAGCACCTCCCCCACGCGAAAGAGTGGAGTCGCCTGGCAGTACGTCACACCTCCTCTGCCAGCGCTCTTCTCGTCGGCTGCCAGCTGTACTTATCCCACTGTCCCTAGCGATAGCATGGGAGATAATGTCTGGATCCACAGCAACAGCGGCTAGCACGTTGGTTTCACCCACTTCTCCAGTCACAGCCTTGTTTCGAGTACGTTTGCAAGGCGTTACACTGCCGGTTTCCCTCAGTTGAGTGCAGTGACGTGCACTGAGGAGTATCTAGTCTAGCAGAGATAGATCAATCAATCTCACACGCCAATTATTTTCAAATCACAATATTTATTGTCTTGTTAAAGCCACAGTTCATATGCAACCCTTTTTTTCACGCGCTTCTCGTCCCTCGGTGCGATCCGCGCGGGCAAAGCTGGCCTAGTTCGCTCCTCCTCCGCCTTACCAGTTCCAGGTAGAAACGACGGCCCGAAGGGAAAGGAACATTTCTGCGCCTACCTCCCTCGGTCCCTCTCCTCCCGCTGCAATGGTTGAAAGCCCGTGCTTTCAGGTTCCCTAGTCTATCTCCTATAGGGGATTCGTTTCCATTCGATTTCTTTGAAAATCCTCTAAAGAACTCACAGGAAAATTATCTGCAGTACTTATGTTCTCTGCATTTACAACACAACTTCGTTGTACAATAGGTATGTATAATATGGGATGTAGTTTTATTATCTATGAAATAGAAACTTATTATGTGCAGACAATAATATTATGCTTTTTTTTTGTTGTTTTTTTTTTCAAATATGGAATGTATAATGATAAAATAACAAATATTTCCTCAGGCTCGCTCTCGTTTTAGTAGTGTTTTATTTAAATATACTAATCTCTTGGCCTCCAATAAAAAAAATGGGTAAACTAAACAGTCGTAAATACGGACGAATTTATTTTGGCAAAAGAACGCTCGTTCATATTGTTGTTGTTGGTTTGGTTTATTTTACTTCGCTTTTCTGCCCCATTTGATTATCCCGAAAATCAGGATGAGTGATATGATAAAATTGATGAAGAGACCTCACAAAGAACAATCCAGGACGGGATTCGAACCCGTGATGAGCGCACATTCGTGTTCCTGTGTGTTGTACTCTGCAGTGAATAATGAAATAATTTGGAATGAAAAATGTATACCAGAACTCAAAAAGCCAAATGAATATTATTGAAGAAACTACAAAAAAGTGTGTTTTGTTACCAGTTTATCTCCTCTAATATGTTGACTTTTTGCCACTTCCCATCACTTTTTCTAGCTGTATAGATTTAATCGCAATAAGTAACTAATGAGCTTAAGGAAGTCACGAGGGACAATCGTAAACAGAGAACTCTAGACTCCTGATTTCACAGTGCCCTGCAGATGAACTGGGAGGGATTTTTTTTTAAAAAAAAAGCGTTGCTCTTCCATCACTTTACTTACCATCTGCCATGACGATGAACGTTGATTAGATTAAACAGGTGAAGGGTGGATACAAACGAACACTCATGCACTGGTCAGGGCTCGAGCCCGGATCCTTCAGTAACGAGATCATAGGATGGAGAAACTAGAGAAATCTAGCAATGCAAAATATTTTGAAAAAACGTTAATCATATACAAAAATGATGTTTCAAAAATCCAATTGAGAATTACATCTGAGGAAAAATGCAGTTTGTTATACCGATACCTATGAATTTTCACTCATCTTTGTTGTCGGCCGACCTCCGTGGGTGAGGTCGGTACCCCGTGGAGGCACATAGTGGTTCGGATCCCACTTTAAACTGTAGGTTCAGTTTCGATTAGCCTTTCTGTGCATAAAGTGGTCTTAAAACACCAAATCGACAAACAAATCAACCAGCTTGGAAGAGTGGTTATCACAGCGCGCTACGACACCAGGAGTTCCGGGTTCCAAAACCGACCTGAGCATAGATGTTATTTGTGTTTGTCCCTTCATTAATTTTATCGTATCATCTTCGCAATTAACGAAATGTGCCAAAAAAGCGACCCTAAGTAACAAAAATCAAATCACATCGTTGATTGATTGCTTCATTAGGTTTATTTTACTCCGCTTTTCCGCCACGTTTGGCTATTCGCGAAGACGATACGATAAAATTGATGAAGGGGCACACACACACACAAAGAACACCTATGGCCAAGCTGAGATTCGAACCCAGGACCTCTTGCTTAGTAGTCAAATCAAATAATTTTCCATTTTCGAAATGGGGTGGGAGTTTGTGTACTTTTTTTTTAGTACTCATTCATCATTTTGCAATCTTTTCCGGTTTTTGACGTTCTTTTTTTAGGAATACCGGACCCTAGAGGGTGGAGGGGTAAGACATACACCAACCCCCCTTGGGCACGCCACTGATTGCTACCCCAAGTGTCGACGTCACCGCACGTCACTGGCTTGAGTGAATAGCTTGTCAAATAGTATTCGCGACGCTTGACGTCTGTCTGGATATCTCTCTGCATACACACGACACGATAGCACGGCATTTTCCTGCATTCTCCACACACTAGGATCATGCAGGCCTTTTCTGCGATCGTGAACACCGGAGAAGAACTATTCGCTGTGGTACTTTCAGGTGCCCCACCCGGTATATCAGCACCTGAAAGATAAGTTACAGTTACCTGAACAGCGTTCGGCCGTTAATTTTTTATTACTCTGCCGTAAACGTTTAGGAGCTAGCCTTTATGGTCTTCTCAATACATCTGCTGCTAGTTAGTTTTGGTACGGTTTGTCACTTCACTGAATTATGTAACAAGCTGTTGACAAATCTTACTCAAATCTACCGATGTCAGGTAAGTGTTCTGGATTAATCGAAAGTGTTTCCGTGCGACCCAGAGCAGGAAGAAGCTGAAACGGTCAAAATATGTTATCAAATGCTGCGACGGCCAGAGCCAAGAAGCTCTATCCCCCCCCCCCCCACTTCCCCAAGTTATTTTTAGATATCCGAAAAGGTGCCTTTTACTTTTGAAATACTGATTACGAGGACTTTGGACAAAACGCTATGATTGGAGCTCCGGAGTGAAAGACAAGTTGGAACTGTAATACACTCTATCGGTAATAATCAGAACAATGCCATCCATCTCACTAGATTATTTAGTAAAAAAAAAGGTAAAGTGTTCCCCTGTGCATAGCACCATGCCATGAAGGCATATAGGGGGTGTGGGGGTAACGCCCCACACTTTCTTGATCCGGTCGTGAGTAGGGGTGATGTGATCAGCATCACGCCCCTGACCGCCTTTACCCCCCAGGGTTTCCCCCAGGTACCCATGTTATTCGACGCTGGGTAGGCGCCGGGCCGCTTCAACCGTTAGAAAAGTTCCCGGATTTGAACCGGCCGGGGATCGAACCCGGGACCTTGATCATGGTAGTCAGACGCGTTACCGACTGAGCCACCGCGGCCATTAGTCGAGGAAATAAATGATTTCACCCCGAAATAATTGCAACACAAATTTGCTTCTTCAAGTAGCGTGTGCATAAACTAAGAAATGACTCCATGTGCCTCTGGCTAATCACGAAGAAACATTGCACTGCAAATTAGCATATTTCTGAGATACGTTCAATAATCGTTGGCCTGCTCAATTCAGAAGTAGACGCTAATGTAAGTTCAAGCTCTGAGGTGCTGAAAAATCTTTATCTACATTTGGTTCAACTCTGAAAGATAACGGGATACTGCTGCTGTGGCTGCAATACATTAGGATGTTCGATATGCTTCGGAATTTCATTAACGCCGAGCGTATTGGGAAGTGGCGTTTACATCTTCCATCAGTTACGCATATGTTCTCATTTTGCTGCATCAGGGGTAACACCTGTGCTTCAAGTGCACGTCTGTACGTAGAAGAAATGATGAAATTTAACATGTTAGCACCAGGTATCTACGAGAAATTCTGCAATGGACTCTAAGGCAAAGTGATCGGTTTAAAACCGTATTTTACCGTATCATATTAGTTCAATGTATTGACAGTGGCGTCGATTAGGGGTGGGGGCATGGGGAGCTGTTCCCCTCCCCTCACACACTTTTTGTCACCGCACTATGGTCTCTTAATGCTAAGCCTTGTCTACCAGTGGATTTGACACGAATTCCATTTTAAATACGATTCTCTCTCATTGCAGTAAGCAGAAAGTAAACGGTCCTTGCCCCACCCCCCCCTCACTCAGTTTAGACACCTAATCGCCGATACTGTGTGCATACATGTTTAAACAACAAAAACATGAAACAAAAGCAAGAGAAAGAAACACTTCAGAAAACAATATATTAAGTTTTCACCAAAATAATAAGAAATGGAACACGTAAATTTAGAGAATGACTTTGCATTAAATTACATATCTCGCCAACCTCTGACTCTAAAGGCACGAAACAAAAACCAATCTCTAGTCATAAGCTATGAGTTTGGTTCCGTGACTTTTGGACGCATATTACATAGTTTCTTACATATTTGCTGTTTCTTGTGTCTGAAACCAACTTTTAAGCTAATTCTAAAAAAATAAAGAAAATATTTGAATCTTTCTAATTCAATTAAGATTTATGGTAGCTCTATCAAACAAAAACCATAATGTAGCAAATTTTCTGGTCTTTCATTTCGGTTATCTTCACTTTGTGTGTACATTGCACCGTGTTCGAGATACTTTTTTTTCTTAGTTTTTAAGGTTAATTTTTGCCGCCATTTTCAAAGATGGCGGATTTTCCCCAAACATTTGGATGGTGGATTTTTAATGTATTATTCAATATACCATTCCGCACACTCTGGCACAAAAAAACATTTGTGTTGCAATTATTTCCGGGTTAGGCCATTTTTTCCCGTTCGTTTCCTCTACTTATTGTTACATACACCTTAAAGTACTTCTAATTACGTCGAAAAAACCTTAACCACTGGATTCCTCGTGAAATTCTAGCCTGAATTGATATATCATATCGCCCCTTTTTCTATTTATAATTTTTTAGTTGAATTCAATATGGCGGACCTCGGCTTGACACACACACATTTATGGTTTCCCCTGGGCCTACCTGTTTCTGTCTTGACAAATTGTACCCAGCATAACTCTTTTACATTTCAAGGAGGGTGTTAAGGGCCTTTTGACTCGACCTGTACTCTGAAATGCCCAATACGAGTGAAAACTAATTGAAGGTCAATTAGCCAAGGAAGCTGTTTTGGCAAAGTACATACGTTATCTACAGTATTTGGAAATAGGATGTAGCATATCATAATAAATTAGTATTTGAATCAGATATCTTTAGACAATATTATATTTGTGGCGTTCGTAGTTTCCTAAATAGCCAAATCGAGATCAAAATTGTTTCATATAATCATTATATCTGAATTTCATCCACAAAATGTACAACTATTTTTATATTAGGAATAGGAGCCTATAATGTCGATTGTTACTGTCAAAATTGTATTTTTGTTATTTTAGGCCACTCGTGACGGCGAGAATGAGTGATTATCATGAAAATGATGAAGAGACACAAATCCCCAATGCCGGGACTCGAACCAGGGAAATTCGGTGGTGAGATCGAAAGTTCCTGTCAATATTAAATACCCTTGATATTAAAGCAAATGCAACTTCTTTTACACAAAAGCCTCAAGGCTATCCCTAGAACAAAGGACATTTCTCTATAGGCTACCTACAAACAAGGTACAATACACTAAATGATCCTCCAGGCTTCCATCTATCTAAGCAGGCTTTCAGAAATGTGTGCATCAAGCAGCTGAAGAGTAATTAATATTTGTTATACCCTAGTTATTGTCTTTTTATTATTTTTTTGTTTCTTTTATTCTTGTTACATATGTGTGCGTGCTTCTCATTTGTTAATTTCTATTTTTCTCTCTGTTGATATCCTGATATAAAATGGATTATCTCTGTATTCAGGATTTCTCAAATAAAAAAATTAAAAAAAGACCTGGTATTTCGTTCGGACCAGAAATTTAAATTTGTACATGTATAGTAGTTTCCCACCATTCAACAAATATACATTGATTTTAATGTTGACATGAACAAATCATTCGAAAACATTGTGTAGAATGAAGTAGCTATTTTATGTTACTTTTCGGTACACCAACTACACGTTTGCTTTAATTACTTCTGAAATATCGAAGATTAGGCATATATCGGTATTTGACTTTAGAGGAATATCTGAAAGTACTGGATACAGTGATTTTTGTGTAATGTTCAATAAAATAGGTATACGTATTTGACCAAACTAGCTATGTAGAAAAGGGAAAGGAGATGGGTAGACAATGGAGAATAGTCGGAGGTGTGCATTTTCCCAATGGCCTTATTCTAGTTTAAGATTTATTTTATGTAAATTTTTTCGTACCTGTATCAGTTAACGGCGGCAAAACAGGGAGAATAACTGTACATTGCCCTACTTAACGAGAAACAGGTGGGGGGGGATATTTCAGACGAAGCGCTAGGGCAGGGGCATTCCAACTTCCTAAATGCAGGGTCAAAAATTTGTCATGGAACACATATTTTAATTTCACTAAAGATAGTTCTCAAAATAAGATTAGAGCTTTTAAAAGTTAAGCATATAAAAATTTATTGGTGGAACATATTTAAGGCGGGCCTGATTACAGCACAGACGCACGACAGAGGACACTGACCTAGACACTAGAAGGAAGTAAATAAAAACAGTTTCCTACCAACATGGGGTGAGTTACTGGTAGTCTCTTTGTAAGTATATTAGATGTCCATGATACAGTCGTACACGCAGTGTGTACACCACAATCGCATTAGTAATTCTTATGATTTAGCTGCTTAAAGAGCAACGACAAAAGAAACTGACTGCAAAACGTTAAAAATGTCTTGCTCTAATCTTTGTCGTGGTCAATTTATAGTATTCTGCTCACAAAAATATAATCCGAATAATGAGACTATATTTCCTATAAAGAGGTGTTAGGTCTCTGGGAAATTAAACTAGCAACTTCTTGCCAAACTGTTTCGTGACTGCATTTGATTCAAAGATTACATCGGCACGTTAACTTTTTGTGAAATTATCTAATGTTGTTTGCAAATTGTAGATTTTGTTCTATTAACACTATCAAATTACAAGTCTATTCATCCCATGATCACTCCCAAGGACGGCAGCTGATTAAAACTTTGCGACACGGCCACGCAGTTTTCACATGATGGTATGCGCAGACGTTTAGTAATCT
This sequence comes from Lepisma saccharinum, assembly GCF_977018435.1. Classification (NCBI taxonomy): domain Eukaryota; kingdom Metazoa; phylum Arthropoda; class Insecta; order Zygentoma; family Lepismatidae; genus Lepisma; species Lepisma saccharinum. The sequence continues at coordinate 214,816,790 of NC_139230.1, read as the reverse complement.
TTGATCCGAAATAGGACTTTCAACTTTAAAATATTGTGTTGTGTGGCTGAAGATTGTGATGCATAGGGGATCAGACTAAATCTCAAATCGCGCGGGTTCTTGAATATACAGATTTTATGTGCGATGTAAGCATTGCAATCTTGTTCCATCCTGCGTGTGGGAGGGTGTGCTGGAGTTATGTACAGCACATGCCATGTTGTGGTTTATTCTGAAGCTGTATAAAGTCGATAACTGAATGGTAACTATTTCTCCCTATACTCTTGATTTGGAAAACATTTAGTGACCATGTTTCTAGGTTGAATTTACAAGTTACAAAATTAATGTTATTTTTTATCTGTTTATTTACTTCTCTTGAATACTTCATGTCTATTAATATAGTGGTAACAGTCAGCTGAACATCTTACGCACCCGTGGAACACCGCTCCTCGGAACACTGGGAACCACTGCCCTAAACCACGTGTCATTTTTATTCACATGAGACTGGTGTTTCACATGATGGGACACAAAAAGAAACGCACTAAAGATCAAGTCCTTGTAACAACTATCAAAAAACGCTGAAATGATACAACAAACCTTAAACTAAAACGTAACGCCTTTATTTATTATCATTTCAAAATGTGTTTACTTCCATCTTCATTGTGAGCGTGATAGACCTTCGTGCGGAGTATCCCAAAGGAAAAGATTCTTTCATTACTCCTTATCTCACGTGTGCTTCCAAACACAACCATCAGGAGAAGGCTTTTCTAACTGTATTGCCAACTACTCCCCAGATAAGAGCCGCCGCTGAAAGCCTCTCTATCTCACAGCGAGGAGAATGCACAACAGCTTCCTCCTCCAGATCTCGTTGAGAAAAGGTCTGGTTCGTTTGCTCATCAGATCAGACTTCGCCACATGCTGGCGTGCTTGGCGCTTCACATGATGACATAAATCTTCGAGTTAATTCAAGGGGCTCAATGAGTATTTTCTCTCATCTCCTCCTTAAACGCAGGGAAAGCCGCATCAGTGGCAGATCGCGTTGAGTGGTCGACTCACCTTCTCGTATATGTTGATGATTCTAGAATGCTTTATTAATATAGAAAATAATACATTCTTTATTGGTTATCTAAAGAGCACTCGTTAGAATACTTTTTCTGGCTTTCTAAAATAACAAGAGTTACATTGGGCACCAGCATAACAAAACTATCCTTCAGTAGTGAATTCCTTTTCTAGCACAAAATATTTTTGAATTGAGAAAAGTTCCCTCAACTTTGCAAGATGCTATTGTGGTACGTTTAATTGTTCGCAAATCACTCGCAACCGCCAATGGGAGCAATTATACATGCATACATATAAAATAAATAAATGTAACATGATAATGATTTAAATAGTCAAGTTTAATCACATAGACACAATGATATTTGAATATACACATATGTATGTATGTATGTATGTATGGTGTGTGTGTTTGTTGCATTTTTGTTATTATTTCGTGCCAATATATACATAAAGATAAGATAAAGGTAAAATACGTTTATATTTAGAGGTCGCGCTGCCGCATTGAAATTTCGTAACGTGTACAAAAATGGGCAACGATGCGTAATTAATAATACAGTTACTTTACAACTTTTCATATCTGTGAAAACATAAATACAAGTATGTATTTATATTTATCACAGAAAAAGTATGATAGACGCCAAAGTCTCGTCTCGTGGGCAATACCTTTTCTGTTTCTAATACACTAATCGGCATGGTTACAAAGTAGTTACAGACTACAACGATCAGATCTATATATCTTTATAAATTTATATATATATACAGCGGATGAACAAAAATATGGAAACACCTGCGAAGAAAAGCCGGAATGCTGTAGCTAATAAGTTGCAGGACCGCCTTTAGCTTCCAAAACAGCCTGCAGTCTCCGAGGAATTGACAAATACAAGTTCTGGATGGTGGATAATGGGATATTGCACCCTTCTTCATGCAAAACTTGGTCACAATCCTTCTCAGTGTGCTTCTGTCTCACTCCGTGTACATTTTCGTCCACGCAGGTGTTTCTCTGATGATGTCTTTCCGGACACACTATTATGTCATCATGATCTTGGATAGAGTCCCTCTCGATACGCCAAATAACATGGCTACTTTGGTACCAGAGGCGCCTGTAAGGCGGGCACCAACAATTTGCCCTCTTTGAAACACTGTCAGCTCGGACATGTTTCAGTATCAACTGCACTGCACGCTATCTACAGTGCAACTGTCGACTCCTACCAGTTCGACAGGGGGTCTTCCTCTCCGCACAACAGTTTTGCTACCTTGTGTTCTGACGTCAGACGAGGAATGCCTACGAGATTAGGTTAGGCATGTTAGGTTAGGTTCCATTAGTATAAATACAATGAAAAATTATTATTTAAGCTAAGAGAACTAAACATAGCTAGCGTAATCTAATAACGTAGGCATTTAGCCTAAAATTAAAAAGCCTTCTTCCGCGACGTCAGAACACAAGGTTGCTCAAGTGTTATGCGATAAGTGAGACCGGGTCCTATCCAGCGTTGTTCACCCTCCGGAGGGCGACCCTCGCGAGGGCAGACCTCACCCCCACCCTCCGGAAGACTTGTGAGGGTGAGGGCGGTGGAGGGCGAGGGCGATCTCCGAGGGTGAGGGCGATGTCAGGGTGAGGGCGGTGGAGGGCGAGAGCGATCACGGAGGGTGAGGGCGGTGGAGGGCGAGAGCGATCACGGAGGGTGAGGGCGGTGGAGGGCGAGGGCGACTGCAGTCTCGGAGGGTGAGGGCGTGTGAAGGGTGATGGAGGGTGAGGGCAAGTGGAGGGTGGTGGATGGTGAGGTTTCCGGCGGGGCCAGATCGAGACACGAGGGGAGAGGATTAAATTTAATTATTTTTTTGTTTTCAAGAATAATTATAAATTTCATTCACCCAATATAATATATCCATTTTTCGATAATATTTTGTTTCCGTTGTAACTTACATTGAATACTATTTGACCTGACATATAATGGAATTGAAGTTCAAAAACAGATATTACGATTTATTCGTGATGATCTCGCACAAATTTCTATGAGCGTCAAATGTTTATTTCTGAGGCATTAAGGCATTAATGAAGTTGAAGCCTAATTCCAAGAATTACCTGCACATTCCACCCTGCTGGTAGACAGTGTGCGCAGAGGTGTTCACCCTCCGGAGGGCGAATGTCGCGAGGGCAGACCTCACCCTCCGGAAGATTTGTGAGGGTGAGGGTGGTGGAGGGCGAGGGCGAGGGCGACTGCGATCTCTGAGGGTGAGGGCGGTGGAGGGCAAGGGCGACTGCGATCTCGGAGGGTGAGGTCAACACCTCTGGTCCTATCTCACGGCGCAAAACAAAAGGATGTCGCACCGCGTCAATTTCAAGTGGAAAAATTGCGTCTATATCACCCGTTCCAATGTCATGGTGTACCCATATTTTTGTCCATCCCCCGTACACTCCTCACAAAAAGTTTGGATTTTGTTATATTAAGGCAATAGATGATAGGCGAGATGTTGGAATTCAACAACACATGGTATCTGTCTGCTGGACGTTCTCATGCTTTCGCCGACGTATGCCTCCCTGCCTATTACCTATCGACTAATCGTCGTCGCCTTGTATTCAAGGGGTCCCGGGTTCGATTCCCGGTGGAGGCATATAGTGGTTCGGATCCCACTTTAAACTGCAGGTTCAGTCCCGATTAGCTTTGCTGAGCATCAAGTAGACTTCAACAATCAATCAAAACCTATCGCCTAATATAACAATATTGCAAACTTTCGTGCTTAGTATAACAATATTCCAAACTTTTCTTGAGGAGTGTATATATACATATAACGGTGCTTCAAAAAATAAGTATGGAATTTCTTTCTTCTCAGCCTCTCATTTTCTTTTACAATACACAAACATTATTTTGTGCAAAATTTCAGCCCAGTCAAATAATATTTAGGAGTCGCGCAACCCCATCGAATTTCTATTGTAAAGTAGGAGAATAGGCATGTGGAGGATAATGTACTTCCTAATGTATAATGTCATTACCCTAAAAAATAATAATGAAATATGACCGGGTTACGCTACTCATTCGTAGCTCCCCAATTTCCTCACGATGGTGGTGGGTAGCCACCGATCCCATACATATGCCGAAATCTCAATGGAAAAGTTGTTACGCTCCCCCGGGAGGTTCAAACCTGCGCGCGTCCCGTAGCCAGAGCCCAAAGCGTGCATCCTAGACCGCACGGCCACGGTGGGAGACAGGGTTAAACATATATACATTTTAAATAACTTTATATATATCATATTCTGGCCACGTCATATTCTACCTCTAATAGTTTTTGTTTAAGTTCTTTGTTCAATATAAATGATACGTAACAAAAACAATATTGGTTTAGTTGATTAAGCTACCTAACACCTCCCTTCATTTTCAAACTTAAATCCTATGTGCGAATTCACATTATTGGAAAACAAAAATGGTAACCAAAAATCCAATATGCTGACCAAGGCAGAATTTATTTTATTTTATAAACATAAACTAAACGTTACGTTTCAACCTTCTAGCAAGGTCTTCCTCGGACTCTCTACCAAATACAAATAATATAAGGCACTATCCTCCAGACACAAGAATATTAGAAAGTTGCTTATCTGGAACATTTAAGCACACGAGAGAAACAGGACATGACAAAGTGGGACGAGGCTAAGAAGATAGGAAGGGAGAAAATGGAAGGAGGCCAAGGAAATAGAGAAGAAAGGGATAGAAGACACAATGAACTGGAATAGGGAACTGAAGATAAACAAAGAATGGAAGAAAGTGTTAGAAACAGTGAAAAGAACAAAAGCGAAGGAGAAGAAAAGACGGAAGAAGAATGAAGAAAGTAAAACTAAGGAAAAAGAGCGTGAGATAAGGCGTCCAACCACGTTCCAGATGAAAGGAAATGTTTATCTAAATTGCCTGTCAGGTGAAACAACAGTTGACAGGAGAAGGCCACCTGCTGGAACACCTGGATAGGAATGTTCCAGATAAACAACTTTCTAATATTCTCGTGTCTGAAGGGAAGTGATTTTTGTGTTGTATATATCTTCCTGTTTTGTACCTTATTTCATTTGTATTAGGTACAAAGTCTGAAGACCTTGTTAGAAGGATGGGTACTACTTTACTATACCTGAGACACCTGGGAATGATTTCTTTCGAACTTTTTTACATTGCTAACGTACTATTCTGCACTCCGGAACACTTATTTAGGTGAAATAATGGAATTTGTAACGACAATAATGTATATTACTTACATTTACGAGTACTTACTGTTCTTACTTACGGGGACGAGGTATGCCTACTAGGTTAGGTTAGACCTGTTAGGTTAGGTTCCATTAGCACTCCTTTCGTTCAATTTACCATATACGGACAACATCGGCTTGTAGCAGCAGCAATATGGCGTATAGCGCGTCGGAAATATTTTTTAAAAAAATTAAAAACACTTTAGGAATTTTAAATTGACTTTTTTACTTACTTACGGGGACGAGGTATGCCTACTACGTTAGGTTCCATTAGAACTCCTTTCGTTCAATTTAGCATATACGGACAACATCGGCTTCTAGCAGCAGCAATAGCGCGTCGGAAATAGATTTTCGTAGAAAACCACATGCATTCGCATTAAAATGGATCAAAACTACATTACCGAACATCAACAACGCTACAGAAAATTATTTGCGTAAGTACTTTCTCCTGTAAATTTGAAGAAATCAGGGTTTACGCGTACCACGCATTGTACTCTCGTCCACAAAGCAAATGGCCGCGCAGCAATAGCGTGCAGTGACGTGCACTGAGGAGTAGCTAGTCTAGCAGAGATAGATCAATCAATCTCACATCTCGAATTATATTCAAATCACAATATTTATTGTCTTGTTAAAGCCACCACAGCTCATATGCAACACCTTCTTTTCCACGCACTTCTCGTCCATCGGTGTTCTCCGCGGGCAAAGCAGGCTGGATACCCTAGCTCGCTCTTCTTCAGCCAGGCCAGTTTCCAGGTAGAAACGGCCGGCCCAAGGAAAAGGAAGATTTCTACCTCTAGTTCCCTTGCCCCCACGCCCCCCGCTGCAATGGTTGAAAGCCCAGGCTTTCAGGTCCCCCAGTCTATCTCCTATAGGACAGATAGGGGATTGGTTTCTCATAATTTTTTTTAAAATCCTCTAAAGAACACAGGGTAAAATTTTCTGCAGTACTTATGTTCTCTGTATTTACACAACCTTTTACACGTTGTACAATATGTGTGTATGTATAATATGGGATGTAGTTTTATTATTTATAAAATAGGAACGTGTTATGTGCAGACAATAATGTTATGCTTTGTTTCTTTTTTTCTTTTTCAAATATGGAATATATAATGATTAAATTACAAATATGTGCTCAGGCTCTCTCTGACTCTCGTTTTAGTAGTGTTTTATTTAAATATACTAATATATTGGCCTGTAACAGTCATAAATACGGATGTATTTATTTGGGCAAGAGAACGCGTGTTCATATTGTTGTTGGTTTGGTTTATTTTACTTCGCTTTTCTGCCACATTTGGTTATCGCGAAAATGAGGATTGAGTGATGATATGATGAAATTGGTGAAGGGACCTCATATGAACAATCCAGGCCAGGATTCGAACCCGTGATGAGTGCGCATTCTTGTCCTATGTGTTGCAGTGAATAATGAAATAATTTGGAATGAAAAATGTATCTCAGAACTCAAAAAGTCAAATGAATATCATTGAAGAAACTACAAAAAAGTGTGTTGTGTTTTGTTTCCTGTCACCAAATCAACCAAGCGCGGGGGAGTGGTTATCACAGCGCGCTAAGACACCAGGCGTTCCGGGTTCGAACCCCGACCCTGGCATGGGTGTTCCCTGTGCTCGTCCCTTAATCAGTTTCATCGTATCATCTTCACAATTAACCAAATGTGACAAAAAAGCGACGCTAAGTAACAAAAATGAAATCAAATCATTGATTGATTGCTCAAATTGGTTTATTTTACTTCGCTTTTCCGCCACCTTTGGTACAGTGTCTCTCAAAAGTTTTAGGACAACGACATTTTAAACTAGGCAACCCAATTTACACAAGGTGTTGGTGGGTTGCGTGTAGAGTTAGGCTCAATTTCAGGGTTGCCACATGCACAATAAATATTTATAAAATACGCGAAAGAAATAAAAACAAGTATTAGTGTATAAAAAATATTAAAAATATCAATATTATATCGCAAGTGACAAAATTCTTTCTGAAAGAAAAATAATAGGTTTTCTAGCATTTCATCGCTGATGAGTCTACAGAAAGGAGAAGAGGTGAGAGAAAACGAGAGGTGACAAATGACAGGAGAAAGAGAAAGCGAGAGGAGAAGAGGAAAAGTAGAGGAGAGAAGAAAGAGAGGATAGACGAGGAGAGGAGATGTAGTGAGGAGAATGGAAAAATATTCTAGGAGAGATGAGGAAAATGGAGGAAAGAAGATAAAAGAGAAGGAAAACGAGATGAGAGAAGAGTGGAGAGTAGAGTAAAGGAGAGAAAAAGAGAAGAACGAAAAGAAGGAGAAAAGTGCGTGGAGTCGGAAATCTAAGACAGGAAAGGAGATACGAGGAGTGGAGATGAGTGGGATGGAGATAAGATGCGAGAAAAGTAGGGAAGGCGATATGAGATAAAAGCAGAGCAGAAGGAGGGGAGAGAAGAAGGAGAAGGAGAAGAGAAGAACAGAAGGGACTGAAGAGAAGAGGTAGTTGCAGCAAATATCGTCTCAGCGTCAAGAATTGATGCATTGGTCAAATTATCGACATGAAACATTCAATAACATTTTGAAATGTATTGGAGAATGTATTAAATCGGTGCGAAATGCCTTTTAGCTTAGTTCAGAGCAAGGTAAAAATCTTTCATGTAAGATCTTTGATTTTACCTGCGATTATAACACTAAAAACATGAATGTAATTTTAATATTTATAAGAATTATCCAATTTTTGTCCAATTCTCGGTTCGTTGAAATGGAGATTTTGTAATTTAATATTTCCCCTCCCCCATCGTTAATTCCAAACTGAATCATTCCGTCTCACAAGGGGTGAACAATGAACACAATGAACACAATGGGATAGGTCTAAAACTTACGAAAATTTTCTGCCACCGGAAGGGTTTGAACCTACGACCATCAGATTGACAGTCCTGAACGTTAAACATTACATTACAAGCCTTCGCTCCTGAAAGTAAGTAGAAGGAGCTGACCAATGTGAAATGTAGATGCAACTCTCCTCCTACATGTAATGTGCAAACAATACTTGTTTGTAACAAAGAAAACGAAGGTAGTACGACTCGGAGAAAATATTTAATGGAGAATTGCACGTGATGAGAACTTTTCATTCGATATTTGCGGAGGTATCCTTGCATTGAACTCGAGTGGGAAAAGGGGTAAAATTAGTATGTCCTGAATTAACACAAATATAAATAGTTATTTCATTAATATTTGTCAATGTCTTTGAAACAGTACACAATTATCGTTAAAGTATTATAATTCACGATCTTATACATGAAAATATCCCTATGAACGTGTGTCAATTCATTTATTTGTTTATTTTTTTAGAAATTCCATTTGCAGAACAATGTAGCTACTATACACTGCTATTACAATTAATGTTACCATGCTCTTGTTTGTAATAAAAGGAGAATTAGAAAAAGAACACCTCCTAAGGAGGATCGAACCTGGACCACAATCAATGCTTTCAAGAACTCTAACCACTACATCACGCCCTTACTTTCGATTGAAACAACAATTTTTAAGTATTCTGTCTCTCCAATATTGTAAATAAAGTTGGGTATACATGTGGTTGAACTTTTACTTCAATTTTGGATTGCTTTCTTGTAGTATAGCAGATATCTTCGAGAAATAATTTTCGAAGTGATGAAGAAAAACGAGAATATTGGTAGTTGTGAAAATGCGAGTTATTTCTTCTAACTTATTATTGTGATTAGACATTATTAATAAAAATAAAAGTATTGTTTGCATTTCTGTCATTGACGTAGACCAGGCTAGTACGCAGGATTTCTTTGAGGGAGTGGCCAGACCCTAATGTGTATGTGTGTGTGTGTGTGTGTGTGTGTGTGTGTATAGATAAGAGAGAGAGAGAGAGAGAGAGACAGATATTACAAAATAGTTCAAATAGTGCGAGCGCGATTCAAAAGTCATGATAATTCTATGTTTAGAAAATAATAATAATAATAACCCATAGCTCTACAGCCCGATGAGGGCCTTGGCTTACCTACCGACTGCTGGTCCCCCTCCCACACTGTTCCTCCGTCACCTGTTGTAGCGTGGAGATCTTAGACCAGTATTAGAGTGTCGGGGGATCAGACCGACGAGCCCCCAGCCGTTGCAGGTCTTCTCGATCGGGTTACGCTCACTCACTCGGAGCTTCCCAATTTGTTTAGAAAATAATATATTTATAAATTAAATGTTGCGTACTAGGAATTATTATTACAATAAAAAACATGTCTAATTGTGAGTTAAGAAAACAACAATAACAAAGAGACATTCTTGCATCTCACGATTGCAGTTCGAAAAAGTCGGGTCAGGGATTGAAAGTAGCGCACTGTCCTGACTAAATCGGTGAATCGTACGTCTGCTAGCCTTGCATTATAAAACTAAAACCATCCAATATGCAGCCTGAAGACTTTTGCGCAAGAAACAGATTCATTTATGTAAGAACAAAATTGAAATGTTTACACATTTCTAAAATCGACGATGTTATTTTCGTAGTTATTGATAGAGGTTCACATTTAAATATTTCAGGGTTCGAGGGGGGCATGGCCCCCATGCCCCCTGGATACTGGCCTGACGTTAGTGACGTAGACAGTGGGAGAGAAATTTTGGAGAATCTTTGTATTAAATTTATTATTTACATCCACCTTATGCTCAGATAGGTTTATTGACAATCGTGAACTTTTCGTTTAATAGATAATATTTGGTTTCAAACGACGGGAGAACATTGGTCTAATTTTCTTTCTTGCTCTTTTGTGAGAATATATACTTCTACAATAGCAATGGCGTTCGGAAACGGTGAAAAAAAAAAAATGACTTGGTTTTCAAAGGCAGACAACTTTGGTAGCGTAGCTTGCTCGCGTTCAAGTGACTCACTCACGCTATTCAAGGCCGCTTCTTATCGCAAAACATTGTCCTTCGATGCACCCAGCAAGTTACGAGTGACCAGAGTCGAATTTTAAAGAGAATCTGAAGAATGACAGATTTCATAAGAGGCGGCTAGGTGGGCACTAGCTCAAAATGCAATAGTTTAAGTGATAATTTCTGACAACCAAGAAACCTTATTGAATAAGTATTGGGATAGTAATACGCGTACCCGCTCCTTTTTAACAATGTAAGCTCGAAGACAATCTGTATTCCATTTGTTTGTATTGGCAACTTGGTCAACCTGAAGTTATTATAAGGAACTATTTCCTAGATGTTCATGTAACCGTTATAAAATTAAAAATAAAATATATTCACAAGGTTAGATATACTAACAACGAAGAAATAAATTCAGAGTTAATTTTCAAATGCATGTGTATAGGGTAATTCTAGAAGTACAGAGCTTTATCAGAGTATTGAACTTCTTTTTGCAGGATAACGTTTACAATATTGACGCGACAGAATAATTAAGAACTGTTTCTCCAAGAGAAGCAAAGGGCGTAGTGTATTGGTTAGAGTTCTTGAAAACATTGATTGTGGTCCAGGTTCGATCCTCCTTAGGAGGTGTTCTTTTTTTAATTCTCCTTTTATTACAAACAAGAGCATGGTAACATTAATTGTAATAGCAGTGTATAGTAGCTACATTGTTCTGCAAATGGATTTTTTTTAAAAAATAAAAAAATAAATGAATTGACACACATTCAAAGGGATATTTTCAAGTATAAGATCGTGAATTATAATACTTTAACGATAATTGTGTACTGCTTCAAAGACATTGACAAATATTAATGAAATAACTATTTATATTTGTGTTAATTCAGGACATACTAATTTTACCCCTTTTCCCACTCGAGTTCAATGCAAGGATACCTCCGCAAATATCGAATGAAAAGTTCTCATCACGTGCAATTCTCCATTAAATATTTTCTCCGAGTCGTACTACCTTCGTTTTCTTTGTTACAAACAAGTATTGTTTGCACATTACATGTAGGAGGAGAGTTGCATCTACATTTCACATTGGTCAGCTCCTTCTACTTACTTTCAGGAGCGAAAGCTTGTAGTGTAGTGTTTAACGTTCAGGACTGTCAATCTGATGGTCGTAGGTTCAAACCCTTCCGGTGGCAGAAAATTTTCGTAAGTTTTAGACCTATCCCATTGTGTTCATTGTTCACCCCTTGTGAGACGGAATGATTCAGTTTGGAATTAACGATGGGGGAGGGGAAATATTAAATTACAAAATCTCCATTTCAACGAACCGAGAATT